>NW_008352654.1:881894-957819 GCF_000622305.1 Nannospalax galili
TGATAATTGCAATATGGGGAGGGTATATGATATTGGGAAGAAATGCTGTTTCTTTGTAAATGAATCAAATGCTGTTGAAACCAATGTTAACACTCTCAAAAAACTTTGTAATCTATTTTTAAGATTGGCTTAGCAATCCCTTGTTTACATGGCTCCTATCCCTTGTTGCCCCCTGATAATACTGTGTATGCTTGCTCACTGTTTTTAATATTTCCTTGCTGACAAATTACTGCCATTCGCTAAAATCATTACAAAACAGGTCATAGTCAATTATCAGACTTTAGATTCTCCCGAGATGAGATGAGTTGGCCTTTAGGGCTGGTGATGGCACTTCTCCATATTTAAATCAAAGAGGAGGAGATGTTGGGGACTCCTGCTGTGTAAAGTAGCAGTTTCTCCATGTCCAGAAAGCCCACGGGCTCGGATTCAAATGCAGAGACTCCTTTTTCAGCAGGGTGCCATCCTGGCATCTTCCTGACTCATCTTTTGAAGCAGCCATCACAGAAACATGGCCTCCGGCTCTGGAAACTGCCAGCCTTTCCTGTTTGATTTTCAGACAGTCTGGTAGCCTGGCAGGAGCCCACTTCCACATGTAAATAAGGCAAAAGTACCTATCAGCTAAGGTTTTTACTACCACCCCCACGGTATAAAGTGTCCTGGTTTTTCCTCAATAATTGGAGCTGGAGCTAGAGCTGGATTACTAAGACTTGGAGCCAAGCAGAGTCAGGAGAATAAAGTAGCTGTATCACTGAGATCAGAGCTGAGTCCTGTGTCTTACTGCCTATGATCCAGTCTCCCCTGGGGGCGCTATCCTTCCGCCATCGACTCACGGAAATCCAGCTTTCGCCGCCCTGCACCTCTCCTCGTGACCCGGCAGCTGACGCCCCGAACTCAGAGAGAGAGTGCACGGGTGAAATTGGGGCGGAACTCGACTGAGCCAGCCTCAGTAGCAGAGACCCCCAGAGACCGGAGAAGCAGGGACCCACGGCAATGCGCTGCGGGACCCGCCGCCCTCCAGCCATCGACTCACGGAAATCCAGCTTTCGCCGCCCTGCACCTCTCCTCGTGACCCGGCAGCTGACGCCCCGAACTCAGAGAGAGAGTGCACGGGTGAAATTGGGGCGGAACTCGACTGAGCCAGCCTCAGTAGCAGAGACCCCCAGAGACCGGAGAAGCAGGGACCCACGGCAATGCGCTGCGGGACCCGCCGCCCTCCAGGTGCGCGCAGGGGACTGGCGCCACGCTAGCAGCTGGCACCCCGGGATCCCTGCGCACCTCATACTATGTAGACCAGGCTGGCCTTGAACTCACAGAGATCCGCCTGCCTCTGCTTCTCAAGTGCTGGGACTAAAGGTGTGCGCTACCACGCCCAGCCATATTTCTTTTTAAAAAAATATTTTGAGTGTATTGCCTGCATACACTCACCTGATTGTGCAATGCCTGTGGAGGTCAGAAGAGGGTGTTGGATTCCTCTGAAACTGGAGTTACGGGCAGGTGTTAGCTGCCATGTGGGTGCTAGGAACTGAACCCAGGTCCTCTGCAAGAGCAGTCAGTGCTCTTGACCACTGAGCCATCTCTGCAGCCCCTCTTTTTAAATTTTATTTATTTATTTATTTATTTATTTATTTATTTATTTATTTGTGTGTAAGCATACCCCGTCTTTTTGAGACAGGATCTTCTTGTAGCCCCAGCTGGCCTGGAACTCTCCGTATGAGCTGACCTCGAACTCACAGATATCCATCCACCTGCCTCTGCCTCCTGAGTGCTGGAATTAAAGGCCTGCACCACCATGCCCTGCTCTTATTTCTTATATAATTGTTTAATGGTTTTTTTGTTTTTGTGATGAGGCTTGAACCTAAGGGCTTTATGCATGCTAAGTAAGTGATTTGTTACTGAGCAACATTCCCAGCCTCCCCTCGCAGAGTTGCTTAATTCTTTCATGGGTTTTATGATTACTTTTAAAGATTCTTTTCTAAGGCTTAGAAGTTCAAGCTTAGGTATAATGTGGTAAACATATCTCCTGGAGTTTGAGTAATCACCTAAGTTCATCTTTTCTATAGTCTTAGGCTGGGCATGGTGGCCCAGGTCTATAATCCAAGAACTAGGAAGGCTGAAGCAGGAGGGCTATGAGTTCAAGACCAGCTTGAGCAATATATAAGGATCCTGTCTCAAAAACGGGAGTAGACTGGGAATATAGCTCAGTGGTAGAGCGTTTGCCTAGGTTCAATCCCCAGTACTGCCTCTCCCCAATGCATTTTAACACATACAAACACATTTGTACATAGTAGCATGCAAAGTCATCCTTCTCAGAGAATAAAGGTCAAAACTGATTTCCTTGAGACTTATTAAAAGTTTCTATGAAATACAAGCTACAATCTTGTAAACTAGTACTCTCTTCTGATTTGGAGCCTCTCTGGGCATGCATTATCTATGGGGACATGAGTTCATGAATGCAAGTGGCAGCATGGTTCAGGTTTCTATAATAGTCTCAATATGCATGTGCATACACGTGATTTTTCTTCAGTTTTTTAATTGAGAAAAAAATGCATTTATTTTCGAATTACACACAAAATAGTTTGTGGTTTTAACTTTTTCCATCATTGGAAAACATCACAGAGTGGTCAGTTCACCTTGAACAATGCACACGACATTCTTTCTCTTTACCTTGAATCCCCTAATATTTGTATACATGGTATATGTGGTCTGAACCAACCGCATACACACACACACACACACACACACACACACACACACACTGACACGAATATGAATATTGCTGGCCAGAATATTACTGGATGGAGCTACATAGCTTGTCTTTCCATCATGGGCTTCTTAAAATAGGGGCTAAAACATATAGTCACTATGTGCTACCAATGGCACCTAGAGTCCATCTATTCTTTTTTTTTTATATTTTATTTATTATTTTATGTCTACAAGTGTATTGCCTGCATGTATGTGAGTGCACCTGTATTGTGCAATGCTGCAGAAGTCAGAGAAGGCTTCAGATTCCCCTAGAACTGGAGTTAAGGACGGTTCATAGCCGCCATGTGGGTGCTGGGAATCAAACCCGGGTCCTCTGCAAGAGCAGTCAATGCTCTTAACCACTGAGCCATCTCTCCAGCCCCTGAGTCCATCTATTTGTATATTCAGCTATAATTAAAAATAATAGATTAACATACAGTGAAAATCCAGACTATTTTTTGGTATCTTTTTAAGTTTCATATAAATGGAATCACAGTGTTTGAAGCATTCTCTGACTTCTTTCACTCAACATTATGTTTTGAGGATTTATTCATGTTGATGAGTTAAGCTACAGTGCACTAGTTTTGTTTTTTGGGTTTTTAAAAATTATTTATTGGGGCTGTAGAGGGCTCAGGAGTTAAGAATACTAACTGTTCTTGCAGAAGACCTAGGTTTGAATCCCAGCACCCACGTGGCAGCTAACAACTGTCCGTAACTCCAGTTCCAGGGGATCCAACAGCCTCTTTTGTCCTCCATGGGCATTACATGACATGGGTGCTCTTACCTACATGCAGGCAATACATGCACATGCATAAAAAAATAAAAATAATAAATAATTTTTTTAAAATTATGTATTAATTTAGGAAGCAAACTCACATCCTCTGGAAGAGCAGTAAGTGCTCTTAACCTCTGAGCCATCTCTCAAGCCCCATGCATTGATTTTCACTGCTGGTTTTTTGTTTTTGTTTTGTTTTTTGTCTTTTTGAAGCAGGGTCTCCCTGTAGCCTCAGCTGTCCTGAAACTCACTTATGTAGACCAGGCTCTACCTTGAACGCACATAGATCCGCCTGCCCCTGCCTCCCAAGTACTGGGACTACAGGCATGTGCCATCACGCCCGGCTTCACTGCTGTATTTTTATTTATTATTTTTATTTTATGTGCATGAGTGTATCGCCTGCATGTAGGTAGGTGCACCCAAGTGGTGCAGTGCCAATGGAAGTGAGAAGAGGGTGTCGGGTCCCCTGGAACTGGAGTTAGGATGGTTGTTAGCTGCCATGTGGGTGCTTGGAATCGAACCCAGGTCCTCTGCAATAGCAGTCAGTGCTCTTAACCACTGAGCCATCTCGATCAGAGATCGGCCCTTGGGCCCAGCAACCAGCTTCCTCAATAGTGTTCCAATTTCTACTGCATGGATCTGTCCTTCCTGCAGATCTGAGGTGCCACGTTTTAGTAGTAGGCAAAATTCAGTTTCCTGAGATTGCTGGAGGAGCGGGGAGAAAGATAATCAGTTTGGAGCAGCCTCACCAGGAACTTGGTGGCAGAGGCTTTCCACTGGAGGCTAGAGTAATGGAGGAGCTGGGCAAACCAGACTCCAAATATATGAAAGGGCCCTGTAGGTTCTTAGGCAAGGATGGAGGAAATGGCATTTCAAGCAAGTCCCCTCTTAGCATGCTTTCAGAGCACCTGAGTTGGAGTGGGTGGGAAATGAGAGGGGTCAGCCAACCAGCTCAGTGCCTCAATTTACATATTCATAAGCCCCCCATGCTGGTTGGCTGTGCTAAGCAGCCCACTGTCCCCAGCAGGGTTGGGTCTGTCAGAGGGTGCCTTGCATCCTGAAGGGACTGGAGGTTCCCCTCACCTAGCCACAGCACCAGGCCCACCAGGGGAGGAAGCAGAGAAACCAAAATCATTTCCTGACCCTGGCTGTGTTTGTCCAAAACTGGTAAAGACTGGGCGGCTGCACTGCTGGGGACCGGGCCTCCCTGAGGACTTCTTTTCAGTGAGTAATGCCTTCCCTTCTCCTTGTCTTGCTAGAGTCCATTTATTATTATTATTATTATTATTATTATTATTATTATTATTATTGAATGTTATGACATTTTCATTATTAACACTTTTGCGTTGTCATATTTGCTTCATCTATTTTCATTGACTGAAATATTTTCAAGTGAATTCCAGCCATGGAGACATCCCACTAGCTGAAAATGCACTGTCTAGTATCTAGGGTGAATTTCTGGAGTCCCTTGTTGGTCTTCTTTCATTGGGGTTTCACACCATTCTCCCTGAGGCTTATCATCCCCATTTTAGAAAAGTGGAACTATAGAAAGTGCAGCTCCAGAGCAAATCGCTGGGAGCAGTGCACAGACCCCTTACTTAGCTTTTCTGGACTCCTGTAAAGTGAAGGCATGTCATGAAGATCCAAGTTCTATGATGTTTTCATTAGAAAGTTTCCATTAAAATGACAAAGGGCAGAGATGAAAATTTCACAAAGCTAGATTTGTATGTCATGCTCTTCCTCCTCCTCTAGACAAACAAGATGGTTGAGATTGTTTTTTGTGTGGAATATAGATGACAAGAGTAACCTTTTATATACTTTTTTTTTAAATTTTGGTGTTTTTGAAACAGGGTCTCCCCCTAGCCTCAGCTGGCCTGACTTGCTATGCAAACTAGACTGGCCTCCATCTCACAGATGCCTCTGCCTCTGGAATGCTGGGATTAAAGGCATGCACCACCATGCCCGGCTTATATACTTATTTTCTTGTGTCTTTACCTGCAAAATAAAATGTCAGCAATTCTCCAGATAGCCCAAATTTTTCTCTTTTCATTGTGTTAATGGTTAAAGTCTAAAAGTCTGGAAATCACTGTTCTGGATGCTCCTGAAGCCCCTGCCACTGTAACAGTCTATGGGGCCTTCTGAACTAACACAGGAAAAGGAACTGCTGTGGAAGGGGTGCCATTCCCAACCCTGGCCCTTGCCATAGGTGACCACATGGCATCCTTACCACAAGCCTGGAAGATAATTACCAACCCCATTTTATCAGATCAGAGCAGGGAAGCAGGCAGTTTACTTACATAAGGTCATGAAAGAGTTAACCATTCTGCTACAGGCCTAGGAACATAGATCATTCCATAATTCACAGATGACAATGCTCAGGTCACCAAGGCTTCTGACTCAGTTGGGTCCCTATGACAGGTGCCTATGGACAGGGCTATTCAGTCTGACGCGCCCCCTACTCCATTTCTGCCATCAGCAAATACAGTACAAAGTGGAGACCATGTAAGGGACCGCTCATCTTGGAGAATAAAACAGAGATGAGGTTATATATGAACACACCTCAATACAGCCTGAAAATACTGCTGAATGTGCTGGATATACAGTTCCAATCAGCTGTGCCTGGTATTTGGGTATATAGTTGGGAAAGCAATTGGGAATACTGAGTGAAGGAAAAAGGAATTCATATATGTGATTGAATGGCCATTATTGTAAGTCAATCACCAATGGAGGGTCCTTAGATCTTCCATCATCTGCATAGGATAAGACATTTTGCTCCGTATTTATCTGAACTGAATTATGAGGGGCAACTACTAAGGTACAAGGCTGGTCCAGTTGGAATATAACTGAGTCAAGGAAATGAATAACAAAGTAAAAGTACTGTCGAGCATGGTGGTGCATGTCTGTAGTCCCAGCACTTGGGAGGCAGAGGCAGGAGAATCCCTGTGAGTTCAAGGCCAGCCTGTTCTACATAGTGAGTTCCAGGCCAGCTGGTACTACAGGGAGACCCTGTTTCAAAAAAAAAAAAAAAAAAAAAAAAAAAAAAAGAAAAGAAAAAGTACTACAAAGTCAAATCCTAACAGGATCCTGACAGGAACTTTACCAAGGAAATAACAAATCAACTTCCTTATATAAATTTGGATTGAACTTCAGTGATGATGACTTAGCGCCTCTCAAGCTTCACAAGGTGCCTTTCCCCCAAGGACAGACCAGAACCCATCATGCTTTATGGGCTGTTCCTGTGCCCTGGCGGGAGTGTGCTGTTGCCTAAATATGTACACACTGCAGAAGGGAAACAATCTACAAGAGCTTCTCTCTGGAGCTGGCCCCATGGGAACCACTCCTTCCCCTTTGCCCCACTTGGGCAAAGCTTCTGGAGATCTCCAGGGATATCCCAGGGAAGGACAGTCTCCCAGGGAGACTGGAGCAGTCTAGGAAGCTCCAGACTCTAGCTGTTCCTCTTCAGTGCTTGTCCATGGGTTCCAATGCTTAAGCTGCAAGGGCAAAATGCATACAGCCTCTCGTTTGTCTACTTAAATTTCAACATTAGTCTCAGTTTTCACTTTGTAGGTATAGAATTTTAGGAAATTTGTCATTGTCTTATGAGTTCTGTTTTATGATTATGCTTGTAAGATAATTTTGCTCCTTTTTAAAAAATGTCAGATACCTGGAAAGGAGTCAATGAGAGAAAATGCAAGGAGTTGTTTTTTTGTTTTGTTTTTTTTTTTTTTTTGGTTTTTTTTGGACAGGGGTCCCCTTTTGCCCCAGGTGTTCTGGAACCCCCCTTTTAAACCAGGCTGGCCTTGAACTTACAGAGATCTGCCTACCTCTGCCTCCCAAGTGCTGGGATTAAAGGCGTGTGCCACTACGCCCGGCTTATTTTTTGTATTTGAAATAGGGTCTGGTATTAGCACAGACTGGCCTTGAATTCACTATGTAGTAAGAAGGACCTTGAACTTCTGATCCTCCTGCCTCCACTTCCAGAGTGCTGAGATTACAGCTGTATGCCATCACACCTGGACTTCATGGAATCTAGGGCTTCATGCATGTTAGGCAGGCACACTACCAACTGAGCTACATCCCCAATCCTGAAATTTGTTGATATATATATATATATATATATATATGTGTGTGTGTGTGTGTGTGTGTGTGTGTGTGTGCGTGTATTACATGTATGTAGGTAAGAGCCACAATGCCCGCGGAAGTCAAAAGAGGCTGTTGTATCCCCTGGGACTGGAATTACTGACAGTTGTTAGCTCCATGTGGGTGCTGGGATTCGAATTCAAACCCAGGTCTTCTGCAAGAACTACCAGTGTTCTTAACCACTGAGCCATCTCTCCAGCCCGTGAAGGTGTGTGTGTGTGTGTGTGTGTGTGTGTGTGTGTGTGTATGTGTGTACCTCAGCAACCCTCCTGTTTCTGCGTCCCTCAGAGTTGAAGTTGCAGGTATCTGCTAGGACACCTGTCTTATTAAATGGGTGCTGGGTTCTGAGCTCTGGTTCTCATAATTGTGGAGCAAATGTTCTTGCCCACCCAGCCATCTTGCCAGCCCCAGGTTGCCATTCTTAAGTTGCAAGTTGAAAATATATTCCTTGAAAATATGGAAAACAAGTTCTGAATATAATCAAAATACATTATATGAAAGAATAAATAAAAATACTATTTAGGCTAGGTATGGTGGTTCATGCTTTTAATCCCAGCACTCAGGAGGCAGAGGCAGGAGGATCTCTGTGAGATGGAGGCCAGCCTGATCTACATAGCAAGTTCCAGGCCAGCTGGGGCTACAGGGAGAACCTGTCTCCAAAACCAAAAACCAAAAACCAAACTAAAACAAAATACACATATATATTTACTTTCAAAAGAAAATATGGACTACTAAAATGAAAAACTAGAGAAAAAGATTACTCATGGCTCCATCACCCCTAAATGATTATCGTATTTCTTTTTTGGTTTTGTGTATGTTTACATTATTTCAATTGGACTTTATTCATTTTTAAAATTTTATGTGCAAATGTATATGTGGGTGGGTGCATATGTGCCATGGTTTGTACATAAAGGGTGGGAGTCAGTTCTCTCCTGTGTGGCTACTGGTCAGGCTCTCAGGCTTGGTGGCAAGCACCTGTACCTATGGAGCCATCTCACTAGTTCTTGTGTTTGTATGTGACAGGGTCTTGCTATATGGCTCAGGCTGGACTGGTGGTTCTCATTATGTAGCTCAGGCTGGCTTCAAACTCACAGCAATCCTCTTAACTCAGCCTCCTATACCATCACACTCAGCTTTTGTTGTGTTTTTAATATCCAATTTTCTCATAACCCCAAGTGATTATAAAAGTGTTATATAAACTCTGCTTAAATATGAATTTTTTAAATGGATACATGAGATAGTATCATGTATATGGTACCCTATTAATACATTTAACAAGTTCCCACTCTTAAAATTAACATGGGATGACCATCTTTCACATAAATTCATGAGAACAGTCATCATTTTCTCTTAATTTTTTAATATTTTATTTATTATTTTTATTTTATGTGTATAAGTATATTGCCTTCATGTATGTAAGTGTACCTATGTCATGCAATGCCCAAGGATGTCAGAAGAGGGCATTGGATCCCCTAGACCTGGAGTTAGAGACAGTTGTTAGCTGCCATGTGGGTGCTGAGATTCGAACCCAAGTCCTCTGCAAGAATATTCAGTGTTCTTAACCACTGAGCCATCTCTCCACCCCCGGAAAATCTCATTTTTAAGTTAACATACAAAGTAAAACTCCTAACTGCATTCTTCACAGGTGCCCTTGCTGCTGAAGAGGGGCAGCCAGAGCTATGGACTGCCTTGTCCATCAGACACCAACAGGATAGCCTGAAGGTGCTATACAAGGAGTCAGAAAGTTGTGCTTTTAAGGAACTGGCACAACAGGACAGGACCCGAGCACATTTTCCTAAGGAAGCTGCACATCACTACTTAACAGAGACACACTAAGCAGGTGGTCACAATGTGTTCACTATCTTGGCTCAAGGCTCCATGAGTTTGAGGATGGGCAGAAAACAGCAGCACCAGCACAGGAAGGTGAGGGACAGGGTACCATTGGTTGCAAAGGCAGACTGGGGATGTGTCATAAGGGCTTGGAATGCTTGGGTGAGAAGTCACTGGGAAGCTCAGGTCTGGTTCTGAATAGGGGGGTAGACTGGACTGGCAATATGGACTTGGCATTTCTCTTCTACTCTAAGACAAGGTGTCACTATGATATACAGAGAGAAAGGGAGCTGGAAAGTTAAGGGCTTTGTCTATGGCCAGGCCCTCAGTGGCTCTACAACAGTAAGTGCTTAAAGTCTGGTCCAAGTTCTGCTGCCTGAATCTCATGCGCCATCTTCTTGGTTCACTCCAAGCCTTTTATCAAAGTCCTTCTGTGCCTGGCTTCTGGCCACAAGTTCACTGAACAGTGCTGCCCACTTCAGTCATTGCAGCCAATTCTGTTTCATCTCTAAAGACTCCAGCTGAACCTAACCCTCAGAGCTCCTATCAAACTAATAATCCTACTTATCTGGTGTTTAAACTTTTAAAAACTGTCCTGCTAAAAGACTCCACAGTTCTCCAGCCTGCAGGGCCCACCACAATGGCCCGACCCCATCTTCTCTGCCCTCTCCAAGCTCAAGTACAGTACGGCCCAGTGCACATTTGGCAGCCTCTGTCCAGGGCCACACTGCCGTCCTGTCAGTCCTCTGCAGCCCCCCCCATCTGAGCTCCAGCCCGTTCTGCCGCCTCTGCAGGACGCTGCAACGCCCCTTCACCCTGCTCATCCCAGGCCGCTAAAGACGGGAAATAACCAGTCTGCACTCAGCCGGGCCTCTGCCCAGCACAGTAAGCACTTGGCCACCCGCGGAACTGAGGAGCTGGAGGTGGACACCAACTTCGCTCCGAGGCCCCGCCCCCCGTGTCCCCGCAGGAAGGCACTGCCGGATCGCTGCGGCTCCGCACCTCGGCCCCTCCGCGGCGGTGGCCGGCTGTTCGCGCGCGGTCTCCGTCTCCAGACCCGAGCTGCGCCGAGAAGGGCCTCGACCTGGAGGCCCTGGGCTGGGGCCGAACTTTGCCCGGCGGATTCCGGCGCCGAGTGCCCGACGGAGGCCGCGAAGCCGGAGCGGCCCCGGCGGCCTGTTGCGGGCTCTCAGGACGCCCCCTTCCCCGCCACCGCGACCCGGCCGGGTCAAGGTCGGCTACGTCCTCGCCGCGCGTCCAGCGGCCCGTGTACCCAGGACCCGGTCGGAGCGTGCAGGGAACCCAAGGCCGAGGCGGGCCCTGGAAACGGAGCTGCCGGAGTAAGGAGACCGGGGTCGGACTCGGCCCCCACTGCCGGGGCACTCGGCGAACAACTGCGCCTCGGGACTTAGTTTCGCCGGGCCAAAGGGGGCGGACAGCGGCGACTCCCGCGAGAACTCGCACGGGAACAGGAGTCGCGGGCTCCGCACAGCGTCCGGCACCGACACCCGGTTACCGGCGGATGGCACCTTCCACACCCGCCGCCCCATAGGGCTCACCTCAGACTCCAGCTCCGGACTCAGCTCATGTAAAACACAACTATTCTCCTACACTAAATTCACATTTCATTGCAGTATTATGTTATATTCTTCTTTTCTCTTATTCTTTCTTTTTTTTTTGGTCTTTTTGAGACAGAGTCCCTCGGTAGCCCCAGGTGGCCTGTACTTGCTATGGAGACCAGGTTGACCTGGAACTCAAAGAGATCCACCTACCTCTGTATCCTTGAGTGCTGGGAGTGCTGTGCTCTATTTTTTAAAAGTATTATTTCTATTTTATGTGTATGAATGTATTGCCCGCATGTAAATAAGTACACCTGTGTTGTTTGTGCATTGCCTGCAGTGGTCAGAAGTGGGTGTCAGATCCCCTGGAACTGGAGTTACCATACGTGTGGATACTGGGAATAGAACCCAGGTTCTCTGCAAAAGCAGCTAGCACTCTTAACCGCTGAGCCATCTCTCCAGCCCCTTTCTTTTAACTTTTTTCACATAAAGTCATTGACTCAAATCATATCAACATTTTTATTTTTATTTTTTGTTTTTTTGTATGTGTTTCTATGTGTGGTGTGTATGCATACATGTATGTGTATTTGCATGTATATGGACACACATGGGGGCTTCACATACATGTGGAGGTCATAAGTTGATATCTCTTGCTTTCCTCAATTGCTTCCCACTTTATATAACATTTAGAGGCAGAACCTTGAACCCAGAGCTTGCTGATTTGGCTAGTATAGCTATCCAGCTTGCTCCAGCTCTCCTGTGTCTGCCTCCTGCACTCCAGAATTACAGATGGGCCACCACACACCCTACTGCCATTTATGGTGGCACTGGGCAACTGAACTCTGGTCTCCATTCTTATGCAGCAAGCATTTTAACCACTGAGCCATCTCCTGGGCCCCAAGTTTCTTAATATATACACTATAAATATTTTCCTAGAAATATATGACTAAGATGATTGAGAATCAGGGCTGGAGAGATGGCTCAGCTAAGAGCACTGGCTGCTTTTGCCGAAGACCCAGGTTCAGTTTCCAGTACTCACATGAAAGCTAACAACTGTCCATAACTCCAGTTCCAGGGGATCCGACATTGTCTTCTGCCCTCTGTGGGCATTGCACAACATGGATGCACTTACCTACATGCAGGCAATACATGCATACACAGAAAACAAAAATAATAAAGAGGCTAGAGAGATGGCTCAGTGGTTAAGAGCACTGGCTGCTCTTGCAGAGGACTAGGGTTTGATTTCTGGCACCCACATGGCGGTGGGCACTGCATGACATGGGTGCACCTGTCTACATGCAGGCAATACATTCATACACATAAAAAATAAGTATTTAAAAAATTTTTAAATAATAAAATATTTTTTAAAAATATAAAAGACCCAATTGAGTCATTCATACAAGCTTAAGAAATCCTGTTCTAGAGGATTAGGGTCTAGTGATGGAACTCAGCACTTTTCACATTCTGATGCCTGGGCGCTATCCCTCAGAGTCTGGGGTTTGGCCTTGGCTTAGGTACTTTTTTAAAATACCGAAAAAAAAAAAATCAATCGTTGCATAAGCATACAGAGTGAAACTTGAAAGTTCTTCTGTTCCTCATATCCACCCTTCACCAATTGGTCCATTTCTTGAGGCCTGTTGGGTAAAAAGTATAGAAGTTTAATATATATATTTAGTTTTTGATCCAGTATTTCTACTTCTAGAAATGTATCCTAAATAAGTAAATGGGGGGCGGGGAGCAGAAGAAGTGGATTAGTGGTTAAGAGCATGGGCTGCTCTTCAAGAAGATCTGAGTTCAGTTCCCATCACCCACATCAGGTGGCTCACGACTACTTAAAAAAACTCTAGCTCCAGGGGATCCAACGCCCTCTTCTGACCTCCACAGGCACCCACACACATCACATACACACACACAGACACAGACACATATATATTTAAAATAAAAATAGCCAGGTGTGGTGGTGCACCTCTTTAATCCCAGCACTGGGGAGGCAGAGGCAGGCAGATCTCTGTAAGATCGAGGCCAGCCTGATCTACATAGTGAGCTCCAGGCCAACTGGGGCTACAGGAAGATCCTATTTCAAAAATAAATAAATAAATAAATAAATAAATAAATAAATGATAGATAGATGATAGATAGATAGATGATAGGTAGATGATAGATAGATAGATATTATAAATGGTAATTAATATTGGAATAAGAGAACCTGTCTTTGCTTTAGTTGTCTATCAAAGAAAGCAGTATTATGTGGCAAATTGCTGCCAACAAAACCACTGACCTTGTGAATATGTTGTTAATCAGTACATTTTGACATTGTGTAAAACATAAATGTGTTTGCCTATGTTTCTGATAGAGTGTGCTCAGGACACACAGCCACCTACATGACCCTCTAGATGACTGTCTCTCGTGTGCCTCTGAGATTGTTGTGGTTCAGCATTACTGTTCTATAATTCATTAATCTAGGATAGACAGGATAGATAAATATTTTAAAAAGAAATATGTAGGATAAGTTCCCAAATCTTCATAGGAACATTAAAGCTAATATCACTCATACTAGCAGTAGTTAACACTTCCTTGCAATCACTATGTGCAGGCACTGTGCTAAAACATACCAATGTCCATTCACGGGGTTCTGAACAACTCTCAGGTGTTAGGACTTTTCCTATCTTGCAACTGAGAAAGTTGAGGTATGGCGGGGTTGCATAGCTACCTAAATGTCTTGTGCTTTCAACATTTGTACTACAATGATACTACAATAGACATTATACTACAAAGAGAGCACGAGACAGGAAAGACTTTGTCAAGAGAGAACTTTAAAATAAATCACAGTGCATGCACTACTATCAGCTTTCATCGTGTTGTTGAGAATTTATGTTAATTGACATGAAAGAAGAAAAGGGAGGCCACAGAGTTATAAATCTGTAATACTATTTTGATTTTCAAAATTACATTATTATAAGAAATTATGTAAATTTTTCTGTACACAAAGGAAATAGTGTAGAAAAAACTATTTGACGCATGCCAGAATGTTCATGCTGATGTTCTCTGAGAGGCAGCATCATGCCTTTCTTGGTTCCTCCTAATGCATTTCTATTTTTGAGGAGTAAGATGATCCTCCATTACTTTCAGAACCTCAGAAAAGCAATAAAGCTATTTTTAATGGGTTGTGATTACTGCTGCCTGTGTAGTTACATATGGGAATTCTGCTAGTTAATTTTCAAGTAAAAAGCATCATTGCTACCGGCAGGCTCATCCAGATGGAGGCTCTGGGCAGCACACTGGTCTCAGCGCAGAGGCTTCTGGTTTCTCAGCATAGGTAGATGTTCTGTTTTCATGATTGTTTGTGAGTGCTGGGATTAAAGATGTACACCACCACTCCTGATGGATGCAATTTATAAGACAGGGTCTCCTGTAGCTCAGGCTAGCCTCAAACTGATTATATAGCTGGCCTTCAACTCTTGATTCTCCTGCCTCTACCTCCTAAGTACAGGTATTACAGACATGCAACATGATGCCTGGCCTCAGATGCAATTTTTTAACAAATATTTTCAATTCAGGTGAAATTGAATCTGTAGATGTAGAACTTGAGAATCTGCAGAGCCACAAATGAGAAGCTGAAAAATTAGTAAAACGAAGTGCCTATAGAGCAATACAGCTAACAGAATTAGCAGCTATTATTTGACGAAAGTTGGCAATCAGCCCCCACTTGGAGCCACAAAGAAGGAGCTCAGAGTCTAAAGGGGATGAGAGCAGAAGTCTTCAGAGAGTAAGTGACATTTCTGTTGGATTTTGAAAGGTCAGTGAGAGTTAGACAGTGGGAAAACAGTTGAAGTAGAAGGAACAGCACAGGTAAAGACAGAGATTACAGGAATGTGACCTGCTCAAAAACACAAAGGATGCAGTTTCATCAAAACCACCTTTACAAAGAACTGAGACATTTGGACCTGGCAGTTGATGGGAAGCCAGCAGACTTTGATTCCATAGAGGGACACACACAAACCCACATTTTAGAAAATTGATGTCATGGCTCAGCCGTTAAGAGCACTGACTGCTCTTCCAGAAGATCCAGATTCAGTTTCCAGCACCCACATGATTGCTAAGAACCATATATAACTCCAGTTCCTGGGCATCTGGTGCCCTTTTCTGGCCTCCATATACATTGCACCCATAGGTGTGCTTACATACATGGCACACACATGAAGAACACAGACAAGGTCTCTCTGGGAATCTGGAGTTCACTGATTCAGCCATCTTCCTGTCTGCCTCCCCAGTGCTGGGATTGCAGCTGCACACTACCGAGCCTGGCTTTTATGTAGGTGCCAGGGATTGAACTAGGTCCTCATGCTTGTGTGGCAAGCACTTTACCAACTGAGCCATCTTCCCCGGTCCCCTAGTCAGCATTTGGTGCAAGGGGAGCAAACAAGAAATTTGTAGGTGAAAAATTCATTTATCTACTCTAGAAAAATGTGACTCAATTTAATGAACAGAGAAATCAATCTCTCAAATAGAAGCAGCTGGAGTGTGGCTAGGGTCAGAAGGTTTAGAATTTTAATAACTGGGAGCTACTCTTGGCATCATGAAAACTCAAGTTTACTTGTTCACAAAAATGGAAGAATTAGCTGAGCATGGTGGCACACAACTTTAATCCCAGGACTCAGGAGACAGAGGCTGGAAGATCTCTGTAAGTTCAAGGCCAACCTGGTCTACCTAGTGGGTTCCAGGCCAGTTGGGGCTACCCTGTCTCAAAAAAGACAAAATAAGGAAGAATTGGGGCTGGAGAGCTATCTCAGCAGTTAAGAACACTGGCTGCTCTTGCAGAGGCAAGACACTCATACACATATAATAAAAATAAACAAATCCAAAAAACTTTTTAAAAATAGCTCTCTTCTTATCCCTCCTCCCAATTTCTGCCTTTGGGGCTGGAGAGATGGCTCAGTGGTTAAGAGCACTGGCTGCTCTTGTAGAGGACCCAGGTTCGATTCCCAGGACCTATATGGTGGCTAACAACTGTCCTAACTCTAGTTCCAGGGGATCTGATGCCCTCTTCTGATCTCCATGGGCATTATACAACACTGGTGCACTTACAGACATGTAGGCAATATACTCATACACATAAAAATAGTAAGTAAAATATTTTCTAATTAAAAAATACACTTTCTGCCTTTTATGTGCTATTTCTTTATATCAGGTATCACCCTTGAAAACAGGCTTCTGTTTCCCCTGCTAGACTGACAGCTCCTTGAGAGCAGACTACCAGACTTTTTATTTTTTATTTATATTTTATGCGCTTGAGTGTTTTGCTTGCATGTATGTATGTGTGCAATGCCTACAGAGGTCGGAAAAGGGCATCAGATCCCCTGGAACTACGGGAGTTATGGATGATTGTTAGCTCTCATGTAGGTGATGGGAACTGAACCTGAGTCCTCTGCAAGAGCAGTCAGTGCTCTTGCTGAGCGGTGTTTCCTGACCCAGATTGCCAGTCTTTATCACTGCTGCCCTCCCATTGCACAGAAGGCCTGACTCAGCAGGTGCTTAGTAAGTAGTTGTTGAATAGTTAGTTGAACTATAAATGCATTGTCTGGTTTTCAAGGAGGCAAGGCAGTATAGTGGTCAAACAACAATCATTCTCAAATTTGTTTCAAATAAGGTTCTTGGGGCCAGATGTGATGACTCCCAGGATTCAGGAGCCTAAGACAGGAGAACTGTGAAGTGAAAGCCAGCCTGGGCTACATAGTGAGACACTCTTTTAAAAACCAAACAAATCTGGGGATATAGCTCAGTTGGTAGAGTGCTTGCCTAGCATACATGAAGTCTGGGGTTTAACCCCCACCACCATCTAAACCAGGCATGGTCCTGCACATCTATAATTCCAGCACTCAGGAGGTAGAAGCAGGAGGATCAGAAGTGCAAGGTCATCCTCAGCTACGTTGTGGGTTCAAGGCCAGCTTGCGCTACATGAGACTTTGTCTGAAAAACAAATGAAGTTCCTGGTCCACTGCCAGGGTCTTATTTAACAGATCTAGATGGGCCAATGAATTTGCTACTTTAAACAAGTATTCAGGTGATTCTATTGCCCTTATGCACTCTTGATATGATCAATCTTGGTTTGACTCCAGCCTGCCACTTACTAGTTGTGTGTGACCTTAGCAAAGTAACCCCTTCAGTCCTCAGAGCCTGGGAATGTTGGGTAATGAGTGTAAAGTTCTTGGCCTAACACCAGCTCTTCAATTGGCTGCCATCATCATTACTTATTGCTGTGCAATAAATATTTTCCCTACATGCTCTCTCCTGGAAGCTCCTCAAAAGTGGAGTCTCGAGGAGCGTGGCCTGAGATCTAGCTGGAAATGCAGAATCTCTGCCCCAGTCCAGATTGGCTGAATTGAAATTTGTACCTACCAAGTTCCCCAGGTGATTTCTTTGTACATTCAAGTTTGAAAAGCATAACTCTAAGTTACATGTATTGTTTTCATCCTATCATTTTAGGAGTCTGTCCAGAAAGTTCGAGAGTCCTGGCATTTCACATCTGAGTCCTTGGTGGCAGCTGTCTCTCATCATTCTGGGTGCGAGGCAGGCCCTTTACCACTGGTGTGCCTCCTGCTGATCTTCAGGAACTTCAAGTTCCAAAGGCCCTGGGCTTCTTCAGGGAGCTCTGCCCAAGCACCTTGGGAGGCAGGTGATGGATCTACCCACTGCCTCTGTCTTGCTTTCTCCTCAGCCCCAGGCCTGCTCCCATCTGGCAGAACCCTGCATGGAAAGGGAGAGAAGCTCATTCACGCAAGAGCTGGGCAGGGACTCCACCTTCCCCAGGGGCCAACTCCCCAGTTCCAGTCTCACAGATGCCGACTGGTTTTGGGATGAGCACATCCAGGCCAAGAGAGCCAGAGTGGAGACCATTGTCCGAGGCATGTGTCTCTCTCCTAGTCCTCTGGCACCAGGCAGTACACGAGCCAGGGATAGCTCATGCTGCCCAGAAAAGGCCCGGGAACGTAAAAGGAAGCAGAGCCTTCCCGTGCAGCAAGGTTCCCTAAAAGCAGACCCGGCCTGGGATCAAGGGCCCAGGAAGGGGGGGCCCCCGGTGAAAGAACAGCTTCATTTGCTGAAGCAACAGTTAAGACACCTGCAAGCACATATCCTACAAGCCCCTGAGCCCAGCACCCCAATTCAGGGCCCAGGAGGGTCTGAGCAAAGGAAAGGTCCTCTGAGGGCAAAGCAGAGGAACAGCTTGCGATCTAGCCTCTGTACTATGGACAATGACCCCCAGCAGGGTCCCAACAAGGACCTCTGTGAGGCCATGAAGACCAGAATGGCTGAGGTTAAACACCAATCTGAGGAGCCCATGTTTTGTCCTTCAGGAGCACAGGTTTTGTTGGAGATTCTGAGGAAAGAACTGAGCCGGGCTGTGTCCCAGGCTGTGGACTCGGTATTACAACAGGTGCTATTGGACCCCCTAGGCCACCTGACCCAGCAGGACAGAAGCTTCCAGGGACTAGCTCCAGGGGGCAGAAGCCAGCCTTCGCCTTCAGGTAGAGGTGCCTATAAGGACACACTTGATCTTGCCACCCTGCCCAGGACGGTCCAGCCACAAGCTGGGTTTCCTTTGGGAAATTTATCACTGACTAGGCCTCTAGATTCTCCTATGTGTCCTATCTCTCCAAGAGAGGTCTCCAAACTGTATCAGAGTCCCCTATCAAACTACCCCTTGACAACTGTGCCTTCTCACATCCAGGAAAATAAAATTCTTAGGCAGCTCCTGGGTCATGGGCCTAAAGGCCATTGGAGTGTCAGTCCTCCCCAGGACTCATCTTCCCAGAGTCACAGCTCCCCAAAATCTACCCAGCAACATTGGGTTTTGAGCCAGCAACAGCTCCCCCTGCCTTTCACCCCTGCCCATGAGGAGAACAGGCCTCTCCTACCCTCTGTGAAGATGGAGCAGGACTCACTGCAGGCTGTGGCTGACTCACTTCCTTTCTCTTCCATCCACATATCCTTTACTGGTCTTTGATGAACATAGACTGCCCAGACAAACAGGAAAACCAAAAGTTGAGGAGGAAGTGGGAACAAGTATCTATACTGTACATGAGAGCCCATGTTTTGTCCTTTTCTTTCCCAGTCCGTTTTTATTTTTGTTTGCTGCTTTAAAAGACAGGATCTCATTCTGTAGCCCAGGCTTGCCTGGAACTCACTATGTAGTCAAGTTGGCCTTGATTCTTAGCAATTCTGCTATAGTCTCCAAGTGCTGGGATTATAGGCATGCGCTTACATGCCTGATTTCCCAGAGTTATTTAACGTCATTCCTGAATCTTTCTTGTGGCTCACAGCCTATTACTTTCATAGACTGTGAAGTAGAAACCATATTCTAGGATTTGGTATCATAGGTTTATTGACTTCTATGACCTATCAGATTTTGCCACAACTGACTTGTTACTTTGGGTCTGAAAGAGTTTTGTTTGCTTGCTTTTAAATTCAAATGGGCTTCCACAAAAAGAGGAATGCTCTATGGAAGAAAGAATTCTATGTATGATTTGGCTGCCAACTGCCCATCTTCTTAGGCAGAAAGGGTCAAAGGTATGGCTTCCCCAACCTCATGAGACTACACTCAAAATGTCTCCATGATCTAGATATCATGGCGAATACATAAGGAACCAAGAATTAGGAGGCAAAAAGAATAGTTTTCCTCAGAGAATAGAACTAAAAAAGCAGCTGGAAGGAGCCAGAAGCCTTCAGGGTGAGATAGCTTTCAAGTGCAACAGGGTGGGCTAGAGCCTGAGGGGGTGGGCCATTGAGAGAGATGAGATACCCTCCACCCCATGGGGAGGCCAGAAAGGTCCAAGCTGGCCTGCTTGGATCGTTATCATCTTTATAACCCTTAAGCAGAGCCCACTCTCTTTAAAGTGTTTCTGAGAATATCCAACAATATATTAATAATTATTAAATTAGAAGAAAATGCAGCTTGGGTAAGTACTGGGTTAGTTTCATTACTGTGGGATTTTTCAGAGCTTTATTGAAATCTGATGTGAAGCTTTAAGAGACTATAGGCAGCCCCAAACTCTTAGGGCCAAAGTCCTCTCAATATTTTGAATGTTGCTTTTTCAGTGAGCTGTAGGTGGGCAGCTTCGCATGAGTAGCGTGGAGCCCAGCCTCCACAGGTTAATGTGTGATTTCCATGTCCAGGTGTGAACAATCTTGTCCATTGCCTGGCAGTTGCAGGACAGTAAGTCATGGAACCAGAGCCTGCTTTTGTGTCCTAAGTGCTGTGAGTGCCCCCTGCTGGTCTATAGTGGTAAAACATCCCAAAGCTCAGGTTTCCCTGGAAGGCTTTAGTGAAACCCTCTGCGCTCGGTAGATGGCTCAGTGGGAAGAAGTACTTACTTTGCTCCTTTGTTTGCTTGCAAACAAAAAATGAGTTCGAATCTCCAGAACCCTTGTAAAAATCCAGGCATGGCTTCACCATGCCTGTACACCTGCCATTGTTAAAGGGAAGGAATCTGTCATAGGAAGAGGTATAGCTTGAAGTATAACTTCTCTCTATATATCTGACATAAGGTTGACCACCCACTCACTTTTTAACGCACATTTATTGAACATCTATTACTTGCTTGACAGTGGGATAGGCATGTGGAACATAAAGATACAGTCCGGTATTACCCTCAAGGAACTCACAGTCTAAATGCGGCGACAACACATGCAATAAAAATTCCAGGAAGGTCATAACAGAGGTTTGTGCAAGGAACCTTGTGAGCCGTGGTTAAGGAAGGCCTAATTCAGCAAGGGAAGGTTCAGTGGAGACGAGCTTGAGCTGGGGCTTAGCAGATAAGGGAAAGTTGCCAGGTGCCAGGTGGGGCACAGACGCAGGCCACGATTTATGTCTCAGTTGAGCGAGAGCATAATGGGACCTGGTATTCTGTCTGGCTAGAAGTCTGCTGTTTCACACCTGCCAAGGTCAGAATGGAGATCACCAAGATGACTCCTCTTATTTTATAGGAAATTGAGGTAGAATGGAAGGAAAGCTCTACCGGACGTTCCCAAGTGTTGCTTGAGATAGAGCTGCAATCTTCGCCTGCCTCACTCTGAAACAGTGCACCAAGTACAGAAAACTGTATTTGTTATTACAGAAGCCATTTGATACCTGACTTTTACACACTAAGATGTTTTAAAATTGAGCAACTTTATTATGTGGACAGCTTCCAGCTTGTATGATCAGTTTCCAGAGACAGCAAATTCTCCAATCTGGGGCAGGGGAGAGTAGGGGGTAGGAGACAACCACAAGAACAGAACAATCACCATTTGGAGAGTCTGGGGAAATTATGTGATAAACTGGTTCTTTATTATCAGATTTTTGCTTTGTCTTTTGTTTTTTTGAGGCACAGTCTTATATATCCTAAGGCTGGCTTGGCACTCATTACATAGCTGAGAACGACTTTGAATTTCTGATCTTCCTACTTCGACTTCCCAAGTACCTGTATTGTAGGTGTGTTGACCACCACGCCTGGTCTTAAACTGTTCTTAAAAAAAATAACCTCCTGATTTTGTCTTCATAACAAAATCAGCATAGACTGGCTCACTTGGTTCTTTCTCTTTGTTCCCTCCCATTTCAAAGTGTTTGCACCTCTTCATAGCATTCTCCTGAATTTCCTAGGTAGACTTAACATACTCAACCCTTATCACAATCTTTGTAGTTTTATCACTGTTTAGGAAAATGGGCTTCAACTGCCAACTGTAGCTACTCTGCTTCCAGAGAATTCTTGCCTTTACTTGTCCTGTGTCAGTTTTGTGGGGTTGGTGCTTGCAGTGTTTCTTGCAGAGTTGGGCGAGTTTTAGGAATGTTCAGTATGTTTGCAGGGGTCATCAGCACAGGAAGTAAACTGATGCTTTAAAAGTGGTACTTTTCCTTGACACCAAAACAAATCCAGGAAGGCCTAAACCCTGGTCACTTGAAGAAAGCCAAATTAATGTTTTTCTTCACACGGTATCCTAGCTCCAACCTCCTGAAAGCTTATTTCCCAGATGTTCAGGTAAAGTCACACATTGGGTACTAGCCTCTGCAAAACTCCCCAGTTGCAGTGTTTGGCTCAGTGTGAGGCAAGTGTGCACCTCAAGCTCCCCTCATGTTGTTGATGGAATCAGTGCAATTTGCAGTTCGGAGACTGCCCGAGTAGTCATGGGCAACGTTTCACCAGGAGAGGAGGGTATCAGAATGCTTAGGGTTTTGAGCAATAGATAATCCCAGAAAAAAAATGGGAAGGTTAGGCAGGGGAAGAACAAGTGGATCTTTAACTCTATGGTAGGGACCTTATGAAAAAAGAATGTATAAACATTACGAAAATACAGAAAACATAAGGAGCTAGGGATGTAGTGCCATAGTACAGCACTTACTTAGCATGCATGAAGCCCTGGATTTTATCCCCACCAAAAAATAAATAGGACACCATCAAACCTTCTGAGGGCCACTACCCTAAGTTGCAGGTTGATGGCTCTTAATATTTTGGACATATCTCAGTCAAGAGTTTTAAGCCTTCCTGTCATATGGAAGTATGATCCCTGAAGTAAATTCTAATTTAGATATCTATTCATTTTGCAATTCTAAGTTGCCAGGAAACTGCTCCCTAACCCTTTATCCCTTCTGGTTCTATGGCTGCCATGCTGGTGCCAAAGTGGCCTTGACCCAAAGTTATGTTTAGTCACCATGAAAAGATTCTCATGATCAAAACCCTTTAAGAATCTAGTATGTAAAAATGATTTTCTAGTGGACCTTAGAGTTTCGAGTCTAACTGCACAGGCTTGGCCAATACCTGTGGCCAACACTTCTTTTTGTGAAGCCACTCACATCAATCCCATGCTGAACTAGATGCTAACAGTCCTGATTCTGAACACCTCATGGCAAATGTCTGACTTGATGGACCCCTTCTTTGCACAGTTTAATCGCTGCATCACCTCCCAGATGATCAAGTGGTTCAGCAACTTTCGTGAATTTTATTACATCCAAATGGAGAAATATGCCCGGCAAGCAATTTCAGAAGGTGTCACAAATCCCAAAATGCTGGTGGTTCTCCGTGATTCAGAACTTTTTCGAGTTCTCAATATGCACTATAACAAGGGAAATGAATTCAAGGTAAGACAGTGTATTAGGTTCCATAAGGTCTGAGATGTGTTTTCTCTCTGTATGATTAGTTCTTTAAAAACCCTTCTATGTCTGTCCTTAATCATTGAGAATCACAGTGGCTTGAGGCCAATTTCTGTATCACCAGCAAGGATTATAGCCTCTAAATCTTCAGATAACAGGTAGATAAAGCAAATACAGTCCCGTTGAAACTTGAAGGAGGCCTGCCAGAGGTTTTGCTATTCTAGACTTATTACTCTGTAATTATGAAGTAAAAATCTTGACTTTTTTTTTTTGCCTCAGAGCCAAGTGGCTCACCACCAAATCCTGGGTTCAACTGTAACACCTAATCTTTGCCTAGGTTTTCTAAACAATTTCGGCTTTTATCAACACTTGGCTTTTCTATTCTCACCTGACGAGTTCTAGTTGTGAGCCAATCTGAAATTCTTTCTGGAAATAACAAAGCTGAAGAATCCCAACCCTTGGGATGTGCATGTTCATACTGATGCCTAAGTGGTAAAGTGTCAGGGAAGGGTGAGCTTAGGTCTCACCAGCAGACATGTACAGCCTAAGGAGACTAGTAGCCGTTAGGCTGCCATCTTCCTTTGGAGGTGCCAAGTGTGCCTGGTCCTAAGTGCATTGCCTTCTTCTTGCCTTTCTCACTGGACTGTGATCACAGGAGTTTACTAATACCTCCAAGAGTATAAGGACTGCTGGCTTCCATAGCCAGAACATGTTTGGAAACCTGAGCCCACCATGGGAAGGGAGGGCAAGAGCCAGGGTGGGATGGCAGCACTATCCTGTCCTTCCACAGGGACGGTCATTTGGCAGGCAATGGCACCAAGCCCCCGAACCAAGTTGCATCTGGAGGGCCTGTTGAACATCCCATCACCTATAGTGCCAGTCTGGGTGAGGGTTCTGGAACAGCCACCTCAAATGGCTCTGGAAACAGGAATTTAAGTCCTTGAGATCCAGCTCTACAGGGTGGCGGATAAAGTATGGTGGTCATAAGCTTGAGGGCCCTGTTTCTTATAGCAGGTCTAAGGAATTAAGAATGCTATAACTCATTTTCATTCATTTCCTACTTAGTTACTAAAATGTACCCATTGATGGAACCAGCAACTCCTACAAGAGTGTCTTTAATATACTTTCTCCCAAGACTGTACCCCTAGAATGGTCATTTTTAAGGTCTGTGTTTCACAAGGGAGCAGAGCAGTGCTAGACTGGAGAATCAAGGATGCTCTGAGCCCACAACAGGCAGCATCAGCCAGTGGGCTTTCCATGATCTCAGAACTTCCAGCCTCATGTCTTCCTTTTCTTGGGGGTCTCTTTGGGGATGCAGGTCCCAGACTGCTTCTTGGAAATTGCCAGCTTGACATTACAGGAGTTCTTCAGGGCTATGTCCGTAGGGAAAGACTCAGATCCTTCCTGGAAGAAACCCATTTACAAAATTATTTCAAAACTGGACAATGACATCCCAGAGATATTCAAATCTTCCAACTATTCCCTGGAGCTGTTTCGGAGTTAAGATCAAGCAAAATGAAGCCAAGTGTGATGGCACAGGCCTGTAATCCCAAAACTTGGGAGGTGGAGGCAGGAAGATCAAGAGTGCAAGGCCAACCTTGGCTACAAAAAACAAAAGATCAAACAAAATGAGTGACTGCTCCAGGATGGCCCAAAGTGTGTCTTAAATAGCAGTTTAGCTGTAGTCACATCAAAGGGCACAAGGACCTGCTCCCATAGGTACTAATGCCATTCTGAATACTTGTTTCCTTGTCCAGATCATCAGAGACTAACATTAACCATAGCATAACAACTACATGCATCAGTGTGTTGGCAGTATATTGGGAAAGAAAAACACATCTGGAATTAGAGGACTTGAAAATTAACTCCACCAGTACTAGGTGCTGTGACTGTGGAGACTTCCTGATATCTCTGCATCTTTAAAATGAGGTTCTAAGAATTAAAAGATAATATTTCATAAAGTACTCTGTAACATGTGACACAAATGTTAGGCTCCCAATTCCCCTAGCTATCAGATAGGGTTATCTTACCTGGAGTTTTCACAATAAGCTGTTTTGACTTATTTATCAAGTTCCATCTATTTGCTAAAAAATTTCACATACATTACCTTTAAGCTTTCACCCTGGTAGTCAACTGTTATCCTCACTTAAAAATAACCAGTCAAGGAAAAAAAAAAAAACAAAACAAAACCAGAGCCAGATGTGGTGGTGCGTGCCTTTAGTGCCAGCACTTGGGAGGCAGAGAGGCAGGCGGATCTCTGTGAGTTCAAGGCCAGCCTGGTCTACATAGTGAGTTCCAGGCCAGCTGGGGCTACAGGGAGACAGAAATTTTGAACCGTGGGTAACTCATTAGCCCTCATATCAGGGGGCATTGGATTGGTCAGGAGTGTGGAGGAACCAGCGACTATATAAGTTGGACTATGCACAGTCACCTACACTGTCACTCAGGACCTCAAACAGGAAACCATTTCAATAAGCATCCAGCAAAATGTCACTGCCATCTGACCACACTGGCACTCAGGAGTGCCTCATCATTTGAGACTTACACTGATAGTTTCAGCAAACCCAGCACAAACTTCCTGAAGGGCTTCAGCATTACTCTTTGTTCACTTTGGTCTGCTGGGAGTTTGTCAACTGACAATCCAAACAGTCACTAACTGCTGTATAGTTGATACTCCAGCTGTCTGTGTGAACTAGAAATGGAACTTCACAATGAGAAATTCAGAATCTTAGACTCTGGTCCACTGCTTAACTCAAGGTGGAAAAGGAGGCCCCAGCAAGAGGCTAGTACAGGCTACACAGACTCAAAGGCGATGAATGGTGTAACTGAGACAAATGCAGAAATGCAGATTTTCCCACTTCACAAAGGAATTACAGTCAATGACTGAACTTCCACAGATGAACTTATTGTGATACTTACACTTCCTACTGGTCCAACACAAATTGTGACTCACTCTGAGCATCTAAGCAAGCCATCTGAAAATCTGAGCAACTGTATCAGTGTCTTCTAGTCAGAATCAAGCTCATAATAAGCACTCCCAAAGGGGGGTAGTACATGGTTCACGCTTTGTAGACCTGAATAAGGGTTGTCTGTGACTGCATTGGCTTCCTTCCTTACCATCAACATACAACAAGTTCCTTATTTAGGCACTCAACTTTCATGGCTTTATGAGAGGTGGTGCTAGAAGGAACATAGGGGGAAAAAATCCCCAAACTATTGCTAGACATGTCAGAATACAAAGATACAAATGACTTCTTTTGAAATTTCTATTCAAATAACTGAAAGAAACAAAACATAGCTAACCCAAACTAATCTTTATAGATTACTTAAGGCTTTTTGGTGCAATGTACTGAATCTACAGCTTCCTTCCCTCTAGCTAAGCATGTGCTCCATCACAAAACTCCACCCCTAGCTAAGGGTTATTTTTAAATGTCCTCACTACACTTAATTATATAAAATCATTGTTCTATTTTATTCCTGCTCTCACAAAGTTCTCTTTGTCAAAATAAAGGAATCTGTCAAACCTGAGATGTAAACATTAGCAAGTACCGAGCAGCCTGGGCCAGGGCAGCAGTTGTTTAGAGATAGAACCACTCTCCAGAATAATACACTGCTATTGAGGATATTCACAGGAAACAGCTCCAAGTTTATATGACTGTCCAATATGGAGCAGTCCTCTTCTCTGTCCCAAGCCTGAAATGCATTAGTATATATTTTAAAGAGCTGAGTTATCTCCAGGGCAGTAAGTGAACTTTGTCTTGAGGACTAGTTGGCTGAAGCGTACACACTCAAATTGAAAACATTTGTGTAGCAGCCTTTCCAGGAAGTGCTCTCTAACCACCAAGCTAGACACAGAAGAATGCATAAATATGTACAATGTGCCAGCGGAACTCTATTCTTAATATAGTTTTGTTTCTATCAAGCATGTCTTTTTCACTGTTGAGAACATATGAATGTGAGCTGAGCTGGTCATTATGTTCTTTCAGCAGTCATAACACAGCCAAAGGTCTGATCATTCTTTCCATTTAGGTGTAAGTGGGTGCTGTTCTCTCTCCAATTAGGCACCTTCAGTCTGTCAAGTACTGCATAATGCTCTAATCCTTCAATGGCAGACAACAGGCTAGACTGTAGGGTGTGATGAATGCTCATTTGTCAGTAAAGAGCAGTCAGATAACTGGCATTCCATGTGAGAAAGGTAAGTAAGAAGAACCCTTTTATTTTGGAAGCAGAGTCTTATGTAGCCCTGGCTGGCCTAGAACACACTATGTAGAGCAAGCTGTCCTCAAACTTGCAGGGTTCCCCCTGCCTCTGCCTTCAGGGTGCTAGGATTCTAGGCATGCACCACCCCTCCCAGCATA
Organism: Nannospalax galili; assembly: GCF_000622305.1. NCBI lineage: Eukaryota > Metazoa > Chordata > Mammalia > Rodentia > Spalacidae > Nannospalax > Nannospalax galili. Next base: position 909,420 of record NW_008352654.1, read on the forward strand.
GGAACCTTTATTTCAAACAGTTTCTTATAGAATGTACAACTGCAAACCAGACTCAGGCCAAAAGTACCTTCTGGGCATATAAGGAACCAAATTTATTTTTCATCAAAGAAAGGGAAAAACATAAATGGCAAACGGAGGTAACGTAACATTCTTTAATAAAGGCCTACACCGCAACTCCATGATGGAGGTCCATTTTAAAAATACTGTTTCTGGGCTGTGTATTGTAGGTCAGTTGACAGAATGCTTGCCTAGCATGCATGAAGCCCTACGTTTGATCCCCAGCACTGCATAAACCGATATTGTGGCACATACCTGGAAACCCCAGCACTGGGGGAGCAGAGGCAGAAGGATAAAAAGAAGTACAAGGCCATCTTTGGCTACATAACAAAGTGGGGATTAGCCTGGGCAAGTTCCAGGCCAGCCTGGGCTATATAGGTCGTCTCCATTGTTTCTTTACAAATACTTCATTTTCAATGACAAAATATACAATGTTCAGAAAAGTAATTCAAAATAGCTATTTCATAACCTAATCTTATACATTCTTTGAAAATATTTCTTTTTTTTTTTTTTTTTTTTTTTTTTTTTTTTCTTTCTGTTTATTCTAGGCTAGCCTCAAGCTCACTTTGCAGCCCATGCTGGCCTGGACTGACATCACTTTCCTGCTTCAGCCTCCCAAGTCCTGGGACTGTAAGTGTGAGCCACCATGTCTGGCACAAACACATTTTGATTTCAAACACAGAAAATATTTCTTTAAAAACTCCAGGGCTGGAGAGATGGTTCAGCAGTTAAGAGCACTGGCTATTCTTGCAGAGGACCTGGGTCTGATTCCTAGGACCCACATGGTGGCTAACAACCATCTATAACTCCAGTTCCAGGGGATCCAATGCCCTCTTCTGATCTCTGCAGGCATTGTATGACATGGGTGCACTTACATACATGCAGGTAATATACTCATATACATAAAATAAAAATAATGAAATTTTAAAAAGGAAAATATTTCTTTAAAAAAATCCTTATAAAATTCCAATTTTGATAGTTTCCTGGATAAAGTCTTAGTCTGAATTTTCATAATCATCGATTCTAGCCCTTTGCTTTTGGAGTTTGGTCTTTTGCTCTATAAAGCAGATCAAAGTTTAATGACATAAGCATTCAAAAGAAAAATTTTAATCTTTTGATTTTTTTAATACAAACTGCTAAACAGTTGCAGAGATTTTACATAATGCAATGCCATTTTTTCTCAGTACTGAGAAAATAAATACAGCCAGTGATGGGTCAGAGCCAAAGCACACCTATATTTTGGTATTTTTTTTGAGACAGGGTCTCACTATGCATCCCTGGCTGGCCTGTACCTTGCTATGTAGATCAGGCTGGCCTGAAACTCAAGAGATCCACCTGCCTCTGCCTCCTTAGTACTGGAATTAAAGGCATGCACCACCATGCCCAGCTAAATAAGACTTAAAAATATTATTTTTATTTCATATGTATGAGTGTACTGCCTGCATGTATGTAAGGGCACCCATGCTGTGCAATGACTACAGAGGTCAGAAGAGGGTATCGGATCCCCTGGAACTGGAGTTACAGTTGTTAGTAGCCACGTGGGTGCTGGGAACTGAACCCAGGTCCTCTGCAAGAGCAGCCAGTGCTCTTAACAGCTGAGCCATCTCTCCAGTGTCTAAAGAACACTTTTTAAGTAAGTTAAAGCTCTACCAAGCTGATTGAATTATGTGTAATTTATAAGTGCTCTATGGTTCTATTTATCCCTCCCTCCATTTTTTTGACAGGGCACTGGGGCTGAATCCAGGGCATCAGATATGCTAAGCACACACTCTACCATACTCAACAACCCCTACAAATTCTCTGCAATTCTTAACTGCATTCAGGAGGAAAGATAAGCTTTACAACACTGCAAATATAATAAAAAATACAAAAATATTCTTGATCATATATACTGTAAGGCACAGGCCTTTGACTGTAAAGAATGAGCTCTCACGACCTCTATTAGTAATGCACACTACATCTGGTTAGTTTCTTTTTCTGTTGCTGAAAATAGCAATGTAAGGGAGAAAGGATTTATTCTGGCTCACAGGTCAAGGGTACAGTCTATCATGGCAGCAAGAGCTTGAAGCAGCAGGTCATATCCCATTCACATTCAGGAAGCAGAGTGATGAATGCTGGCTCTCAGCTCACTCACTCCATTTAACCAGTCCAGGGTCCCTGTCTGGAGATTGGTCCTGCCCAGGGATTGGTCTAATTCACAATTAAGTTGAATCTTCATAGACATATACAGAGGCTAACTTTCATCTAGATAATCTCTCACAGGTGTGCACAAAGAACTGTCTCCTAGGTGACTATGGATCCATTCAAGTTGACCACCAAGATTAACCATCATAATCCCTGAGGTGGATGGCAGTACCTGCACTTATATACTTGTTAAGTATTCACCTGCAGAAGATGATTCATGGAAAGTATTTTCCAGGGTTAGATAATTCCTACAGATCAGGAAAAAGCATTATACACACCTGAACAGTATAAACAACTCCTTAGAAGTTTAATGTTGAGTCATAAAAAACAAAATAAAAACCAAACTCCAAACACAAGTAGATGCTGGCCTCCAGAGGGAGTGTCTGAAGAAGGTGAAAGGTAGACATAAGGAAAACAGTAGGGACACATCCCTCAATGCCTCACAGGCTTTACATGGCCAGCCACTTGCAGTCTGGTTTCTCTCACATCAAATGTTTCTGAGATCCCCCATCTCACTTCTTTATGCTCCAAAACTTGTTTTGCCATTTTCAAATGCTCCAATTACCCTCAAATTCTAGTTCTTCTCTTGGAAAAATCCTTTTCTCCTTCTGTTTACTGGTTCCTGTGGTTCAGACTGTCCCATGATTACCACCTCTGGCCCTGGAAATTCAGCTCTGGGCAAGAATGTGGTCTCTCCTTTTGCTATCTGTCTCCTCAGGGGGTTTGACCTATGCTGCTACCCCCTCCCCCCACACTCCTTTTCACTTTCTCACTCATTCAGTAGTTTTCCAAGGAGTGCTGTGTCCAAGCACCTACCAGATACAGGCCTGTGTGATGATACTGTAAAATTTAGCTTTAAACTGATGTCACTCCATTTCGAGGGTAAGAAACAGCTCATGTGCTATAAACTTTGCACGCATGTCTTTATGTACTCTTTGCACGCATGTCTTTATGTACCCTGTTGATGTGCTCATGATAGAATTGCTTTTTGCTGCTAGTCTGTTGCTAAGACTTTCCCTGCTTTTCTCTTTTTGTTTGAGACAGGTCTCACTATGTTGTTGCCCTGGAGCTATGTAGACCAGGCTGGCTTCAAACTCACAGAGATCTACCTCTCCAGAGTGCTGGAATTAAAGGTGTACACCACTACACACGGCCCCAGCATGTCTTTTATAGGACAGTGTAATCCACAGCTTTTAATTACATGCTTAGTGATTAATGTATTTCTGAGATTATGCAACTATCTTTACTATGTCCACTGAATAGACTGTTTTTAACTTGAATATTTTCTTGATTAACTTCTGTAAGATGTTCAAAACAAGGTTACAGTTGTTTCATTTGTAAAGAGGTGGGATGGGATCTTTCTTGACTGGGCAAAGGGTGGGGAACAAAGCTTGTAACTTACTGTAAGCTCAGTGTAGTTTTTAATTCAAAGTAACCCTGCCTCCTTTCTGGTTTTTTTTTTGGTCTTTTTGAGACAGGGTCTCCCTGTAGCCCCGGCTGTCCTGAAACTATGTAGACCAGGCTGGCCTCGAACTCACAGAGATCCGCCTGCCTCTGCCTCCCAAGTGCTGGGGCTAAAGGCGTGCGCCACCATGCCCGGCATGTTTCTAGACTTTCAAATCAATCTTTATGAGATAGGACTTGTCAATTTAGAGTTTTGTTGAATTCTCACTATATTAAATTTCTAATAAACTCAAAAATTGCACCTGACAAAGTAAATTCTCTATAAATACCCCAAAGCTGCTTTGCTTGCTATGTTGGTCTTTACACATCATATATCCCATTACTTCATCAGAGTTGAGCTCACTAACTCTGGCCTGACCAGAAAACCTTTCTCTCCTGTGATTCTTGTACAAAATGGTCCTCAAACAAGAATTTCTAAGGAATGTAGTGTGGTTGTGGGTATTAGACCAGAGCACAGATCAGTTTGATAGATTGCAATCAGTGAATCCTGGAAACAGAAAGTTTAACACTAGACTTACTTTTCCTAAACATCTCAAGTTTGATATTCTAAGTCCAAGGACAGCTGATCTCCTCAGGGACTGTAAATCCCTGTAGGCAAGAGCACATATCCTTAAGCCCTGCAGGGCGGTGAGAATGCAAAAGTGAGGCCCAGTACAATATGTTGAGTCAGTGCTTAGCTTTTGGTTGTTTCAATTTATCACACAGCCATACATATGCAATTCAAATACATCAGGGCATTTTTCTGTGAGGTCAAACCTTTTGTTTTAGGAGACAGAAAAGATACACTGACTACATACTGAGCAGTTCTCAAACATTTTGAGATCTGGTAGAAAAATAACTTCCTAGCATTCTGCTCATTGCTGTTGTGCTAAAAACTTAAAAAAAATTTTTTTTTTAATTTTTCAGTAATGCTGGGGATGGATCCTGGGGCCTCCCACAGGGGAGGCAAGTGCTGAATGACTGAGCCAGCTCTCTTTCTCACTTTCTAAGTTGTTTTGAACTCAGGCAAGCCTTGAACTTGTGATCCTGTCTCAACCTCCAAAGTAGCTGGGATTACAGCCTTGCCATCAGACCTAGCTTTGAACTGGTAAATCTGCCCCCTAAACTAAGATCCATTAACAGAGTATGTTTTGGATAAATATATTCAGGATTTCCTTCCTTCAAAAAAGCAAGTACACATAACTAATGAAAACTTATTAAGAAACAATTAAGAGCCCTTAAAAAATCATTTTATATTGGAAAAAAAGTCTGTTATTACCTGACCCCCAAAGCAATAGTCCCCAACATCACAAAGTCCTAAACTTATAGCACAAGCAAAATGAGTCCATTTTTCATGTCTCTCAATAGTTCTTCAGTCTCCAGTGGAACTCTGTACATTGATGCATTGTGACTGAGATGAGACTGCATGAGATCAAACGGCAGAAAACACACACTTACTTGTAAAACCAGTGAAATCTCAATGTGCTCTGTGGAATGCACCAGTATCAACTTCTTGCCTTTGATAGGCTCTGAAATACCACCGTGGGTGTGTGTCTGTAGGACACGTAAGCTACAAATAATTAACTTAAGGCCCAAAGCAGACTCATTTTACACAGTACGTTCTAGGGTTTTTTTTTTTTTTTTTTTTTTTTTTTTTTTTTTTTTTTAAAATTTTTGAGACAGGGTCTCCCTGTAGCCCCAGCTGGCCTGGAACTCTTAGTAGACCAGGGTGGCCTCAAACTCACAGAGATCCGCCTGCCTCTGCCTCCCCAGTACTGGGATTACAGGCATGTGCCACCACACCCAGTATAGCTTCTTTTTTAATAAAATATTTTTATTCATTTTTAATGAGCATTTTGTCTGCATGTATGTAATGGCACCACATACATGCAAAGTGCAAAGCCCATGAAGGCCAGAAGAGGTAATCAGATCCCCCTGGAACTGGAGTTACAGATGGTTGTTAGCTACCATGTGGATGCCAGGAACCAAACCTGGGTCCTCTGTAAGGGCAGCGAATGCTCTTAACTGCTAAGCTATCTCTCCAGCTCAAAAGATTTTTAATCACGTGTATTTGTATACATATGTGTGCACATGAGTGCAGGTGCCCATGGAGGCACCTGGAACTGGAGTTGCAGGTAATTGTGACACCAGACATGGGTGCTGGGAATCCAACTTGGGTCCTATTTAAGAGTATATGTGCTCTTAAACACTGAACCATCTCTCCAGCACCCCATTCGAGCTTCCTGATTCAACAGCAGTATTCATTTTGTAGGTGTTTGATCAGTTGTCAGAGTACACAGACAATGGGAACCAGGAGCTAGTTTTGCTTCCTAAAGATAAGAAGCCACCAGCTTTCACCCTGCATTGCCTTTCCCGTCTATAATCTCCTCCCCAAACCAGGTTTCTCCTCTAAACTTTCACATAAATGCCACATCACCACAATTGCAGGGCCTATGCTTGTTTTCCAGTCCAGGGCACACAGGTTTCAAAACAGAAGGCGTTTTCAATCTTAGTTTTATTTGTTCCCTGCAAGCCTGATTCTCCCTGTGCCAAGGTGTTCCAGGGCTATGAAGTACCCCTGGAAACCAACTCTTAAGGATAAGTGGATTTTTTTTTTTTTTGCACATTTTTTGTTGTTGTTGAGACAGGGTCTCATGTTCCTCAAGCTGACCTCAAACTATGTAGCTAAGGTTGGCCTTGAACTCCTGATCCTCCTGCTTTCAAGTGCTGGGATCACAGGTGTGCACCACCATACCTGGCTTATTTTGCATATTTAGAACTTTTCAGTAGTATCTTTCCAACAGACTGGAGGCTTTGGAAATTGTTTAATAAACCTATTTTAACCTGGAGATTAATTTTTTCTCCCCTTCCCAAGATTAAATACATTAATAAAAAATATCCTTTATCAGTCTCAAATTTGGTTGTACCTTAGAACCAAATTTTAGAGGTTTCGAAACCTCTAAAAATTATTGATGTAGGGGCTGGAGAGATGGCTTAGGGGTTAAGAGCACTGGCTGCTCTTGCAAGGGACCCAGGTTAGGTTCCCAGCATCCACACAGTAAACAACTGTTCCTAATTTCAATTTCAAGGGATTCAGTGTTGCCTTCTGCCTTCTATGGGCACCTCACACATGATACACTTGCAGGCAAAACACTCACAGACATTAAAAAAAAAAAAGTAAACCAGGAGTAGTGGCACAAACCTATATTCCTACTTGGGAGACTGATGCAGAATTGAGTTCAAGGCAAGTCTGGACTACAAACTGAAACCCCAACTAAAAAAAAAGGGGGGGTGGGGGGTGGCAAGATGACTCAGTGGGTAAAGGTGCCTGCTGTCAAGGCCAATGATCTGAGTTCCATGCCCAGGATCCACATGGTGGAGAGAACCAACTCCCACAGGTTGTCCTAACCTCACACACACACACCATGGCACACATATGTCCCCACACATATACACAGAATAAATAAATGTAATAAATTAAAACTACTAAGGCAGAGATCTCATGTGGTAATTCAAGGCTGCAATTTCAGCATTTAGAAGGTTGAAGCAGGAGGACCTCAAGTCTGAGGCCAGCCTAATCTACGTATTGAGAAACTAATAATAATAATAATAAAAATTATAAATATCTAGGTCTCACTCCTGTATTCTGATATGCAATTATGAGGTATGCCCAATCTTTAAAACCAAAAACTCCAGTGTCAGCAGCATTAGGTGCATACCTCTCAAATTCTTCATCCAACATGCACACAGAGAAAGGAGTAATAAGGTACGTGAGTTTGCAGAATCTCAGCAACCATCCCACTACACCCTAAGAAATTCCTAAGGATCTTCATTTACCATGGCTTTTCCTCCTTTGTGACAATAAACACTGGGAATAATGCCCTGCAGGTTATATGGTGGTTCAGACAACACTTAAGATTCTATCTAGCAAAAGAAAAAGACTCATGCGAAAAACAAATTTTCAGGGGCTGTTCTCTTGATCAGACCTTTAATATCTGAATAAATGAACTCGTTCCTATAAGGAAAAGTGGGTGTTTGTTTCCTTCACTACTTGAGGAAGGGTTCTAGGGGAAGCCCAGAAAGCCTCACACATGCAAAGTGCCTGCTCTACCAGGAAGCTATACGCTAGCCTCCAGCACTACTTTATTTATTTATTTATTCATTCATTCATTCATTTTTAAAAATTTTTAATCTTATGTGTATGAGTGTATTGCCTGCATGTATGTGAGTGCACCCATGTCATGCAATGCTGCGGAGGTCAGAAGAGAGCTTTGGATTCCCCCTGGAACTGGAGTTGATGGCTTGTAGCCGCCATGTGGGTGCTGGGAATCGAACCCGGGTCCTCTGCAAGAGCAGTCAGTGCTCTTAACTGCTGAGCCAACTGGCCTGGAACTATGTTGACCAGGCTGGCCTCAATCTCAGAGATCCACCTGCTTTGCCTCCCAAGTGCTGGGATTAAAGGTGTAAGCCACCATGCCTGGCTCAGCACTACTGTATTTAAAGCTGATACAAAAAAAAAAAAAATTTTCCAGGATTATTTAAATTAGCATTGAAGAGGTATGATGTAAGAAAATTATCTTCAAGCACCTACTTCAAACACTTGTCATAACTGCAAAGGGAAAAGGGAATGACTTGGGGAAAAGAAGTTCATGATTATGGGAGACTATCATCTCAACTTGACATTTTAGTTTCCCTGTAATTGAAACACGATGCCTATCTTAAAAACTCATTAATTCTGGCTGGGTGTGGTGGCACACACCTTTAATTCTTGCACTTGGGAGGCAGAGGCAGGTGGATCTCTGTGAGTTCAAGGCCAGCCTGGTCTACATAGTGAGTCCCAGGACAGCTGGGGCTACAGGGAGACCCTGTCTCAAAAAGACCAAAAAAAAAAAAAAAAAAAAAAAACCCAACAAAAAAACCCTCATTAATTCTGAATTACGGCTAGTACTCTGAACATCTATATTACATCCAAATCTAGATTTTATTTATTTTTTTTATTTTTAATTTTTGGTCTTTTTGAGACAGGGTCTCCCTGTAGCCTGAGCTGTACTTGAACTCACAGAGATCCTCCTGCCTCTGCCTTCCAAGTACTGGGACTACAGGAGTGCGCCACCATGCCCGGTCCAAATCTAGATTTTAAAATACTCAGAATTTAAATGAGGGAAACAGAAAACTGGAATTCTAAAATATCAAGAATTGGGCTAGCAAGATAGCTCACTGGATAAGATGCTTACTTTGGAAAGTCTGATGACATGTTTGATCCCCTAGGACCACAGGATGGAAGGAGGGAACTAACTGTCCAAAGTTGTCCTCTGACCACACCAACAATGTAATAAAAAAATTTTTGGGGGTGTTTCTGAGACAGGGTCTCCCTATAGCCTCAATGGCCTGGAGCTTGCTATGTAGACCAGGCTGGCCTTGAACTCACAGAGATCCAGCTGCCTCTGCCTCCTGAGTGCTGGGATTAAAGGCATGCACCATCATGCCTGGCTCAATGTAATAAAATTAAAAAAAAAAAAAAAAAAGCAGATAAAACTGTGTGGGGGGGAAGATTTTTAAAAAGTAGCCCGAAATTAAGATTGTTTCTAAAATACATACAGATAACTAGTAGGAGAATGTAAAAGAGAACGTTTCTCTGTGGCTAAGGATTTCTATTCTGTATATTCACTGGGAACATTTGAAAATATGCTCATAAGGGTTATTTACATGGACATGTAATGCAGTTTTATGGCAGTGAAAAATCATCCAAAAGGAAAAACTAATTTGTTGTAATACATGTGTAAATATATATATATATGAACATATGTGCACCTAAGACAGTAGATGTAGAGAATGTGTAAAAAATTACTTGTGTAAAAAAACCACACACACACACACACACACACACACATTGGTCTTTTTGAGACAGGGTCTCCCTGTAGCCCCAGCTGACCTGAAATTCACTATGTAGACCAGGCTGGCCTTGAACTCACAGAGATCTGCCTGCCTCTGCCTCCCCAGCGCTGGGATTAAAGGTGTGTACTACCCGGCTTCATAACTATATTTTTAAGGTACATATACATATGTATATAAACTAAAAGAAAAAAGTTTGGAAAAATACCTTCAGATGGTATCATAAATACTTCCAAGATTTTATTTGTACTTAAGTGGGGTGTGTGTGTGTGAGTAGTGTTTGTGTTTAATTTTTTTTTTTTTTTTTTTAGGTCTTTTTGAGACAGGGCCTCCCTGTAGCCCCAGCTGTCCTGGAACTCACTATGTAGACCAGGCTGGCCTTGAACTCACAGAGATCCGACTGCCTCTGCTTCCTGAGTGCTGGGATTAAAGGCATGTGCCACCACAGCCCGGCATGTTTAATTTTTTAAATAATGAAAATGAATTCATATCTGTGGCTGGAATAAATACATCCAAAAGATAATGCTCCAACACTTTAAGAAATGAAACTATCAAATTATACCCACCTTGATGGTGACAGGTCTAACAAAGCAGCTTTAATGACACTCATTCTCCTTCCGCAGTGGAAATAGAAAGCAGTGTTTATAGCAGGATATTCTGATCAAATTCACATCCAGATAAAGCCACTCAGCTGCTCCACTCAGCTCAAGGACATCCTCGCTGGTTTCTTTCTCTGGCATACTACTAGAGTACATGCAAGTTGCTTACCTGTATCTTGAGAAATGCAGGCCCTGGAAGGTTATCTGGGGGCAATAGTCACACTTCCACATTAAAGTAAGCAATGGGCAACACTAAACCCTTTGCAAATTCAGTATCAGTATGCTGGATTTGTATTGCCTTCTGGCTCTAGGAAAGCAACTGCTTTTCCAGATCGCAAGAAAAAAGGTGGTCATATATTTATATGTTTCTTTATGACCTAACTTGATGCTTCCTTTCCTAAAAAGACCTTTGACTTTCAGGGTATATGTCACCATTCTTCAGGGTATATATCAGAAGTCACAAGATTATGGCCAGTAGTTTTGGCCTCCAGGTATAGTATCTTTTGCTTCTAGCAAACGCCATAGTATTATGAAAGGACTATTTCACATAAAAAAAAATCCACATTTCCAATATCTTTAGCTTGGATCCTGGTACTTTTCTTGAAGGCAATTAATGTTCCATTAAAATAGGACACGATCAGTCCAGTCCCTACCGTGCCCTCTTGCCTCCTCAACAGAGGCTGAGGGTCAATTGCTATCCATCACTGTTTTAGCTGATGCTTTTCCTTATGACAGAGCTAAGAAGAGATTAATACTTGAACTTACATCTCTATTCAAAGTGGGAAAACTAAGGTAGTCTTCATCATTTCAAGAAAAAAAAGGGGGGGCATTTTTCCATGAGAATACTCCTATATGACTAATTTGGAAACAAAACATGTTTCTGTTGAAGGAATATAACTAAACATGTCATAACTGGCTGAGTCATTTACATGATCTGCCTATACTCTGTGGACACCTGAATTTGCAATGCCTGGTTGATGTAATATGAATGTACCGGTATGCCATGAGTGGTAAGACAGAGGCAGTGAAAAGGCAAACACAAAATTTGGTTTTGTAAATCACATATATATTGACCTACATGAATTAATCTCGTATTTGAAATTCACCAGGTACCAATTCTAAAAATGTTTGTTTAAAATTGCCTAAACCAAGCAATCAATAAACTTCACTCTATATCTGAAAAAAAAAAAGTTTGTTGAGCACCAACTATAAATAGTAGATACTGGCTATCAGGCTGTTACAAGGACAGTGTAGTAAAACTTCTTACCTTCTAAGAGCTTATATTTAAGGCTTGGAGAGAATGTGAAAGAGAAAGACAGGTGCCTGTTACTTATAAAAGCAATTAGGAAGACAGCAGGACAGATCCAAGTAAAGCCCTACAAGAGCTGGGAGGAGGATCAGGGAGGAGGGAGCATGGGAGCTGAAATTTCAGATAATTATACTTTGTAAATGAAGAATAAGGAGAACAGAACATCAGAAAATAGTAGGAAGTACTCCAGAAAGTAAGTCACAGTGTTCCTGCAGGGAGAGCAAGTACAGGAGGCTGGATGGGTGCTGAGCATCAGGTTACTAACAGACCTCCATGCAAAGTGGATGAGCTTGTCCTTACTAATGTGCAGAATGGGGAAGTACCAAGTAAAGCAAATAAGATGCTCATTACTGAAGCTAAAGAAAATAGGCTTCTTACAAAATTATAAAGAAAACCAAAATGATTCCCATAAGCTACCTACACAAATGATTTTCCCTACTCTGTAGGGAAAACTCCATTGTTTCTACACCATAATCAAATTCAAGAGTGATAATTTTTGAGCTCCTGTGGGTAAAAATAAATGCCAATCTAAGAAGCAGTAGTGTTTATGGGAGATTCTAGGTGTATAGCTACCCTATAATTGTGAAACTTTCAGATTTTTTTAAATGTACTGCATTGTTCCTGAAAGAGAAGTTTATATCAGAGTGTATATCCACATTCATATAGCTTAGTAAATACACAGAACAGTGAAGAACTTATCATCCTAAGATTTATGAAAATCCTATAAGGGAGCTGTAAAAAATAACTGAAGTATGGGGTTATAGACTAGGAAACCCAAACTCCAGGCCTTCAGTAACTGTAGGAAGTTAGGCAAGTATCTCCCCTTAACTTTAGAAACTTCACCTGTTTAAAAAAAAGCGTGGATGGATGGGCTACTAAAATGAACTTCAAGGTCCCTCTAATCTGTTAAGTACCAAGTGTTTCAAAGTGGCAGCCCTTGAGTCAGATGTGGCAGGCAAGCTTTGTGGGCTAAGGCACTTACAAACCTACCTCCTAAAACAAAAGGTTCTTAGTGCTGAAATATTCAAGTTCTTATATTAAAAAAATTAAAAATTCAACTAAGTGGCTGTTGAGTGCTCTCCCCCTCCCTGCCCCAAGGCTGAGGAACATCACAGAAAAGAGGGCGAGAAGAATGTAAGAGCTGGAGGATGGGACAGAATGCTGTAAAACACTGTCTTCTCAACATGACATGGCCAATGCACTCATGAACTCCTGCAGCTGTGGTGATCTGTACACCATCAAGCCAACAAGATCAGTCAACCTTTCAGCAAGTATCACTGATTGGGCTTAGTGGGTTAAAAACAAAAGAGGGAGAGGCCATGAAGGTATGAGGGCTATGGGGGGAGAGCTGTGTGCAATGATCAAGATACATGTTTGAAATGGTCAAATAAAGAATACTCTTGGAGCTGGAGAGATGGCTCAGCAGTTAAGAGCACTGACTGCTCTTGCAGAGGAGCCGGGTTCAATTCCCAGCACCCGCATGACCGCTACGAACTATCCTTAACTCCAGTTCCAGGGGAATCTGAAGCCTTCTTCTGACCCCCATGGCATTGCATTACACAGGTGCACTCACCACATGCAGGCAACATACTCATACACGTAAAATAAAAATATAAATATTAAAAAAGAATACTCTTATGAAAAGTTGTGGGGTTGTTTTGCATGTGTGTTTTAAGACAGAAACTCTACATAACCAAGGCTGGCCTTGAGCTCCTGATCTTCCTGCCTCTGCTTCCCAAGTGCTGGGGTTTCGAGCATGTGCCAAGAACAGCCAGTTTTCTTCAAAACCTAGGACTTGGCAAACCAAGACTCATTTCCCTCCAGTCCCAATCTGCTCTGGCTGAAAACTGCTGCTCCTCTCTAACCAGATCTACCATGATATCCAGTGTACCACAGAAAACCTCTGCCTCACTTGCTCAACTCTAAATGAATTTGACTCTTGCCATATACACAAGAAACAGCTCCCATATTTACAAACTCTACAGATGTACAAGCCATGCACTGAGCTAAATGAGAGAACATGCATTCTATTTTATGGAATGAGATGTTGCCCAGCTCTAGAATAGCAACTAAAAGACAGTTAAAAATCTTTATAAATTTGTTGTAATCCTGTAGTAATTCTGCTGACTACATAAAGGGACCTGAAGTATTCTGTTGACTCTCATGACCCCTTGAGAAGGCAGAGAGGCACTATTGATCCTTTTGATGCCCCTTGTCTTCCTTATGGAGCCATGTGGGTTTTAAGAAAAGAAAGGGAAAAGAGGAAAGGAGGAAGGAGGATGGGAAAAGGGGGGTGGGGATCAAAGCATCACACCTAGTCAAGCAACAATAACTCACTGTATGAAATAAGAGACCTGAGTAGGATTTTAAATTACAATGGAAGAAATGTCTATTCTTTAAATATATTAAAAAAAATTTTTTTTGATTACTGCTCTATGACTTACTGTCAAAAACAAAAGTATAAATATTTGGAAGGAAAGTCAAGCTTCTTAAGTGGAAGACCCAAAATTAAGCTTTACCTACATTGTAAAGCATTACATTTCCAGGCTCTCTGTGGAATCCCAAATGCAATGCACTGTTAGCAGGCAGAGGGCCATCCATCACTGCAGCAGGGCACAAAGATGCTCCTGACTTCTGGTAAGATGTAAAAACAATGGACCTCGGGAACTGACATCAGGTCAGTCCTTGAGATACAGGTGCATGTAATTATCCAGGTCCCAAGGACAGCAGCCTAAGGTCTTAACTCTCAGTCATGCACGGATCAGGGAGTCATCAGTCTCTGGCCATTCTGGTCCTCTACGGTACAACATGGTTCATTGCTTTGTCACAATTCAATAAGGAAGGACTTCCTAGGAAAGAAGGTCTGTTGCTGTCATCTCATTATGGTCATGGTCTCTTGACAGCAGTTCCACTGTGCTGTGCTGGCTCTTGAGTGTTTGTCACCCTTTGAGGATGTCTATGAAAAGGATACCTCCAGTACCACTCCTTCATTGCTAGAAATTAGGCAGGTGTAGGAAGGCAGAGTGATTGAGTATATTGGAAATTCACAATTTATAACAGCAAGACAGCATGAGAATCCACTCATGGAAACCTGGTAAATTAAAGTTTAGTAAAGACATTAAATATTATACAGCCACAAAAGAAAATGGGATCAAATGCTAGTCAGCAATAAAAAGGAACAAACTGTTGATATACATCACATCTTGAATGAGTCTCCAAAGAATTATGCCAAACAACAAAAGCAAAAACACCAATCCCAAAAAAGTTATAGAGAGTATATTTCACTGCATAACATTCTTTACGTGACAAGATTATACAAATGAAAACCAGAATAGTGGCTACCTAGAATGAGAGATCTGGAAAGGGGAGGAGGACCACACTGGAGGTGACTATGCAAACCTACACATGATGAATTGTACCTACATATTCCATGCCATGAAAGAACAGGTTTTTTGTTTTTGTTGTTGTTTTGGTTTTTTTTTTTTTTTTTTTTTTTTTTTTTTTTTTTTTTTTTTTTGGTATTTTTGAGACAGGGTCTCACTGTAGCCCCAACTGGCCTGGTACTATGTAGACCAAGCTAGCCTCAAACTCACAGAGATCCTCCTGCCTCTGCCTCCCTAGTGCTGGGATTAAAGGCATGGGCTACCACACCTGGCAAGAATAGTTTCACAGTTGAAACAATTTCTAAAAGCTTTCAATAAACCTAGTAAGATGGTAACTCTGGAAAGCTAAGGAGAGATCACAGGAATATTTTATGTATGATCAGAATGACCACTAAGACATGCTGTTATACGAATATGAGGTAGCATACAAAAACCAGTAATAACGTTAACACTCAATGCTAACCCACAAAATTTTCTCAAAGACCACAAAAGAAAATTTTAATGCTAGTTACAGGTGGGGTAATGGAAGTCTGAGGGAGGCAGATGGCAGTGACTTTAATATACACATTCTTGACCCTTCCCTTCTCAATTTTGTACCATACAAATGCATTGCATATTCATAAAAATCACAATTTTCTGTTTGAATATGTGAAACCAAATCAGTGTTTTGTTCATGCTCATGGTCTGGAAATTGCTTTCTGTCACGACTCCTGTTCTCCTGCGGATCTAATCAGCCTTTGCTTTTGAATCTCTCAAGCCTCCGTGTTAGTTCTGAAGATCAGAGTCACCAGAATTCAGAAAATGCTTTGAAATAATCACTCCTCCACATACCCACACTCTGGACTATTTTATATGGCTCTGCTCAATGATGGCAGCTGACTATGTAAGGTCAGCTTCAAGAAAATTAAAACATCATGAGTTTCAAAAGCATGTGAGAATAAGTAAAAACTGGATTTGTTACTGGTTCACTTTCACTATCTGGCTGGTGCTGTGATAAGCAGCTGCAGTATCCCAATTTCATCCCCGGGACAATTCTGAGGTGTGTTCTATTATGATTTTTATTATACAGATAGATATATTAATTTTTTTCATTTTTAGAGATGAGGAAAATCAGAGTTCAGACAGGTTCAAAGATTCATTTGAGATCACACTGGTTTTGAGAGAGGACCTGAGTTTATACTAGAGTCAATACAAAAATAAGGAATCAAGCCTTTTGATAGCTCATAACAAAATCTCTAAAATACATTTGGGGCAGCTGTGTGGTCTGTTCATATCTGAGAACTTGTTACTTTTATGGTCCTAGCAATTAAGCCTGGCTCCAGATGCCTATTAACAAAATATCTGCACTTTGCAATTACCAGGATAAAACACTTAACACAAACACCGAGGGCCTTCACGGCAAGTAAAGCTAACCTGAAATTAGTGAATTCAATTTGAAATTTAATAGACTCCAGGTGAGATAGCATCTACTTCGGTTTGTTCTTTCTTCTACAAGAAAAATCCAGCCAGAAAATTTAACAACTTTTTCTGGTTTATTCATTGATATCTGAACCAAATGCAAACGTCTAGAAAATTGTAGGGGTCAAAAATAATCATCAAGGGGCTGGAGAGACAGCTCAGCAGTTAAGGGCACTGGCTGCTCTTGCAGAGGACCTGGATTTGATTCCCAGAACCCACATGCTGTCCAACAACCATCCATAACTCCAGTTCCAGGGGATCCGATGCCCTCTTCTGAACTCTGTGAGCACTGTACGAAATGGGTGCACTTACCATACATGCAGGCAATATACTCATATACATAAAATAAAACAAAAAACATTTTTAATAATCATCAAGGGCTAAGAATATAGCTCAATTGGCTGAACACTTGCCTATCATGCATGGAAGAGGCTCTGATTTAGATCCTCAGCACTTCAGGGTGAAAAAAGAAAAGTACCAAAAAAGCAGGCTACTGTATACTGTTGGTATCTGATGATTTTTTTTAAGCACTAAAATACTTAAAATATGCTGACTTAATCCTAAATAAATGATTCTCAAATAGGAAAACTGTCTGTACCTCACGTATCTACTTCCTTGCACAGGACATTGTAGAGTTGAAGAACTAAAATAAAAAGTTTTAATTTAGTTAAAAATATCTGGAACATTCGCCAACATCAGACTATTTTGTATAAGATACAAGAAACTAAAAAAATTAAAATAAACTAATATGCTCAAAATAAAAAATGTAAAAGCGTACCCAAGAGCTTTCTGAAATAAGAAAAATGATGTTAATAAAGCTGAAAAAGAATTTCATAACAGCCTCATATTGGCCTAGCAGAGTCGAGAATCATTGTGTCTATTATAATTTCTTTTTGGTACCTAATCTTTTTCCGTTAATGTCTTTACATAGAACTTATTTGTTATGTTCAATTCTTAAAGCAGGTAGTACTACTATGTTCATGCCTGATGGTCACATTAACCTGTACTTTCTGAACACTGGCATAAGTCATTTCTGATTCTGTGGACTCTTCCTCTCCCTTCTTGGTATAACAACAGACACAAAGCCCTGGTTGCAAAGCCCATGATTCATGGGTGATCATCATTCATTTCCGTGACATTCTGAGCGCTATAGAAAGGTTAAAGATAATGGAAGCATCTTTAAAAAAATCCCCCCCAACAAAATAACTGAAACATCATCTACTACAAGAACACAGAAGCTTTCATTGCTCCTGAACTAGAGAACATATTCTGTATATTTTGCTTTTGGTAAGAAAAGACACTGGAGAGCTTTCATAAACAGTAAACAAGTCTCTGTACAAACAAGAAGTCTATTTGGCTATCTTGCAATATATCTTTACCAACACAATAAAGGTAGCTGAGAGGATCAGTATGTAGAAATGTATTATAGGCCTGAATAAGCAATCAAAATGTCTTATTAAACACTACAAAGAGTGGAAATCATTTAATGAAGCAAATTATACATTCAACATTAACTTGTTAATGAGCTTAGCCTTTTAGGATTAAACATTCAGATTTCAATGAACATAAAAGTACAGAAAGTTGTTGGAATTACCATTAGTCTTCAGTCTGATAAAATCAAGTTATTGAACCCAAAGTGATAGCACTGAACTGTTAGTAAATAGTTGCTCTATTCACAGTATTTAATGTAGGTTAAAAAAAAACCCAAATGAAAAAGGACAAATCCACAACAACAACAAAAACTAAGGAGACTTTCATCCATGACAGAAAGGAAATATTTCAAAATGTTGAGGTCTTCAGTGAATAGGTTTACAAACTGCTGAACTGGCTTACCAAATAGAAATGGTGTTTGAGTAAGAAAAGCTCTTCTCTATCTTCTTTCATGATAGAAGATAACCTTTTAATTTGCAGAAAAAGAGGAAAAATAGCCAGCCCCCTTTTTACACTTTAAAAAAATGATATTGGGATTTTAGCTGTATTTCTGCACTCTAGTTGGGATTATCCACAAGAGATGAAATTCTATGAGAAGACCATGCTTTCTGTAGTGAGCAATCTGGCAAGAACCTGAAAACCTGATAGGTTTAAAGGCTGAATGCCAGAGGGCTCTGCATCTCCACACTCCTTTTCCAGTGATCCAAATTTAAGACTCAACAACTCAAGTTCAAAGTAAGGCAACAGCTTGAATTCTGTGGAGCACATCAGTTCTGTTTACCTGGATTCAAAACCAAGTGAGGAGAAAAAAAAAAAAAATCAAAACATAATATAGCACAAAGAGGAAAGAAAGAAGAGAGGAAAGAACAAAGAGAGAATCCTTATATTCCTACCCAGCCCCACCCCAAAACATGTTACAGAGGAGACATGCCTCAGAGAACTATAAGTATTTGAACTTGGTCTCTATTAGTTTTTAAGACACAGAGATAAAAAATAAACCAGCTATGCCAGGTGTGGTGGCGCACGCCTTTAATCCCAGCACTTGGGGGGCAGAGGCAGGCGGATCTTTGTGAGTTCAAGGCCAGCCTGGTCTACATAGTGAGTTCCAGGACAGCTGGGGCTATAAGGAGACCCTGTCTCAAAAAGACAAAACAAAACAAAAAAAACACAACAACAACAACAAAAATCAGCTATAAAACAAAGATGAGTGTTTTGAACATCACTGAGCCTTATGCTCTACAAGGTGCTACCAAACCATTGAACTAATACTCAATAGGAAAGAGGTTTTAGGATGTTCAGCGAGCATGTAGTCAGGACACATATTTATAAAAGCAATAAAAATATTAAGAAAATAAGAGAAAAGGGCCCATGCTATATAGCCCATGAATCTCATTGGCTTTATCGTGAAAGTTTATTGTTTTTTAATTCTAGTACAATCAGCTACCAGTTACATACAGTAAAAAAAACACCCCAAAACAGCCACAAAGCAATGATGATAGTCTGTGATATTGTATGGTGGAGGAAATATTCTCTGGTGGAATCCTCCAGTGGACTCCCACCTGGCTTCTGAAGTTATACTAACCCTCCCTCCCCAAATTAGTTAAAAAGAAAAATATCTTGCTTGGGTACAGCAAGATTCTAAAACCTCTTGGGGACACTGGAGAACTCTTAAAAAATGAAAGTGGTAGAAACAAAACAAAAATTGAAACGTGGAAACAAGGTGACACAAAGAAGCTTCATGAAGTCTTGGCTTCAGATCACCTCAAAGCGAACCACCTGAAAGAAAAGAAAAAGGGATCATTCCGGAAAGAACAGGACGAAGACTCAGCAGACCTCAGTATCCTAGTATGACTCCACCCTTCACAGAACCCCATCTTTTCTTAATCTTTTTATTTTTATAAGTGAGCTGATTACAAAAAAAACTGTTTTCTTTTCTAACATTCTATATTGCAAATGTTAGTACATACTTACTTGTTCAGAAAAAGAAAAAGCATTTTTAGTAAAGCATGCTGTCTTCTTAAACCTTTTGAAGCAACAACATAACAGGTTACTTATGAGGCTGGGTACTCTTACCTTAGAGGAATAATGACTCCACTCAAAAACTAAGTCTCATATATATTTGGTTCGATTGAGGGCTTTTTCAGCCAGTTGACCACTTTCATCTGTGATCTTCTCCCAATCAGTCTGTCCGACCACAAAACCTATGGCCCTTTTCCTATCTGCATCTTTCTTTTCTTCTAGGTCTGCCCATCTCACCTAAAGAGAAAAAAGCATTAGACTGGGTTGTTGGGATTGGAGAAGGTCAGTTTCCCTCTTTGGATAATTTAGTGGGTGGAGTAACAGACTTAAAAAAAACTTAAGAATTAAGGCAGGCATGGTTGCACTTGCCTTTAATTCCAGCACTCGGGGAGGCAGAGACAGGCAGATCTCCGAATTCAAGACCAGCGTGGTCTACATAGTGAGTTCCAGGCCAGCTGGGGCTACAGAAAGACTCTGTCTCAAAAAAGACCAAAATCAAAACAAAACAACCCTAAAAATTAACCTAAGGAAATTAGAAAAATCCACTGATCTTAAATCAAAGAGAGAAAACTGGTTATTTATCAAATCCTAACTCATTCCAGCAGTTCAGCTTTCAGCTCAGTCTTGATCTTTATACTTCCTCCACTCCTCAACCTCTCCTCACCCCCCTTTTTTGATTCAGTACTCAGGGGTTGAACCTAGGGCCAAGCATGCCAGGCAAGGACTTTACCACTGAGCTAAAGATATCCTTAGCCCTTGTCATTCCTTTTTATTTTATTTTTATTTATTTATTTTTAAACTTTTTTAATTTTAATTTTATGTGTATGCGTGTATTGCCTGCATGTAGGTAAGTGCATCCAAGTCGTGCAATGCCCATGGAGGTCAGAAGATGCTGTCGGATCCCCTGGGACTGGAGTTATAGATGGTTGTTAGCTGTCATGTGGGTGCTGGGATTGACAAGGTCTTCTGCAAGAACAGTGTTCTTAACCGCTGAGCCATCTCTTCAGCCCCATCACTCCTTTTTAAGTAAGACCTTCCTGTTTCCATTCCCTGCCAGAGTGACCTTCTTAAATAACACACAATTGTGACTCTTGCCTGCTTCAAGTTTTCCCCTCACTTATAAGACAATGTCTAACAACCCAGGTCCTACTTGATATATCTAGTCTATTCCCTGGCATCTCTCCAGTGCCTAAGGCGTTTTATACAAACAATACATACCTTATTCTAGTTCTCAGAGTATATCAGG
This sequence comes from Nannospalax galili, assembly GCF_000622305.1. NCBI lineage: Eukaryota > Metazoa > Chordata > Mammalia > Rodentia > Spalacidae > Nannospalax > Nannospalax galili. The sequence continues at coordinate 930,441 of NW_008352654.1, forward strand.
CTATTTTACACCTCTGTAACTTTGTTTTTGCTTTACCCTTGTCTATCTTGCATGAGTCTAGACATCTTCCCCTGCTTTTGTCCTTTTATTCCTTTGCAATTAATCACTGCTTTCCTGGATTTGTCTGCATTTTGACATGTGTAATTTTAATTTCCATTTTGTAGTATAACTATTCATTTATACATACACATAATATATACAGACTATAAATACCTTAGAAGGACTAAGCTCAATTTATCACTGCACAATAAATATTTCTTGAAATTTAATTAGAGGAAAAATAACAGGAAACTAGTATTTTCATTCACGAACTAAAGCAACCCACTGCCTCAAATGATATTATGGAAAGATTAAAACTGTAGATATATGGTTCAGGAATTTCCTATTGGTCCTTTGACTTTTCAAAAAAATATTATTAATTTTTATTTTATGTGTATGAGTGTTTTGTTTTGGATTTTTTCAGATGGGGTCTCTCTGCAGCCCCAGCTGGCCTAGAGCTATTAAGACTGTCCTCACTTGCAGATTTGCCTGCCTCTGCCTCCTGAGTGCTGGGATTAAAGGCACATATCACCACACCTGGCTCTGTATTAGTGTTTTGTCTGCATATATGTAAGTGCAACATGTGCATGCAATGCCCACAGAGGCCATAAAAGGCATCAGATCTGAAAATGAAATTATAGGCAGTTGTGAACTGCCATGTGGGTGCTGGGAGCCAAACTTTGGTCTTCTGCAAGAGCAGTCAGTGCTCTTAATCAATGAGCCATCTCTCCAGCCCCGTTCCATTTTTTAATTTTTTATTTTTTGGTCTTTTTTTTGAGACAGGGTCTCCCAGTAGCCCCAGCTGGCCTGGAACTCACTATGTAGACCAGGCTGGCCCCGAACTCACAGAGATCCGCCTGCCTCTGCCTCTGGAGTGCTGGATTAAAGGCGTGTGCCACAAACCCCAGCTCCATTTATTTTTTTAAAAGACAGATTTATATATTGTATTAAGGTTTTAAAATATGCCAGGTGTGGTGGTGCGTGCCTTTAATCCCAGCACTTGGGAGGCCGAGGCTGGCGGATTTGAGTTCAAGGCCAGCCTGGTCTACATAGTTTCAGGCCCGGTGGATATACAGGGAGACCCTGTCTCAACAACAACAACAACAAAGGTTTTAGGGGCTGGAGAGATGGCTCAGTGGTTAAGAGCACAGACTGCTCTTGCAAAGGACCCAGGTTCAATTCCCAGCACCCACATAGCTGCTAACAACTGTCTATTGCTCCAGTTCCAGGAAATCCGACAACTTCTGATCTCTGCAGGCATTGCATGACACAGGTACACTCACATACATGCAGGATACACTCATACATATTAAAGTAATAAATGAAATTAAAAAAAGGTTTTAAAAAATATATGCATATACTTCATTCTGCAAGAGCTAAAAATATTTAAACAGAGGTTATGACACTGTTGGTTTGTCGGTGCATGAACAGCATCAAAGTATTCAAATGCTGTTATTTTTGAGTCCAATGCCTTTATCTCTCGGCCACCACAGCCTTACATCAAATGCTGTTATTTTAAATATTGTTCGTGATTTATTATGTCACAAGAACAGAGAACCAGAGCATTGGAATTCTGTGCTTCTTACACTGGACATGGAAATGCATTATTTTTCTAAGGTATATTGACTTTCCCCTTTTAACATTTGTAACACTGACTGATGATGAAATGACTAGCCTTCTAACATCCGGTCACAGGGAAGATAGAGAGGACTGGTAGTTGGGGAAAACTTGTTAACATTGACTCTTCTTTACTACTTTTTTTGGATGCATGTGTATGTAATGCACATGAGAGTGGTGTATGTGCTATGTGTGTACCAATACACAAGCAAATGTGAGTATGGAGGCTAGCAGTTGATGGCTGGTGTCTTCCTTCATTGCTCTCCACCTTATATACTGAAGCAGAATCTCAGACTTGTACCCAGAGCTCTAGGATTCCGTTAGTATAGTTGGCCAGCTTTCTCTGGGGAGTCCCTGTCTCCTGCCTCCCACATGTTCGGAAAATAATAAGGGCTTCAGTATACAAAGATTTTTGGGTCTTCTACCTGTTGGTGCAAAACACAGCTCTAGTTAAGAAAATAGTTTATCATAACTGATCATAATTGATGAGCCAATTATGAGTGACCACAGCCTGAGAACACAGATTCAGGTTGCCCCAATAACATGCTCATGTGTGAGTGGTTTCATCAACTTTTTATAGTTATAGAACAAAGAAAAGTCATAAATAAAGACATTTTTCAAAGACATTGGCGGGATTATCAGGCAGATAAAAGATAGCCCAAGATAATTTGGCTCTAGATCTACAATATTCCAAATCTCTAAAACCATCAAGTTCTTATCTGTTAGCTAGCTTTGTAGAATCTTCAACTAGTGTGGCCTTTTCACCTCAGCCTGGGAACTTCAATTCAAATACCCATCAAGATGTTTTTCCCTTTCCTTGGTGATACTGGAGACTGAACCCAGGGCCTTGTGCATGTTAATTAAGTTTGTACCATCAAGCTTTAGTGCCAAACATTATTTATTCTGATTCAGACATACTCTTAGTTCCACTTAGGAACAAGGGTACACATTTTATCTGGTAAGGGCGTACATACAATGATCACTGAAAAGGTAACTCAGCTCACAGAAAATTAAAATCCACGTCTAAGAGCCTCAACAGTTAAGTACACTGTGAGAAACTGTATCCGGCTACTTTTGTTTGGAGTTTAGCATCTAAGATTTTAAAACTCAGATAAAAAGAAAAGTATAGAGTTTGGAAGAAAATGTAATTATCTTTTAGAAAACACCAATTTAGGGTCATCAAGATGGGTCAGTGGGTAAAAACACTTACCATGAAGCCTGATCATCTGATATTAATCCCTAGAGCCCCTGTGAGGTAGGGGAATAGAACCAACTCCACAAAATTGTCTTCTGACCTCTACAGCACACCGTGGCATGTGCACACACCGTAATACATATTCCTCCACACAAAAAAATTTTAAAGTGAACACACTGATTTAGCATGAATGATTTAAGATTTAAAAAAAACTTTGTTATTATTAAAGTGTGCATGTATGTGTGTGTGCTCATATGGCATGATGTGGTGTATGGAAGTCAGAGGACATTACTGCTGAGTTGGTTCTTTCCTTCCACCTTTATGTGCGATTTGGGGATCAGACTCAGGTGGTCAGGCTTGCATATTTGCACTTACCTATACCTGCTGAGCCATCTTGCTGGACAATGACTAAGATTTTTAAAAATGGAATTAAAATATTTTGCTGAATATCTCTAATATTTCTCTGAATATCTCTAATTAGACTATTAGACTTATCTACTTGAAGCCAGCCATTTAATTCATAGGCCTCATACACATTCAACTTGTAGAATAAATGAATGACCATGAAAATACTGAAAGTAAATTATGAGGCAGAAAAACAAGTTCATCCAGAAAAGGCTTCTGTTTTTTTTTTTTTTGGCCTTTTTGAGACAGGGTCTTCCTGTAGCCCCAGCTGGTCTTGAACTCACAGAGATCCACCTGCCTCTGCCTCCTGAGTGCTGGGACTAAAAGCATGCACCACCACACCCAGCTATCAGAAAAGGCTTCTTAATATTTAAGTCCATTCTAATTTTCCTAAAGATATTTTTGGGATTTACAACACATTTGTTATCTCACACACACACACACACACACACACACACACACACACACACACACATACGTCACACATAGATAAATTAGCTATAAAAAAATAATTGTGACTCAGAAAAATCTTGACTAACATTTGAAGGTTTGAGGTACATGTATTTCATCTGTTGTCATAAAAATATTTCTAAGCATGTGGTGTGGTAGCGCAGGCTCTTTTTATAAAATATTTTCATTTATTTTTTAAAATTTTATGTGTATGAGTGTGTTGCCTGCATGTAAGTGCACCTGTGTAGTGCAATGCTGCGGAAGTCAGAAGCAGAAGTCAGATTCCCAGGAAATGGGAGTTACACACAGTTGTTAGCCACCATTTGGGTGTTGGGAATCAAACACAGGTCCTCTACAAGAGCAGTCAGTGCTTTTAACCACTATGCCATCTCTCCAGCCCCAGAAGCACATGCCTTTAATCCTAGCACTTGAGAGGCAGGCAGATCTCTGTGAGAACAAGGCCAGTATGGTCTGTAAAGAGAGTTCCAGGCTAGCTGAGGCAACCAGCTCAGCAAAACCCCAAAACAAAAACTCAAAAATTTCTAGGCAAGTAAAACTTCTCAAAGATAAATTACATTTTAATTCTTTAACTTTTTAAGTTACAGTCAAGTAACTTACTTTCAGATTCTCCTTTCTATTTATGTGTGATGAAATATACTTTCTGTTGGAGGCTGGAGGGATAGCTCAGTGGTTAAGAGTACTGGCTGCTGGGCTGGAGAGTTGGTTCAGCGGTTAAGAGCACTGGCTGCTCTTGCAGAGGACCCACATGGTGGCTAACAACTGTCCATAACTCCAGTGCCAAGGGCTCTGATGCCCTCTTCTGACCTCCGTAGGCATTGTACGACACAGGTGCACTTACATACATGCAGGCAATACACTCACGCACATAAAATAAAAATAATAAAATATATTTTTTTAAAAAACAAAAATAAATAAATAAATAAATAAAAAATGTTTTAAAAAAATGTACTGGCTGCTAACAACCATCCATAACTCTAGTTCCAGGGGATCTGATGCCCTCTTCTGACCTCCCCAGGCATTGTATGACTCGAGTGCACTGATATACATGCAGACAACATGCTCATACACATAAAATAAAATTAATACTTTCTGTTAAGAATGACATTAAGAGTAGATAAATTTTTGAAATTCTATTTACTTACTTACTTACCTACTTACTAGTGGTTCTGCGGTGGAACCCAGGACCTTGTACATGCTAGGCAAGCACAAATTACATTTTGAAACCTAGCCATTCAGGTATATTTCTGATATGATTAACTCTAAAATATGGCCTTTTTGAGTACTTTGGGTACTTTCAAATTACTCTGTAATTTGAAACTGTAATTTCCAAGCCACCTCCCAAGTATAGCCACTCCTACTCTTATATGTGTTTTGTTTTGTGAGGCTGGGTCTTACTCTGTAGCCCAGGCTATCCTGTAAAATACTACATTGCTCAGACTGGTCTCACCACAGAGTATCTTCCTTCCTCCATTTCCAAGGTGCTAGGATGTACCACCATGCCTAGCTAGAGCCACTTCTATTTCTGTTGGCTTCAATCTTAAAGTCCTTGGGTGAGACTAGGCACAAATAAAAAGCCATTAATGGGATTTCTCTTTTTCACACCCTCCATCAACACAGACAAAAGTGGGCTTACAGGATATCTGCAATATCTGAACTTTTTTTTATATATATAGGGTCTTACTATGTAGCTCTGACTGGCTTGAACTCCCTATGTAGAACAGGCTGGCCTCAAACTCAGAGACTACTTGCCTCTGTCTCTACCTCCTTTCTGCTGTGATTAAAGGGGTGGACCACCACACTTGGCTTGTCCATGGTATTTGAAGGCACTGTGAAATCTGGATTCTTTGAAATGATATCCACTGTATGGTATTCTACTAACATTTTTGTTCTCTTAGACTCTAAAATACTGTTTTAACATTCAAGAACTGAGGAAATTCTTTTTTTTTTTTTTTTTTTTTTTTTGGTCTTTTTGAAACAGGTCTCCCTGTAGACCCAGCTGGTCTTGAACTCACAGAGATCCGCCTACCTCTGCCTCCCAAGTGCTGGGACTAAAGGTATGCACCACCACGCCCAGTGAGAACTGAGGCAATTCTTTAAAAATACAAAGAATGGTTGGAGAGATAGCTCAGTCACTAAAAGTACTTGCTGCTCTTGCAGAGGACCCAGTTTTGGTTTCTAGCACCCACATGGTGGCTCACAACAAAAGAAACTCCAGTTCCAGGGAATCCAATGCCCTTTTCTGACCTCTGAAGGCAAAAGGCACACATATACAAGAGCACAGGCAAAACACTTATACACATAAAATACAAAGAAGTGGTAAATAGCATTTGTTTTTCAACTAACAGGCTGTCCAAAATTTAAGCCAGGCCTGGTGATACTGACCAATAATCTCACCTACTCTGGAGACTGAAGCAAGAATATCGAAGCTAAAAATCTGCATGGGCTAAAAAAGTGAGGTCAAAGCTGGGCATGGTGGTGCACGCCTGTAGTCCCAGCACTTGGGAGGCAGAGGCAGGCGGATCTCTGTGAGTTCAAGGCCAGCCTGGTCTCCATAGTGAGTTCCAGGACAGCTGGGGCTACAGGGAGACCCTGCTTCAAAAAGACCAAAAAAAAGTGAGGTCAAGATCAATCTAGGTAACTTAAATCAGACCTGACTCAAAATAAAAATTATAAAGAGGGCTAGGGATACAGCTAAGTGGTACAGTATTTGCCTAGCATGTGTAAAGACCTAGATTCACTATCAAGTACTACAAAAATAAAAAGATATAAAGAAATGCAGAAGTTTGATAACAGCACTGCGGGTGTAAGTGTCAGAAAAACAGGCATCTACTTACATATGGGTAAGCAGGTGTAACCTTTCCAGAAAATAAATTTTATCATCATCTGTCTGAATGACAAATCACAGTCTATGACTTATTGCTAAAAATTTGCCCCAGGGATATATTACAAAAAGATGCCAAGATGTAAGCTAGGTGAGGTGATGTGTACCTGTAATTCCAGCAGAGGGAGGAGGACTTGAATTCCAGGCCAGCATATGCTCCAAGAGGGACCTGTTGAGATAGCCAGGGGAAAGTGGATGGAGGTAGGGAGAATGACACAAAGACATGTGTACCGCATCTTCTACAGTGGTATTTGCTTTTTTTTTTTTAATTTATTTTTATTTTATGTTTATGAGTGTATTGCCTCCATGTCTGTGAATGCACCCATGTCTCACAATCCAGAAGAGGATGTTGGATCACCTGGAACTGGAGTTATGGGCAGTTGTTAGCTGCTATGTGGGTGCTGGAAACAGAAGCCAGGTCCTCTGCAAAGGCATCCAGTGCTCTTAACCACTGAACCATCTCCCAATCCCACAATAATATTCTTTCATTTTTTTGGTCTTTTTGAGACAGGGTCTCCCTGTAGCGCCAGATGGCCTGGAACTCACTATGTAGACCAGGACGGCCTTGAACTCACAGAGATCTGCCTCCCAAGTAGTGGAATTAAAGGCGTGAGCTACCATGCCCAGCATATTTGTTCTTTTTTTTTAAAAATTTTATTTATTATTTTTATTTTATATGTATGTGTATATTGCCTGCATGTATGTAAGTGCACCCATGTTGTGCAATGCCTGAGGAGGACAGAAGAGGCTGTAAGATCCCCTGGAACCTGAGTTATGGACAGTTGTTAACTGCCATGTGGGTGCTGGGATCCAAAGAACAGTCAGTGTTCTTAACCACTGTGCCATCTTGCCAGCCCATAATATTTTTTCTTAAAACAAATTTTTATTAATTAATTTATGTATGTGTGCATCACTATGACAGGTGCCCAGAGGCCAGGTGCTGGGAACCAATCTTGGGTCCTCAGAAAGAGCAGCAAGTGCTCTTAACCGCTGAGTCATCACTTTCCAGTCACTCATGATAGTATTTATGTTAGTAATAAAATGGAAATAACACCAGCATCCATCAATGAAGGACTAGGGTAAATAACTATATAACCCTTAAAAATGAATGCTCAGGTCCCTGTAGCCCTGCTAACCTGAAACTCACTATGTAGACTAGGCTGGCCTCCTAGAGATCTGCCTGCCTCTGCCTCCCAAGTACTGAGGTTAACAGTGTGAGCAACCATACCTGGCTATTTTTTAATATTTAAAAAAATTTTGAGTTATTTATTTTTATTTTATGTGTATGAGTGTTTTGCCTGCATGTATGTTAAGTGCACCATGTGCATGCATGCCCACGAAGTCCAGAAGAGGGCACTGGATTCCCTGGAATTAGAGTTATGGATGGTTGTTAGCTGTCATGTGGATACTGAGACCTGAACTTGGGTCCTCTGCAAGAGTAGCCACTAAGCCATTTCTCCAGCCCTCTTTATTTATATTTTTTGGGACAGGGTTTCATATATATAGCTCAGGGTGGTCTCAAATTCCCTATGTAGCCAAGAATGACCTTAAATTCCTGATCCTCCTGACTCCATCTCCTAAGTGCTAGCATTACAGGCATGTACTACCATGACAAGTTTACGCAGTGCTGGAGATCAAACTCAAGACTTCATGCATGTGAAGCAAGCCCTCTACCAAATTTTATTCTCAGTCCTGTATCTGTCACTTTTATTGAACATCTATGTGGAAGACTGACCTCACATCCTGGCTTCATTTCTCTATTTTATTTCATCACAAAAATTCTCCAAAATGCTTACATGTTCTGCAGTTTTTCAATTCCTACTCACTTTTTTAAAAAATATTTTTTATTATTTTTTTATATGTATGTGTATATTGCCTGCATATATGTAAGTGCACCCATGTCATGCAATGCCTGCAGAGGACAGAAGAGGCCATTGGATCCCCTGGAACTGGAGTTACGGACAGTTGTTAGCTGCCATGTGGGTGCTGGGATTTGAACCTGGGTCTTCCTCAAGAACAGCCAGTGTTCTTAACTGCTGAGCCATCTCTCCAGCCCCTCCTACTCACTTTTTAATCCACTCTGAATTGGCTTCTTTCATATTTAAGCAAATTGGAAATAAAGCAACCTCTATGTTGCTAAACCTAATGGACAATTCTCTGTTCTTTTCTTCTCTGTATTGTTTAAAAACTGACTAAACTGGGGCCTGGAGAGATGGCTCAGTGGTTTAGTGCACTGGCTAATCCTACAGAAGACACAAGTTCAGTTTCTAGCACCCACATGGTAGCTAACAACTGTCACAATTTCAGTTCCAGGGAATCCAATGCCCCCCTGTAGCCTTTGTGAGCACTGTACACACATGCTGCACATGTATTAATGCAGGCAAACATGTATACACACAATATCTTTTAAAAAATCTTTTAAAATTGACTAATCTGAACTGGGCACAGTGGCAAACCTTTGATCCCAGCACTCAGGAGGCAGAAGCAGGTGAATTTCTGCAAGTTCAAGGCCAGCCTGGTCTGCTGAAGGAGTTCCAGCCCAGCCAGAGAGCTACACAGTGAGACCCTGTCTAAAATAAAAATAAAACAAACAAACAAAACCTAACCCCACCAACAAACAACAACAAAATTAACTATTCTGCAATGGGCAAGGTGGATACGCCTGTAATCCTAGTATTTGGGAAATGGAGGTAGGAGGACCATAAACTTGAGGCTAGACTGAGCTACACAGTGAGACCTTGTCTCACAAATCAGTAATTTTTTTTCTTCTTGAAACACCTGAATCTGGATTTCTGAATTCTGCTCTCTTCAGTCCTAACATCTTTGAGATTAAAAAAATATACATATGTATGTATAATATATATATATATTTTCCCTTCCTTGGGCAAAAGCCATTTAGTCTCATTTTTTGAAACATTATTCTCTCAAATTTATTATTTCAGCCTGATCTCTCCCATGAATTTCATACTTACAAATCCAATAGTCAATCTAGCAGCTTAGATTCCTAACTTACCTGGTCCCTCACAAAACCTAACCTTATGCCTCACCAGATTTTTCTCTTGGGAAATATCACAAAGGTTTGGAATGATTCTAACTGGATCTCGAGATCACCCTTGATTCCCTTAGAGCTTACACACACATACACACCCTTGATAACCTTAGAGCTTACACACACATATACCCTTGATTCCCTTAGAGCTTACACATACATAACCTACCAAGAAGTCTCACAGAATCTCTTTTAGCAATCATCTCAGCACCTCAGCGCCTGATTCTTGTGTCTCATGACAAAATAAAACATATGCCTACCCCCAACTCCTTGAAGGTTGAAAAAAATACTTGCAATGTGAGACTCTGTTGTCCATTTCTTAAGTTACTTATACATTTTGATCTCAAATTTCTCAGATCTGTAAATATACTTTAAATTATCTAAAAGCATTCCTATAATTATCCACCTATACCTTTGTGTGTGCCTGTGTCTATGTGTGTGTGAGCACAGGTAAAAGCCAAAGGTCAACATCTAATGTGTTCCTTAATCACACTCCACCTTATTTTTTGAGGCAGAGTCTTTTGCTGAACCTGAAGCTGACAAGTTGGCTAGACTAGATAGCCAGCAAGCCCCCAGGATCCTCCTTGCTTCTGCCTCCCCCAGTTATAGGCTCCCACTGCTGTGCCTGGTTTTTTCTCACTAGGAGCTGGGGACTGAACTCAGGTCCTCATACTTATATGGCAAGTACTTTAGGAACAGCCATCTCCTCAGCTCTACTTTTTCTAAAAAAGCAAATGCTATTTAAATGAGCCCTTCATGTACTGGAAACTACTGACAAAAGTCTCTTACCCTCTTCTTCCCAGGCTCAGAAGCACGAGTTTCATAATCATCAGGAAGCTGAAGATAATCCTCCATTCTGCTGGCAATCGCCTCCCAGTCACGTTTCCTTTTAGTACCAGTCCTCAAGCCATCCAACTTGTCTGAGGGACAAACACAGAGCCACAGCATTAAGAGAGTATGTGAATTTGCACATGACACACAAAGGAAAAGGAAAGCTGGAATATTTTCAGAGGGCATATCCACATTTTTCAATGCAGCATCACTTTCAAACTATCTTCTTGGCTAAGAAAATATTAAATTTTATGCAATTTTCACTGTCTTGTTTGTATCGGTAGCCATTATATTATGATGGGTTAAGTAACAAATATGGGGAAAGAATAGACCCTTTTCTCTTGGTTTCCCACCCTAGGGGGTGGGAAGAACCCACACTTCAGCTCTCATGTTCTGAAAGAAAAACTGGGGTTTCTTTAAAGATGACTTTTCCATTCCTTTATTCTTTAACACGATATTAATACCACTCATCTGATCAAAATGTTGTGTGATACTGTCATATGAAAAGCAGATAACAAGACCTCAATGAATCAAGCTAATGTTTATGAAGGTTTCAGATGTAAATTTCTTAGGAGCTTAGCTAAGAACATTTGTGAGTTAATGTTTTTGACTAAGATGACTATATGAGATTGACACTTTCTTTAAGTAAAGTATTTAAAGACCATTCACCCCGAGGCTAAGAGCTGGCTAGTCAGCCAAAGTGACCAGATCTGGTATTTCTTTCTGAATCCTCAATCTGAAAGGAGCTAGCTTACTAAGGGCTCACAACTATTACCAAATAAGTAAACAGAGATTGTACCCCCAGAAATTATGAGATATGAGGTAGGTGTCTTAAAGAAGAACACACAATGAAAATGTGTTGTGTCTTTTTATTGGTTATTAATATTGATTCTGAATACAGATGTGGAATATTACGAGTTAAATACATTTTGAGCTACAATGAAGCACTTGGATCACTTGACGTTGAATCACCTGAAGTTATTTAAACACACTATTATTAAAATAGGCCAGTGAAGGAAAGCCTAAATACTCGAGAAACACATAATTACCATTAAACTCCATAAGGAATGCAGTGTGTACAGCAGAAATCTTTAAGGCACCACGTTGGAGAGAACTTGATATGAAAGGTGCAATGGAAGCAGTGGCAAGGAGGGTGAGCTCATACTTTCAAAATATAAGTCACACATATAACTAACCATACAACTTTTAAAAACAGAAAGATTTTTTTGTAATTGGCAAAGCTTTTAGTTCCCAAGCTCTTCCCCCCATAAAAGCAATTATCATTGAAAAATCAGTAATGTAAATGACAGCACTTTACAAAACTCAAGAAAATGCTATCATCTTGTCTTAGCAGAAGTTTCACATGGTGGCTCCGAAGAACCCATCTCCTATCTCTTCTGTTGATCACATGCTGTACCCAATGGCTCTATCTACAGGCCATATAATACATGATCCTTGACTACACAGGGACACAATAACCAATCACTTCCCATAAGCAATAAAACTGATCTTAGTTCAACAATGTACAATACTGTCAGAAGCAGCTCCAGCACACTAATTTCCACACTTGATACAATCAATGTTACATGAACATACTCTGAAGGAAAGATTTCACATTTCAATTCTAAGAATAGAGCATGGCCAGGCAGCAATGCTGAAATGCAGTCTGGAAATTGCAAGAATGTTTCCTCATACACTGGGTATATGGCAGGGGCTGCAGATCAAGTGTTCTATATTTGCAACACGAGTCCAAAGAGCCTGCATTTCTAGTAAGAGCACCCTTATTTGAAATCTATAATTTAAATTTTTATTGTGTACGTATGTTTAAAGTTTCCTTTTGAGTAAAGAAAGGCTGAACACCTGATCCACACCGCATAATGGAAACCCAAACATACAGACATCATAAAGTAAGGGAAGAGGAATTCGGAATGTTAATTACAGAAGAAAGAGTGGTGTCTAATACACTTATACTAAGGATTGTCAGAGGCCCAAGTCTGAGAAGATGAAGTTTTGAAAGATGAAGTTTTTAGTCCAACTTAGGTCATAGAATTTTGTCACATCTTTAAAAACAGTGCGTATTATTATAGCACAACAGAAAAAAAATCTTTACTAGATACATCTATGTATTTTCTAAATGCAAATGGTATTTCAAAATCTGTCCAAGGTGAACAAACAAAGGTTATGTGCCTACACAAATAACCAGTATACCCCAACTGTGAAGAGATGATTCAGTCTGATATATGAAAGGCTAAAATACAGCAACTTATAAACACAGACAAGTGACATCAAGATGACAAAAGCAAAAGTACTTTCTACGGAGAAACCTTTCTCCTATTAGGATGATAACAGTCTCAAATATTCTAGTTCTTACAAGTCTGACAAACTAAAATGTCACTGGAACTGAAGTAGCTTCAATGCCGAATCTCCGCATTTGATGTGTGCAAAACGCAACTCTTGCATTACAGTATCTGTGTCCCAGCTAGGAAAGAGCAGCCAGGTGTGATTAACACTGGACAGGCTGCTTTCAACCACTCCATGACACCATGCCAGATATAGCTCAGGCCTGTTCTAAAATTATGCTGCTTCCAATTTAACAGATACAGGCTAACCTGCGTATTAAACACAGATAAAGATTCTGCAACGAACTCTGATCAGCTGCTGGAAAGATTATATAAATATTTTCTTACTGGGAGACTCATTTGTGAATCAAAATTCCTCAGCTCCAGCTTCATTTCTTTTAGCTCAATGTGTAACACAGCTAAAGCTTAATATGTTTCCACCTCAGCATAATCATGTTGCCAAGAATAATTTAAGAACACTTGTAGAATACTTAGGGAAGTAAATTGAACCTGTAATCAAACATTGAATTCAGTGCAATATACCAGGCAACATGAATAGGCTAATTCTCAGATGTTCCTCATGAGTTAAAGAGACTTCTCAATTGGCCCAGTGAACCAATGTCAAAAGAATAAACACTTTGAAGAAATCCCACACTCAATTCTCCATTTTCCATGTCTGGATTAGCTGTCAAGTGGTGTAAGATGCCAAGTGCTTATATAAAACATCACTGTTATTCCTATTAAAATCAAATAAAAATTCAGCTGTCTAGATTCATTCCCAAATCTTAAGTGCCATTAACTGAAATAATGTGTGTGAGAAATTCACTTCTGCAATTCATTGTCTAATATTGTCATTAAAATTGATAGACTCAAGCCGGGTGTGGTGGCGCATGCCTGTAGTCCCAGCACTTGGGAGGCAGAGGCAGGCAGATCTCTGTGAGTTCAAGCCCAGCCTGGTTTACATAGTGAGTTCCAGGACAGCTGGGGCTACAGGGAGACCCTATCTCAAAAAGAAAAAAAAAAAAAAAATTGACAGACTGCATAAGACACATTTACTGATAAATAGGTAGCAGGCAAGCCATATTTTTCTAGAATTAATACCAATATTAACATCATGTTTTCTTGAATAATTATCATGACTAAATTCCATTTTCTTTTCTCCTTAAAAACTAAGAAGGAGCTGGGCATGGTGGCGCATGCCTTTAATTCCAGCACTTGGGAGGCAGAGGCAGGTGGATCCTCTGTGAGTTTGAGGCCAGCCTGATCTACATAGTGAGTTCCAGGTTAGCTGGGCTATGGGGAGACTCTGTTTCAAAAAGATGAACAAAACAAAACAAAACAATAAATAAATAAAAATAAAAGCAAAAAAAAAAAAAAAACTAGAAAAGAAAGCAGAATGTGGGCTGGCTCCACTTTTCAAAAAGTACTATCCGAGATCATGTTATATAAAGTCTCTGGAAAATATCTGCTTAGCTAAAATACCTATAACTTTTACAATTCTCTTTTTACTTTATCTCTTTGCCACAAAAGTTAATCACTATTTAGAGAACCAGAAGAAAGAAACGATCTTACAGTTTTACAGGTTACCATTTAAAAATTCCAGAATGTCAGGGTTAGTCTAATATCAAAATAAGTAGAACTAAAACATCATTATTTTAAAAAGTAATTTGTAGTCCTCGTTCTCCTACATATTTAACTGCATTCAAACATATATGTGCTTATAGTATAGAAAGGGAGATAGTTGATTTTCTTAAAATTTCCCACCAAATCACATATAATTTTCATTTGACATGTTAAAATTTTTAGACTTCATAGTAAAGCACTTATTCCAATAACACAGTAACACTACAGCTTGCAAACTTATCTTTTTAGAACCTAGTTAACATCAAGTGCTTGGGCACAATGGAAGGCATGACCCATGCAGCTATGTGTACAGTGTACTCCCTCTGATGTAAAAAAAAAAACCCATGCCCTAAGCAGTGAAGCAGCTAAATGGTGAGGCTAATTCTACCCAGTTAAGATGTTTAGATGGTTACTTCAGTTCTAGAGTAACAGTATACTAGGAAGAGAAATGAAGAGACTGAGAGTTGTGCCTCATGACCAGTAAGGCCTTCATAATCCAGAAGTCCCTGGTACATCCTGAATGTTTATTAATACATCTTGACATGTTAAATTGTTCTCTTTAAATGAAGTGGGGGAAAAAAAAACTGAAAAAAAAAAAAAAACACTTTACAGCATGACTGTAAAATACTGAAGGAATCCATTTAATACACAAATATATATATGTATTTTTTTTACTTAAATTAAGACTATTAAGCAATTCCAAAGCTTGATCTAATTAATCATTTTAACTGGTTTACCTTGTAACCTGTCACTAAAGACAGTCTGAAGGAAAATTTAAATGGAGTCTCCTCAAATATCTGAATTATATATCTACTTCCATCTATACAGAAATTTAAATTATATAAGGTATCAACTTTAAAAATTTTAAAACCTTAATATTTATTTATAATTATGATATCTAAAGTATTAATAAATAGACAGGTTTGGGTTACAGATATTCTTTTCTAAAAAAGAAATTTCTGAGTACATTTCTGATTAATATTAAAAACTGAATATTAAAAGTAATGTTATTGTGTTTATTAAATACTTCCTGTTTACTTCTTGTAAAAAATATTCTTCTTTTTACTCTGTCATAAATGTAACTAGTTAAGTCAAAAGCTAGTGAAACTGATTGAAGGATGTGAGGTAGGCCAAAACCTGGCTTTAAGCAGAAGTTTCTGGAAATTTATTCCTCTTTCAGTGGAAAGTTCTATGACCATTACCATCAGGTATCACATATAAAAACAGGAAAAAGGAAATACCCACCTAGCTTTGCCTCAGATGTGTCCATCTCCCATTTGCTTTTCGGAATGTAACCCTAAATCGTACAGAGAGAAGCTCGAAGGGTTAGAAAGAGACACATACATGCATAACACGTTTGAATTGGAAAAGCATTAAAACTGGGAATGGATTCAGTTTCCACTCACTAATTATAAATATATCCTTAGGGAAAACACAACTTTATATTTGAAGAAACTAAATGACCAAATTTGCCAAACTTCAAATGCACAGATTTCAGAGCAGTCATCAGGATAGTGTCATGAAGGCGCTTTGAGACAGCTACAGCTGAGGACTTACAACTGCAGTCTGGACACCAGATGTACAGCAATTATGAAAACGATGTTCAGAGGGTTTCTGTGCTAGGGTCAGTATCTTTCAGAGAGAAGAGAATTTATAAACTAGCTAGGCTTTTCTAAATATAATTGCTATTCTCAAATGATTGCGGCCATGAGGTTCAAAAGTGTTCTTCAAGACAGTTTCACATAATATTGCAGTGTCATTTAAGTACTGGAAAAGGATTGGTATCTGAACCCAACTACCCCATTATGAAATTCAAACTCATTTGAAAATGACTCAATCCATGTACCAGTTAGATCTTACAAAGGCTAATTTTATTGAATCAACTTCAGAGCAGTTCTCTTTTACCAGTTGAAAATTAGATTATTATTTCTGATATCTTCTAATATTATGTTCTCCTATTATATGATAAACCAGAAATTACCACAGGCAACTTACATCTTACATTTCATAAGATAATGGAGTAATTTATTTTAAACAAACTCCCAAAACATTTTCCAGTGTGTTTTCCCAGGGTGCCTACAACTATGTAGTAATCCCTTCTCTTTATTCTCCTAGCAAGTTTATACCTTTTTCATGTCATTTGTCATTGATTCCCCCTTTCCTTTATTTGTACTGCATTATCTATTAGATCCTATCATAGAGAAATTTTAATATTAGTACCTAGTAAACAAGACAGATTCATGAAGGTATCATCATCTTATTTATGAGTCATTATCTTTCTACTTAAGAATGTTCAAAGTCATAGATCAGACTAGCACACAATTAAGTCAAAAAACATGTTGAAGACATAACAGCCTCTATGGAAGTGTTTACTTGATCATCATTATTCCAGGAGACATTTGGGTTTTATACACTTCTATTCATTAAATCAAAACTAGTAATTAGTAGGTAGCATTTCAAATTATATCAACTTTTCCAAATACATTTTTAGAACAAATCAAGAAAAGGCTATGTTGAGGTAATGTTAAAAGATAAATACTGAGGAACCTTGTACAAGTATTATCTAAAAAATCATCTGAAAACCTTAAGCATCACTGGACTAATATATTTATAAACTCTGAATCGTCTCTACTAGGTTCACAGAAGCACTAAAGACGGGAAACTGTAACACCAATGGTCCCCAAGAAGGATTCTTTTAAACCATGAAAAGCTTGGCTTTCACCCAGTACAGTGTTGAAACGCAAAGTTTACTGAGATTTCTGTTAAAGTGATTTGAATGACATGAAACTTGCTCATATCTCCTTGGTTAATACTCTCCAGGAATCTTTTACTCTTGGGACAGATTCCAAGAATAAAAGATCTGGATTTTGCTCTGTGAATGAGTTAAAAGAAGCTTTAGAACATAAAGTTAAGCAAAAAAAGTACACTGATCTCCCCCTGTTGGAATCATCCTTTCCCTTCTTAAAGTGGTAGGCCACTTAGAAGAGAGTCCACAGAGTAGAATTCTGAGGCTTCCTTACCAGTTCTCTGATGTAAAACTATAGATTACAGTGTGTTTCCCTTTAAAAAGTAACTGTACATTCAATAAAAGCTCCAAGTCTGACTATATTTAAACAAGTGAAATGCTATGAACCATATCCTGAAATGAAATAGCCACAAAAGATGGAGCTTCAGGAGGCTAATAACAATGCAGACTTCTCACACACTTCTAGCATATATGCTACACGTAGTTACTCAGGTGTGGACCTTTAAGTACATTTCCTGCCCACATTTTAGATTACGTGTGTGAAAATGCATCTGAAGAAAAATAGCCTATTAAAAATATATTGAGACTCAATTATCATTAATTTTTTGGAAAGGGGGGGTTCCTTTTTGAGGCAGGGTCTCCCTGTAGCCGCAGACCAAGCTGGCCTCAATCTTACAGAGATCCACCTGTCTCTCAAGTACTGGGATTAAAGGCGTGCACCACCACGCCCAGCTCAATTATCATTAATTTTAAAGCTTATCTTTTAATCCACATTTAAAATCTATGAACAAAGCAGCCGACATCAACTTTAAATAGTTTCTATCAAGAGTCTTCTATGTTACCCATGAGTTTGATGGGACCACTCCTGGTACACTCTACATTCTAGGGGGTAGGAAATCAGGGTTCTTGGTTTGTACATTTTCATTTTAAGAGAAATAATGAGAAGCAACTCTAACAAGAGCTGAAGTATCAAATAAACCAAGTAATACTGTGCATTTAAAAACAACACTATTCGAAAGCATTGCTAATCTCTGTACCTCATTTGCAAACGCTGAAAAGTCAATAACTCTATAGGTTGCATTTCTTGAATGACAGAGTAAGGCAAACATCTCCACAGAGGTGTAATCAGAAGGACTTACAGGAGGTGCACAGGAACTTTAAACTCACATTATGTAAGTTTATCATCAGCCTAAGTAAAAATCCATTGCCTACACAGTCATTTTTGCCATCACTTATAAAACATGGAAGA
Organism: Nannospalax galili; assembly: GCF_000622305.1. Taxonomy (NCBI): domain Eukaryota; kingdom Metazoa; phylum Chordata; class Mammalia; order Rodentia; family Spalacidae; genus Nannospalax; species Nannospalax galili. The sequence goes on from NW_008352654.1 coordinate 948,886, forward strand.
AAAAAATCCAGCAGCCAGTGGCAACCATTTGCCTCCTCATTGAGTAATTTCTGCCTCAGGTGACAGAATTCAATTTTGAGATCTTGTAGCAAAGAAGAGACAAGTATGCATATGCTGGGTTGGTAGTACCTCATGTCTGCTGGAATGTGAGAATGCTGTTCATATGTAATTGGTTTTCTTAAGACGTATACTCCCCTAAAACCACCCACAGCTGGATGAATGAGTACAAAGGTAGGTTTCTTAGCACTCTGTTAAAAATTTCTTTTAACACGGGGCTCTTTTTGGTTTAGGGAAAAATAAAAAATCCAAACTCTTGAAAATGATTATGGAAACTTTTATCATTAAAATGTGTGTATCAACATTAGTAACCTGACTACAGATGTGAATATAAACACTCCCTAAGGATAATAAAGAGACACTTTGCTCAAAGTGGTTGGTCTGTCTCCTACCAGTTCGCTTTCCTCTTCTTCTGCATCTTTCTTTTCTTCCTTCTGTTCTTCAATATTTGCATCGAAATCTTCCATCTCTACCTATAATATGCCAATAATTATTTAAAAAGAGATGGAGTTAAAATTTAAGAAAAAGTTGAATCACTAAGATCTAGAGTGAGTACAAGACAGCATATACTCACTGTTACATACCACACAATTTTTAACACCCTAAAGAAGAAGTAGGCCTAATGAAAATCAGACAGACATTTCTGCCTTTCATTTTCCCTGGATACTGATCCTACAAAGTTAGGTAAAATCTTTTAGTCTAATTAAATGGGTTACTTGTTTTGAATGCTCATAGATTACTGTTCTTTTAAAACTTCAGAAATATTTGTCTAATCAGATAAAACATATAAACTATTCAAATTTTAGGGCTGGAGAGATGGCTCAGTGGTTAAGAACACTGGCTGCTCCTAGAGAGGACCCAGCTTCTAATCCCAGCACCCACGTGGCGACTAACCACCATCTAACTCCAGGGGATCTGACACCCTCCTCTTACCTCCAAGGGCATTGTACAACACAGGTGCATTTACATACATGCAGACAATACACTCATACACATAAGATAAAAATAATAAATATTTTTAAAATTATTCAAATTTTCCTGGCCATAGTGGCACATGCCTTTAGTCCCAGCACCTGGGAAGCAGAGGCAGGCAGATCTCTGTGAGCTCAAGGCCAGCCTGGTCTACATAATGAGTTGCAAGCCAGCTGGGGCTACAGGGAGACCCTGTCTCAAAAAGATCCCCCACCCCAATTATTTTTCCAAATTTCAAAACATGAGAAAAGGTAGAGCAAAAACTTTTTGACAGTGGCTCCAAATGGCAGCAATGCTGATGAGGCATATAGATTAGTGTTGAGAAAGCAAAAGGATAGAACACAATTTACAAAATGGTAGGAGATTGTCAAATACTGGTATAAGGGAGGGTAGATTAACGGTTTCACCAAACAAGTGGTTCTAACTAAAGAAATAGAGATTACTTCCTCGAAGATGGCACCTCAAAGGAAAAGAAGCCTGTCCTGATTCTAGCTGAGCAGATGTGCGCATGGTAGGTTGTGACTGATACCCAGTAACTGTGCCTGGTTCATGAGGGGAAAATAACCTGTTGGGTTGGTACTGAACCAGGATTCAAGGCCCTAAGCCTGATCAGAGACTGTTAAGAATGCTAGATGCTCCTGGCCCTATGTGTGCTAATAACAGAGACAAACTGAGAGATAAGATCATTTATATCCTAGGCAACTGGGAGGGAGTAATGAATTTCTTGGGGAATTAAAGTTTTAAGATTTAAAAAATTTTTAAAAATAAATTAGTTTGTGCCTTATTTAAATAACTGCGACTTTTATCTTTAAGCATAAAAGGATTTCTTCATGTTTTGTACACATCATGTTCTGAAAAATTCTTTTGAAAATTAAATTCCCCTACTGGATTTTATTTTGTGTATATTTGGGTCCACTTTAGTTAATTTGCTTAATAATGAGTTTGGTTTATTATAAAGCATGGTTACAGATGATTCTAAATATCCTATACCCAGCAAATATTTTGCTTTTCTGAATTATGTATGGTTGCTTCTCTAGAAAGATGAATTATAAATTATTTTTTCTTATTGCCTGAACATGTCATCTGAATGCTTGTACTAAAATTGAAGAAACAGATTTTTTTTAAGTAGTTGTAAAGCTCATTTGGCTTAGTTTTTCCAAAACAAATAAATTATTGAAATACATTGGTGCTGAAAAAAAAAAGGATAGATTACTATGAGAGAAACAGGTTTGGGTAAATTATATTTTGGGTATACTAAGATGTGTGCGTGTGTGTGTGTGTGTGTGTGTGTGTGTTTGAGACAGGGTCTCACAATGTAGATCAAGCTGGCCTCAGAGATCTGCCTGTCTCTGACTCCCAAGTACTCAGGTTAAAGGTATACAATACACAACAAGATACGTTTTTGTAGATACTTCAGCAAGTAATTGTAGAAAGAATTATAAAAAATATCTCCATTCAATTTGTTACTCTTAAAGACAGTGATATGATTTACTTGAGTCAGTCTTTATAATCTAAGGCACGTTGACAACCCAGGCAACTAGGAAAGGCATAAAAGTAGCAATTCCATGCTACTAAAAATATATTATTTGTATGGGCAAAGTGAAAATAGAGCTAAGGATAGCGCCTTAAGTGACTTTTTAATGTGTATGAGTGTTTTTATCTGCACGTATGTGAGTGCATCCCTGTTGTGCAAAGCCCAAGGAGACCAGAAGAGGGCACTGGATCTCCTGGAACCAGAGTTATGCAGACAGTTGTGGGCCGCCATGTGGGTGCTAGAAATTGAACCCGGGTCTTCTGCCAGAGCAGCCAGTGCTCTTAACCACTGAGCCATTTCTCTAGCTCCACAAGTGACTTTTAAAAACATTTTATTACTTTTATATTATGTGTATGAGTGCCTGCACGTAAGTGCATTTGTGTCGTGCAATGCTCATGGAGGTCAGAAGAGGGCTTTGGATCCCTTGGAACTGGAGTTACAAATGGCTGTTAGATGCCATGTGGGTGCTGGGAACGGCACCTGGGTCCTCTGCAAGAGCAGCCAGTGCTCTAACTGCTGAGCCATCTGTCTAGTCCCTCTAAGTGACTTTTTTTTTTTTTTTTTTTTGGTCTTTTTGAGACAGGGTCTCCCTGTAGCCCCAGCTGGCCTCCAACTCACAGAGATCCACCTGCCTCTGCCTCCCAAGTGCTGGGATTAAAGGCATGTACCACAATGCCTGGCCTAAGCAGATCCACCTGCCTCTGCCTGAGTGCTGGGACTAAAGGCATATGCCACAATGCCTGGCCCAAGTGACTTTTTTTTAAGTCTGGAAAATGTAAGCCAAATGGAGACTTTACTGGGATGGTGAGAAAGATAAATGGAAAGTCAGAAGACTGTAGACTCATCAAAGTCAAAGAAAATGTAGGTTTTCAGGGAGGTGGGCATGGTCGACTATATCACACGTGGCTATAATATTAAGCAACAGGAAAAATATCTGCTGTCATAGAAATCACATTCAGTATAAACACTATTCACAGAAAGAAGTCAAAGAAAACAGAAGTACACAAGAGAAAAATCTCTCCTTTTTCATGATAAAGATTTTCTTCCATCAAATTAATAACTAATCCAGGAAGTTACCAATGAATGAAAATGTGTTGGAGAACAAGAAATTAATAGGTCCTCATCTATTCTATACTGGTCCTTATCGGTAACTTAATATTTAGGCCAATGCCTAAACCACACAGAGGTAACTGACATTTCAAATGACATCAGTCTAATGTGATAAACTGAGACTACATCACTCCTCTAGCACTCCTGCAAGGGTTTTTCATTTCTTATATTATCTATGTATTTCTTTGTTTCTTTGTGTGAGGGTATACAAACTATAGCACATAGGAGGAGATCAGAGGGCAACCTGTGGGAGCTGGTTCCATGTGGGTTCAGGGGACTGATCTCAGATGGCTGGGCAAGTGTCTTTACCGGTTAGGCCATCTCCCTGGCCCCTCTTGCTATTTAATTTAAACCCAAGCTTGTGGAAACAGACAAACCTAAATGAAGAGGCATTCAACAAAATTGGCCTATATGTGTAAAAAAATTCTGTCTTCTGGGACTGGAGAGATAGCTCAGCAGTTAAGACCACTGACTGTTCTTACAGAGGATCTGATGCCTTCTTCTGACCTCTGTGGGCATTGTACAACACAGCTGCACTTACACACATGCAGGCAATACACTTAAACACATAAAAAAAATTGTCTCTTATGACAAGCTGAGAAATTATTGTGTGTGCACGTGCGTGTGTGTAGGTCACAGGTTGATGTCAGGCACCTTCCTCTTTTAATCTCCACCTTATTTTTTGAGACAGGGTCACTGATTTGGCTAGACTGGTTGGCTAGTGAGCCGCAGTGATCTTCCAATCTCCACCTCTTCAGTGCTGATTACAGGTGAGCATCACTTTGCAGGTCTTTTACATGGGGCTAGGGATCAAACTCAGGCCCCCATGCTTGCATGGAAAGCACTTTACTGAATGAGCCATTTCCCCCAGCCCTTGGATTCAGGATTTTTAAAAAGTGCTATGAAGTATATCAAAAGACAGTTGATAAAATCTGAATATGGACTACATTTAAACTAACTCAAGAAAATTCAGAGGTGGTGGGGGTAGGGAAAATGGGGAGGGCACAGCCTACATTATTTACTTAATGTAGTATTTCATCAATGACAATTTTCCTGAATTTTTCAATTAATTGGCTTTGTGAGAGAATGTCCTTCTTAGAATATATTCATCAATATACTTAGGGGTGATGGGTTATGAGGTTTTCAACTTAGTTCCCATATGGCTCTACGATAATGGTACATACTATTAAGGATATACGGTGATTTGAGTGAGAAATGTCCCCCACAGGCTTACACATTTGAATACTTGGTCCCCAGTTGGTGATGCAGCTTGCAGAGGATTAGGGGGTATACCCTTGCTGGAAGAAGTCTGTCAGTGGGGTAAGCTTTCTGAGCCTGGCCGGACTTCCAGTTTGCTCTCTCTACTTTTGTGTCTGAGGGTGAAGATGTGAGCTCTCAGCTTCCTGCTCCAGCTGCCATGCTGTCTCCTGCTGTGCTTCCCCATGATGGACTCACTCTTTTCCTTCTTTCCTTCCTTCCCTTCCTTTTTTTTTTTTTTTTTTTTGGTCTTTTTGAGACAGGGTCTCCCTGTAGCCCCAGCTGTCCTGGAACTCATTATGTAGACCAGGCTGGCCTTAAACTCACAGAGATCCACCTGCCTCTGCTGGGATTAAAGGTGTGCACCACCACACCCTGCTTCTTTCTTTCTTTCTTTTCTCTCTTTCTCTCTCTCTCTTTCTTTCTTTCTTTGTTTTCTATCATCCATCCATCCATCCATCCATCCATTCATCCATCCATCCATCTTTTTGAAACAGGGTCTCCCAGGAGCCCCAGATGGCTTGGAACTTGCTATGTAGACCAGACTGGCCTCAAACTCACAATCCATCATGATGGAGTCTTATTCCTCTGGAATTACATGCTGAAACAAATTCTCTTCTGTAAGTTGCCTTGGTTGGGCTAGAGAAATGGCACAGTAGTTAAGAGCACTCACTGCTCTTGCAGAAGACCCTGGTTCAGTTCCCAGCGCCCACATGACAGATAACAACTGTTTGTAACTCCAGTTCCAGGGGATCTGATGCCCTCTTCTGTTGCCTGCTGATATTGCATGACACAAGTGCACTTACATACACGAAGGTATAATACTCATACATATAAAATGAAAATTAAAAATTGCAATGTGAAAAAGGTAAAGAAACTGTTCCTTAATTTGAACTGTATGTGAGGCAAAGGTGCAAGCTTACGTCTTCAATTGCAGCATCTTGCAGCAAGGAGCGAATGTCTAGACGCATCATGTGACGAGGCGCAGTTTCCCAGTGATCAGCCATCTATTGAAACATTTAAGTCAAGTTATCTCAGACAACTATTCCAATAAAGATAACATGAATAGTCAAGATAAATGCAATTAATATAAAGTGTAACAAGTCAGTTTCAAGAACTAGGTAACCTTTTCAGCACACACAAAAGAAACATTTACTAAAGCAGGTAGAAAAATAAATTCTGAAAGAAAATGGAACAACCAAGAGCTGCCAGACAACAGTGCTGATACTGAGAATGAAGTGTAAGTTACTGGAGCATCCTTTTTCAAAAATCACCTTGTTTATTTCTTTAAGCTTTCTTCCATGAATATTTCTCTTGCCACAAGTCTGGTTATCAGCACTCATTTCAGCCAAGTACACCTAATCAATGATGAGCAATGATTAGACCATGAAATACAAAGCTCACAGCAAAATAAAGTGTTTCTGAAGTTCTGTAAGTCTATACCTCAAATCCTTTGGTTTTTGCTGCACTCCAAAACTGGTCAAAATGTCGAACTCTGTCATTGATAGCATCCAGAATGATGAAAGGGAAAAAGCCATCATCCAGCGTCTTTTTGAAAGTTTTGAACATGCTGGTACGGTAAGTCTCCTCCATCTCAGCTTCATATTCATACTCCATTACCTAAGATCCCCCAAGAGAGGTTTGGGGTTAGCAAAAGTAAAGAATTGCCCTCAGCCTTCTCCTGGTTAACATCTAGATAGAGATGGCTTTGTACTCTTTCCTTCATACCTAAGTATCAAAGTTTGTGTTCGAAAGACAAGAAGTTTCAGTCCTTAAAAAACAAACCCAGACCTCTCTCTGAAAACATTCACCTTAAAATATCATTAATGAATCAGATTCAGAATTGGCTCTGAGAGGGCTGTACCCATACCTTCTTTTTCACTTTCTTCCCAGAATCTGGATCTTTTTCTTCTTTTTCTACTTCAGTGATGAAATAATCATCTAGGCTTAAAACTCTGGGTGCAGGTCCTCCAAATTCTACTTCCTTATCCTAAAAATTCAACAGTTAAAAAAAAAAATTTATGAACCAAAAGAACGAACATTCACACTAACATTCCCTATTGTGGCTAAATAACATAATTTTCTGGTGGTTTCAAATCAAGCAAAGGTAAAAATATTTGTCTAAATAAATAAAAAATTTATAAGGGAAACATCTACCATGGGTCTACAGCCTCTAAAGTGATCAAATCAGATATACCTATATAATGGCATGCTGCTAAATTTTTTTCTTTGTCATACTCACACGAATAAGTTTTGCAACATGTGTCTTTCCACTGCCAGGCAATCCTCTCATTATAACAACAATCTGAAACACAATAGGGGAAAAACAGGCAGAGATTTTTAGTTTTGTGTGGAGCTGGGGATGTCATCCAGTTGGCAGAGTGCTTCCCTAGCATTCAGAAAGCCCTTGGTGTGATCCCTAGCACCACATAAACTAGGAATGGTAGTAGCACAACCCTGTAATCCCAGCCCTTGAGAAGTGGAGGCAAGATGATCAGGAGTTCAGAAGGTCATCTTTGGCTACATGACACCATTTCAAAGAAAGAAAACCAGAAACAAAAGAGAAGATAAAAAAGACTACATGAATAATCTTATGAAAAGTGACTAAATTAGTAAACAAACAACAACAAAAAAAAAACCCCCAAAACCAAAAAGAAAAGCCCCACAAAACTATACACAAAGAAAAGTCCAGGCCCAGATGATGTCATCACAGAATTCTATCAAATATTTAAATATCAATTCTTCTAAAAAACAGAGGAATAATTCCCAACAGAAAACATGATGCATTTTATGAATATGGGTGTGAAAATCCTCAAATTATGTCCAGCAACATAAAAAAATTGCCCTAGGGGCACAAGTTACAATGAAAATCAATTCATATAATCTATTAATATATTAAAGTTATCCCAATTAATGTTAAAAAAAAAAGCATGCAATAAAACCCAACACCCTTTTGTGATTAATAACATCCAACAAAGTAGGACTACAAGGAAACTTCCTCAATCTGATGAAGTGCATCTATGCACTTGCTGGGGCTAGCAAGATGTTTCAGTGGGTAAAGACACTTGTCTCCAAGCTTGACAACCTACGTTGTCAAAACCCACATGTTCGAAGGAGAGAATCAACTTGCGCATTGTCCTCTGACCTTTACAAGTACATCATACATATGCGCCCCCACATGCATACAAATAATAAACATAAATCCACAGTTAACACCTATTCAATGGTGAAAGACCAAGAACAAGGCAAGGAAATCTGCTCTTGCCACATCTACTAATAAGGTACTTGCAGGTTTTAGCAGGGCAGCTGGGCCAAAAAATATAAGGTCACCAGCTTAGAACAGAAAAAGTAAAATTATTTTGCAAATGACATAATGTTATACACAGGAAATTCTGAGACTCTTTTAAAAAGCTTTAGAAATGGTAAATTCACCAATGCTACTGCACACAAGATAAGCATACAAAATCACTTTCGTACACTGAACAAGCCCAAAATAAAGCCAGTTATAGTAAAATAACATTACATGTGACTGGATTAAGAAATCCAATCAAGAGAAAGAAATTGGGATGGGAGTGTAGCTCAAAGGTAGAGTACTAGCTTAGCAAGCATTAGGCCTTAGGCTTTAAACCTTAAAGCTGGGGCTGGAGAGATGGCGCAGTGGTTAAGAACACTGGCTGTTCTTGCAGAAGACTGGGGTTCGAATCCCAGCACCCACATGGCAGCTAACAACTGTCTGTAACTTCAGTTCCAGGGGATCCAACGGCCTCTTCTGTCCTCCGTAGGCATTGAATGACACAGGTGCACTTACATACATTCAGGCAACACACTCATACCTGTAAAATAACAATATTTTTTTAAGCCAGGTGTGGTGGTGCACGCCTTTAATCCCAGCACTCAGGAGGCAGAGGCAGGCGGATCTCTGTAAGTTCAAGGCCAGCCTGGTCTACATAGTGAGTTCCAGGACAGCTGGGGCTACAGAGAGACCCTGTCTCAAAAAGACCAAA
>NW_008352654.1:957844-967056 GCF_000622305.1 Nannospalax galili
AACTGCTCTTGCAAAGAACCCGGATTCAATTCCCAACACCCACATGGTAGTTATGAACCGTCCTTAACTCCAGTTCCAGGGGCATCCAAAGCCCTCTTCTGACCTCTGCGGCATTGCACGACACAGGTGCACTCACATACATGCAGGGAATACATTCATACACATAAAATAAAATAAGTAAATAAAACAAAACAAAAAAACCTTAACGTTGCTCAATAGAAAGGAGAAAGTCAGCTGCATTAAAAACAAAAACAAAGAAAACAAAACAATTCAGCTGTATGCTATCTACAGGAGACACTCTTTATATTTAAAAATATAAACAGAAGTTCCTCAAGATGGCTCCTGCTAAGACTGATGACCTGAGTTTGATCTCCACATGGTAGAAGGAGAGAACCAACTCCTGCAAGCTGTCCTCTGACCTCCACATGTGTACCATGGCACCTGCATGCACAGACATACAATAAATGCAATTAAAAATTTAAAAACAATAAAAACACAAATAGATTGAAAGGAAAGGGAAAGTACAAGATCATAAATAGAATTACCACATTACCACTTCAAAATATACTCTGAAGATCCCTAGCAGAAGCCTGAAACCAAGGACAGAACAAACCTACAGTACCACAGCAGCTAATCTGATAAGACAGCTACTACTAAGTGAACAACAGGTAGGCAATATGTATAGCGTGGCTATGTCAAGGGATAGCTCACTTTCTGAACTGCCAGATTTCATTATGCTACTTGAACAAGACACAATTTTAAATTAACAAATTATTTCTGGAGTTTTCATTTAATATTTTAATTAAAATTCATATAGCACTGTTGACCTCAGGTAAGTGGATCTGCAGAGAAAGCACAACTGCAGATAAGATGGTAGACTACAGTATCTGTCATTTAAATGGTAATCACAGGACAGATGAATTACTATATATTAATAATAAGCAAAAAAGGGGCTGGAGAGATGGCTCAGTGGTTAAGAGCACTGACTGTTCCTGCAGAGGGCCCAGTTTCGATTCCCAGCGCCCACATCGTGGCTAACAACCATCCATAACTCATTTTCCTGGGGATCCAACACTATCTTCTGACCTCCTTGGGCATCGCATGACATGGGTGCACTTATACACATGCAGGCAATACATTCATACACACAAAAAGATTATAAAATATTTTTAAAAAATAAACAAAAAAGACTATAAAACAATGACCTATTAAATCTATATATGTAGAATCCAAATATCTGGCTGAAATCTTTAGTATCAATTTACTCAAATGGAATCTAGTTATCTGGCAATATCATACAAATTTGAAAGAATTTGTGTATGAAATTAACTAGGAAATTAAATCTGAGATAATCAAATCTTCTGATTCTCCCTCTTTTTGTTCTATGTATCATAAAAACCAAATCTACTTTTCCACTTTTCAACAGGCAATTAATTAGGCACTCATGAACTACTAAAAAAAATTCCAACATTATTTTGGTCAAGAAATTTAGCTCTGAACTTTTAAAGGACTCTATAGTATATGCAGTTTCTGAGATTGTGTGGTGACTTCAGATACGAAGAGGAGAGAAAGTCTATTCAGGATATTAAAAAGAAGAAACCCAAACCCTGTCATCATATTGGAATTTACAGGAAACTTAGTCAGCTTCATAGGACTCACTCTTTCAGGCCTGCTGTCCCGACCTGGTGGTTTCAGAATGTCATCCACATTTTTAGATTCAGGCTTCTTCTCGACCCGGGGAGTTGGAGGTGGCTGGTGGCTCAGTGAAGGAGCTGGCAGGGGCATTCGCTCTTCGGGATACGTTCTTCGGTCTCCTAGAGTTCCAACGGTTAAATAGCATTACTACTTACACAGTGATCATTTTGAAAGTTAAAAACTTTCTGGTATCAGGGCTAGAGAGACAGCTCAGCGGTTAAGAACACTGGTTGTTCTTGCAGAAGACCCAGGTTCAAATCCCAGCACCCACATGGCAGCTAACAACTGTCCATAACTCCAGTTCCAGGGGATCCAACAGCCTCTTCTGTCCGCCATGGGCACTGCACGACACAGGTGCACTTACATACATGCAGGCAATACATGCATACGTGTAAAATAAAAAAACAATAAATAAAATTTAAAAAAACTTTCTGGTATCAGCCTAATCATAATTCAGATCAAGTCTAATAATGACAATCACTTTTAACTTTAATTAGTAATATAAATCTACTGCAATTAAGAAAATGAAAAGATTTAGGTATATTTTGGGAAAACAGAATGTTCTGTAAACTACTGAATATTTATCTTTATTCATATTATATACTATATATGAAAAAGTTCAGCAACAGGTGATAGAAAAATAAGTATTTTTGCAGATAAACCCAAGTATAACTGATTGTATTTTCTAACTTCTGGCTTTGCAGTTTTAAGAGCAAGGCTCATCAGTTTAGGAAAAATTATGCTACAAATAGGTATGAGTTTCTAGTTTAAGTGCAACTCATAGTAGGGAAAAGATAAAAGCAAAAAAGGCCTTATATTTTTATCAATTCACTATGTCACAGAGCCATTACCAGTTTGAATATGAGAAAATGTGTATGATGCAAGAAGCATAATCAAGACACCATATTTAGGTGTGGGGAAGTAACCTAGCATTTTAGCACTTACCTAGTGTGTATAAGACCCTGGTTTAATCCCTAGCATAGCACACACACACACACACACACACACACACACACACACACACAAAGGGCTGGGCATGGTGGCGCACGCCTTTAGTCCCAGCACTTGGGAGGCATGCCTGAGGCCGGCGGATCTTTGTGAGTTCAAGTCCAGATTGGTCTATATAGTGACTTCAGGTCAGCTGGGATTACAGGGAGACCCTGTCTCAAAAAGACAAATAAACAAACAAACAAACAAAAAACCCAATAAAACCCTTTGTTTTATACTTTGATTACAACTTCATAAGTAAATATAGAAAGAAAGAATAAAAGAAATACATAAGCTGGGCATGGTGGCATATGCTTTTAGTACCAGCACACAGGAGGCAGAGACAGGTGGATCTCTGTGAAATTGAAGCCAGCCTGGTCTCCATAGACAAGTCAGCTGGGGCTACAGGGAGACCTTGTCTCAAAAAGACAAAAAAATAAAATAAAACAAAAAAATATACAAAGGCTGGGCATGGTGGCACACTCCATTAATCCCAGCACTCAGGAGGCAAAGGCAGGTGGATCTCTGTGAGGCTGAAGGCAACCTGGTCTACATAGTAAGTTCCAGGGCTGTAGAGAGACCCTGTGTCAAAAAACAAAAACAAAAACAAAATTACAATAGTTGTAGTATGGTGGGTAGAAGGGTTACCTGTAACTTTGCTTCTATTTTTTGAATTTTCTTCATTAATATAAAAAGAAATTACATAGCTATTTTTTGACACTAATGCTATAATCTCTGATAAATCTTTGACTACATTTTACTATAGATGTTTAAATCCACAGCTACAATGAAAAGCATCTCCCATTGTTTACAATTTCCCTATATTTAGTAATAATAAGTTATTATCACTCTACCTCCAAACATGGATGGACCTTCATAGGGTGGTCTATCAGACTTCCGATCATAAGATGGCCTATCAAATCCCCCTCTTCTGGATGAAGAATGGTCTTTTTTGTCTCTATATGACTGAGTCCTAAAAGGTATAACAGAAAGTGTTCGGGTAAATATATCTATATTTGGATGTCTCTGCTTTATAATACAACAACATTATAGGCAAATACTCCACAGTCAATATTTATGGCTTTTAAAATAAAGATTTTTCTTTTTTAAAAATTGTTTTGTTTTGTTTTTTACTTAAAAAACTTTATTGAAAAATTTCATACATGCATATAAGGTGTTTTGATCAAATCCATGCCTACTCTTTCCCCTCCAACACCTCCCATATTTCCCCATCACTGTTTTTCCTGAACAACTTTGTGTACCCTTCCCTTCCTTCCCTCCCCTCCCTCCCTTCCTTCCTCGACCACCCCCCCCTTTTCTCTTTCTTTCTTAAATGGGGCTTTTTGCTACTCTAACATTATCCCTCCAAAGAGGTAATCCTAAAATCTTTTTTTTTTTTTTTTTTTTTTTTTTTAATTTTTACAAAAACTTTATTGAGCCGGGTATGGTGATCCGTGCCTTTAATCCCAGCACTCTGGAGGCAGAGGCAGGCAGATCTCTGTGAGTTCGAGGCCAGCTTGGTCTCCATTAGCAAATCCAGGCCAGCTGAGGCTACAGGGAGACCTTGTCTCAAAAAGACCAAAAAAAAAACAAAAAAAAAACAAAAAAAAACTTTACTGAGAATTTCATACATGTATATAAAGTGTTTTGAGCTAATCCATGCCCACTCCCTCCCCTCCAACATTCCCCTCTCTGAAGAGGTAACCCTAAAATCTTTTAAGGATTAGATACGAGCTCCCAAATACTTTTGACATTTTTGGTCTTTGGAACAGAGTATGTTGCTAACAGGCCCAAGGACATTTTGACTTTTAGCCAAGAAAGTGGCTACATTTCTTTGGGGTCTTTTTACCCTAACTGCTTAGCCAATTCCTACCTCCTATTCTTATCACACCATCCTCTGAAGGCGTTACCCAAATTGCCAATGAGGAATAGAGACACAGACCACTCTGGCTTCTTCCATGCTGAACAGGGACTCAGGGTGAGGCAATTGGAGTACCCCTTCAGTGGATCTATCTAAAAGACTCCCAAATTGCATAACTCCTGTCTCTTAAGGGAAGAAGAAAGTACTTGAATCATGAATAGGAGATGTGAAGGAGAAGCAAAGGCAAGAGGAATTAGCATTACAAGTTCTAGACAGGGAAACAGAAAAAAGTCAGGACAGGGCAGTTTTCAAATGTTCATATGAAAGTCCACTGGAGTTTCTTGACAAGGGTTTCCAAATCATCCCTCAATTGGGTTCTTCCTCATTTTTCTTTTGTCTTCCAAGGCTGGACTAGTTGGCTAGGAAGAGTGGCTGTGACCCTGCTTGGCACTCCTTTAATGAATGAGCACAACTGTCAGCAAGCCCAATTGCGACTATGTTTAACAATCAGGCTCAGCCGAAGTCGTGATGACGGTAGTTATTTCATGCAGAAGGGACGGCTATATAGCATCTTATTAAAGGACCTGGAATTTAAAAGGACTTGGTGCTAGGAGCCACATATAAGGGAGAACATTCATTATCTGTTTTTCTGAGTCTGTGTTTCTTCACTTAGCATAACAGTTTCTAGATCCATCCATTTACCTGCAAATTTCATTTTTTCATCTTTCTTTACTGCTGAATAGAACTCCATTCTGTAAATATACCACATTTTTGTCAGTTGAGGGACACTTAGGTTGCTTCCATCTCTAAGCTATTGTGAAAAGAGCAACAGCAACAAACATGGCTGTTCAAGTGTCCTTACAATAGGATGAGTCCTTTGGGTATATGCCAAGGAGTGGTATAACTGGGTCATATGGTAGGTTCATTTTCAGTTTTGTTTTTTTTGTTTTTGTTTTTGATCTTTTTGAGACGGCGTCTCCCTGTAGCCCCAGCTGTCCTGGAACTCACTATGTAGACCAGGCTGGCATTGAACTCACAATGATTCACCTGCCTCTGCCTCCCAAGTGCTGAGATTAAAGGCGTGCACCACCATGCCTGGCCATTTTCAGTTTTTTAAGAGCTCTCCACACTGTTTTCCATAGAGGACGCACAAGTTTGCAATCCCACCAGCAGTGAATGAGCGTTCCCCTTTCTCCACATCCTCACCAACATTTGTTCTCCTGATCCTAGCAGGCTGACTGGGGTAAGGAGCTACCTTAGGGTGGTTTCAATTTGCATTTCCCTAATTACTAACGATGTTGAACACTTTTTGAGATGTTTCTTAGCCATCTCTATTTCTTCCTTTGAGAACTCATTGTTTAGATCTTTAGACAAGCTTTTAATTGGATCATTTGATTTCTCGATTGTTTGTTGAGTTCTTTATATATTCTGTATGTTAAACCTCTGTCAGATGTGTCACTGGTGAAGATTTTTTCCCATTCTGTGGGTTTTCTCTTCACTTTTTGATTGTTTCTTTTGCTGTACAGAAACTTTTTAGTTTAATGAGACCCCACTTGTTGACTCCTGACCTAAATTCCGGAGCAACTTCTGTTTTAGAAAATCCTTTCCTACACCTATATCCTCTAAGTTACTGCCAATATTTTCTTCTAACAGTTTCAGGGTTTCCAGTTTCACATTGAGGTCTTTGATCCATTTGGAGTTGACTTTTGTGCAAGGCGAAAGGTAAGGATCTAGTTTCCTTCTTCTACAGGTGGAGATCCAGTTTTGCTAGCACCATTTGTTGAAGATGCTGTCTTTCCTCCATTGTGTTGCTGGCACCTTTGTCAAATATCAGGTGGCTGAAACTGTGCGTACTCAGGTTTGGATCTTCAATGATGTTCCACTGATCTATGTGTCTGTTTGTGCCCCAGTATGATGCTGTTTTTATGACTATGGCTCTGTAGCATACTTTGAGATCTGGTGTAATAATCCCCCCAGTGTTGCTCTTTGTGCTCAGGGTTGCTTTGGCTATCCGGGGTCTTTTGTGCCTCCATATGAATTTAAGGATGCATTTGTCATGGGGATTTCGATTGGGATTGCATTGAATCTATATATTGCTTTTGGTAGGATGGTCATTTTAACAATATTAATTCTTCCAATCCATGAACATGGGAGGTCCTTCCACCTCCTGGTGTCTTCCTCAATCTCTATACCGATTTAAAATTTTCATTGCAGAGATCTTTGGTGCCTTTCTTCAGATTCCAAGATATTTTAATTTTTTTTGCAGCAATTGTGAATGGGAGCATTTCCCTGTATTCTTTCTCCAATTACTTATTACTGGTATATAGAAAGGCTACTGATTTTTATAGACTGATTTTATAACCTCCCACTGTACTGAAAGTATTGATCAGTTCTAGGAGTTTTCTGGTGGAACTTTTGGGATCTCTTAGGTATAGTATCATATCATCTGCAAAAAGGGATAGTTTGACCTCTTCTTTTCCAATTAGTATCCTTTAATTTCCTTCTCATGTCTTATTGCTCTAGCAAGGTTTCAAGCACTATTTTGAACAGGAGTGGAGATAGTGGACACTCTTGTCTGGCTCCTGATTTTATGGGAATGCTTCCAGTTTTTCTCCATTTAGAATGATGTTGGCTGAGGGTTGGTTGTATATAGCTTTAATTATGTTGAAGTATGTTCCCTCCAGTCCAATTCCCTCTAGGACTTTAAACATAAATGCATGACCTGTTTATGTGCTGGATAACATTTATTGATTTATGTATGTTGAACCATCCCTAAATCTCTGGAATAAAGCCAACTTGAACATGATGGATAATCTTTTTGATGTATGTCTGTATGTGGTTTGCAAGTATTTTGTTGAGAATTTTTGCATCTATGTTCATTAAGGATATGGATTTATGGTTTTCTTTCTTGGTTGTGGCTTTACCCGGTTTGGGTATTAGAGTGATATTGGCTTCATAGAAGGAATTTGAGAGTTCTCCCTCTGTTTTTATCATTTTGAATAATTTAAGTAGCATTGGTTGGAGGTCGTCTTTAAATGTCTGGTACAATTCTGCTGTAAATCCATCGGGGCCTCGGCTTTTTTCAGTTGGGAGGCTTTGTATTACTGTTTTAATTTCCTTATATGTTATGGGTCTGTTTAAACTGTTGATCTCTTCTTGGTTTAACTTTGGAGGTTCCCATGATTTCATATATCCATCCATTTCTTTTAGACTTTCAGATTTAGCGTATAACTTTTTAAAATATTCCCTTATAATGGTGTGGATCTTTTGGGTATCTGTTGTGATGTTTCCCCTTTCATATCTGATTTTGTTGGATTTGGTCTTTCTTTTGGTTAACTGGGCTAAGGGTCTGTCTATCTTGTTCAGCTTTTCAAAGAACCAGCTCTTGGATTCATTGATTCTTTGTATTGTTTTCTTTGTTTCTATTTCATTAATTGAGCTATAAACGACCCTCTTAGGACTGCTTTTAAAGTGTCCAGAGGTTATACTGTGTTGTGTTGTCCTTTTCGTTGAATTCTAGGAATTCTTTTCTTTCTTAATTTCTCCTTTGACCCACTCATTGTTTAGGAGTGTATTGTTCAGTCACCACAAGTGCATGTAGTGACTAGGGCTTCTTCCAGGGTTGATTTTGAGCTTTACTGCTTTTTGGTCCAATAGAATGCATGGAATTATTTCAATATTTTAGTATTTCTTGAGGTTTGTTTTGTGGCCCAGTATGTGGTCAGTCTTTTAAAAAGTTCCATGAGGTGCTGAGTAGAAAGTGTATTCTTTGGTGTTTGGGTGGAATAATCGAAAGACGTCTATTAGGTCCATTTGATGTATGGTAGCATTTAATTCAGAAGTCTGTTTATTCTTCGTCCAGTTGACCTGTCTAATGGAGACAGTGGGGTATTGAAGTCCCCTACTATTACCAAGTTGGGGTTAATTTGTGTCTTAAAGTCCTGTAGTGTTGTTTTTATGAATTTGGGTGCACCAGAATTTGGTGCATCTATGACAGGGATTGTAACATCTTCTTGGTTTGTAGCAGGAGGCCTCCAAAGAACACGGACCCAGAACCCTGGGATTCAGTGAAAATTCACTTCACTTCTTGATCTGCAAATAGCCCACCAAAAGGAGCCCAAGCCTCCATACCCTGCTCGTGAGCCCAGTGACTACTGACTTCCATCCTTTTATCTTAAGGAAGCGCCTATCCTTAAAGGTAAGATGGGTTTCTTGTAGACAGCAAAGAGATGGATTTTGTTTCTTAATCCATTCACTTAGCCTGTGTCTTTTGATGGGGGAGTTTGGTCCATTGATATTTAAGGTTATTATTAAAAGGTATGTATTGGTTGCCGTCATTTTGATTGCTGCTTCTGTTCTCTGTGTAATTTTGTGTTTCCTAGATTATATCTTTAATTTCTTTCGTTGCTGCTAGGATATAGTTGTTTCTCTCTCTGCTCTCTGTATTGCTTCAAGTATTCTTTGGAAGGCTGGTTTTGTGGACATGTATTCTTTCAGGATATTCACGTCACAGAAAATTTTTCTTTCCCCCTCAACTACAATAGACATTTTTGCTGGGTATAGTATTCCGAGCTGGCATCTAATGTTATTTAGAACTGGAAATACTTCAGTCTAGGCTCTTCTGGCTTTCATAGTTTGCATTGATAAGTCAGCTGTAATTCTGATGGGT
>NW_008352654.1:967123-1007910 GCF_000622305.1 Nannospalax galili
GTTTTTACTATGATGTGCCGTGGGGAGTTTCTTTTCTGGTCCTGTCTATTTGGTGTTCTATGTGCTTCTTGTATTTGTATGGGGTCTTTTTTTAATTTTGGGAAATTTTCTTCTGTAATCCTGTTTAGGATCTCGTCAACACCATTAACCTGAAATTCTTCTCCTTCCTCTATTCCTATGATCCATACATTTGGTCTTTTCATGATGTCCCACATCTCTTGCATATTCCATTCCTGTGTTTTTTAAAATTTTCCATATTCTTTGCTCGAGTGGTCCAATTCTTCAACTTTATCCTCCAGTGTTGATATTCTGTTTTCCACTTCATTCATTCTAGAGGTGAGGCTTTCCCCTGTTGTTTCAATTGGCTTATGGAGCTTTGCACTTCCTTCTTCATTTCTGCCCGAGTTTCCTGCAATGTTTCTATCTCTTTTGTGAATTCATTCAGATGCTTATCCCTATCTTCTTTTAGCTTTGTTTGTTCACATGTTCTTTAAATTCATTGAATTCCTTGATCATGTTTATGATTGTTCTTTTAAATTCTGTGTCCTGGATTATCTCTAGGAGGTTCTCTTTGTAGAACTCTTCTACAGGATTGGTGGGGTTTGGTGAGGATATAATGTTTTAGCTTTCCATTTTATTATTCTTTCATTGTGATTTTGGCATGTGAATTTCTTTTGTTGTTTATGATTCTGATATGAGAATTAAGTTGAAGTATGCTTCTGTTTGTATTATCCAGGTGCCTAGATCCTTTCTTTATTGGTTATGTAAACCTGGTTGGTACAGGGTTCAGGTTCTCTCAGGTTTATTTTGGAGGGAAATGATAGTTTCAGATCAGCTATTCAGGGGTACCCACAGAAGCCCAATTCAGGTTCCAGTCAGGTACACTCAGGCTTCCTTCACCACTTGGAGGCAGTCCTGAGCATTGTCAACCCTATGCCAGAGGGAGGCCAGAGGGGGACCAGAACTCAGTACTCTCTGGTGGTCTGCTGAGCTCCCAGCCTTAGCCCCCTAAAAGCCAGATCTGCCCTGGGACCTTGGGCAGGGCCTCACCAAATCCCAGGTAGGGGGATGGTATGGTGCAATTAGGGGAAGCTCACCACCATGTGGAGGCAGGATCTAGGGGCTGTTAGGCTGTCCCCTGGGTTCTCAGGGCCTCTGGTATTTAGAGGCCAGAGGGAGGCCAGAACCCAGCACACTCTGGCAATCTGCTGAGCTCCCAGCAGCTACCCCAATGGAGGAGGTCTGAACCCACCCTCTCAGGTTGTCTGCCTCATTTTTATTTTATGTATGTGTACCACATACTTGCAATACTCAAGAAGGCCAGAAGAAGGCATCAAATCCCTGGGGCTGGAGCTGTAGGCAGTTGTGAGCCAGCGAGTGAGTTCTGGGAGTCGAACCTGGGTCCTCTGTGAGAGTAGCAGATGGTCTTATTCTTAACTGCTGAACCATCTTTTCAGCCCCTAATATTTATGTTTTGATCTTACCTTTTCACTTAGACCTACCTTATATAAACACATCTAAAAATCTCAAGAATTATAAAAATGAATTGCATACCTATAAATTAAGTACTGGCTATACTTTTTTATCAGCAATATTGCTTCCTTTCCTTTCTGGCTATCTCCATCTCCCATTTAATTACCTGGAACTCAAGCTAGCAAAACTCAAGGACTTACTTTCCTAGAAATTGCTCTTCTTTCTCCAGATTACAAACATGATGATAAGAATATGTCATTTACTAAATTTCCTTTAGATACACTGACTTTTGCTGAACTTACATATGAAAACTCACACACCTAGCAAAGATATTTTTCATAGCATACCTATCATCTCGAGGCCGGCGCTCTCTGTCAAATCGATCCCTCTCATAGTCAAGAACACGATCCCGGTCTCGATCTCTATGTGTCTCCCGGTCCCTTTTAAAATCTCGGTGATCTGCTATATTACTTTGACGGTCAAAATAAGGCTCACGGTCTCTATCTCTATCGTAGCGATCACGCTGGCCCGCATGTTCTATTAATACAACACAAAACAATTATATCCATTTTCAGAACTAAAAGCAATACAGAATATTTTAAGTTCAGAACTGGTATAAATTAAAGTCTTAAATTCAATTTAGGAGTCTTTTACTACTGGGCATGTTGGTACATGCCTTTAGTCCCAGCACTCGGTGGGGCAGAAGCAGGCAGATCTTAGTGAATTCAAGGCCAGCTGGGGATATAGGGAGACCCTATCTCAAAAAAGATCCAAAAAAAAAAAAAAAAAAAAGTGCCTTTTACTGACATTAAAATAAAGTCTAGATGAATCTTGCTAAAAGGAAAATTTTATGCCGGGCGTGGTGGTGCATACCTGTAGTCCCAGCACTTGGGAGGCAGAGGCAGGCGGATCTCTGTGAGTTCAAGGCCACCCTGGTCTACATAGCGAGTTCCAGGTCAGCTGGGGCTCCAGGGAGACGCTGTCTCAAAAAAGACCAAAAAAAAAAGGAAAATTTTTTATTAATTAGGCCCTAAAATTAAGCTTAAAAATACTCTTCTCCCTGGGACCCCTACCTGCATCAAAAGTTGACCTTTCAGGTAATGGATCTGGGCGTAGGGTTATTCTTTCTCCATATGGTATCTGCTCAACTTTATTAGTAGGCATATCTGGCAAAGAAAACCAGGAATGAAATATAAGTATGGTCTGGCATGGTGGCACACATCTTTAATCCCAGCACTGGGGAGGCAAAGGCAGATGGCTCTCTTTGAGCTCAAGGCCAGCCTAGTCTACATAGCAAATTCCAGGCAAGCTGGGGCTACAGGGAGACCCTGTCTCAAAAGAAACAAAAAATAAAAAAAATTAAAAAAAAAAAATTTTTAAAGAAATATAAGTATGAACCTTAAAAAACCAAACCTCAGGTTAATAATTCTTATAGAAGTATGGCATGGTGGTATATGCCTATAATTCCACCACTCAGGAAACTGAGGTTAGAGGAGCCAGAGGTCAGCTTAGGTGCCACAGCAAGATCCTGTCTCAAAACCCAAATAATCCTCTTACACCAAACCAATTCCTCCCAAATCAGGTGCAGTGGTGTACAGCTATATATAATCTTAGCACTTGAGATGTTAGATGCAGGAAGACCAGGAGTACAAGGTCATCCTCTGCTATATACTGAGTTCGAAACCAGCCTTGGCCAAGAGAGCCTGACAAAAAAATCAAAAACAAACCAACAAACTAAAACAGCAGCAAACAATTATGAAGAACTCCAAATACAAGTTCATTACTCACCTCTGCCATGGCCATAATCAACAGTATGCTGCACTGGTGGTGGTTTGGACATTGGTGGCATACCCAAAGGCATTGGGCCAGGAGGGGGAATGGAAGAATGAACAGGTGGGGGTGGTAATACTGGAGCAGATGGAATAGGTGCAGTGTCTGATTTAAATTCTGAATTCAGTCCTTGTTCATCATTTGTATCCCAGAGCCCATAGAAAGAATCTTCATCCCAGCGCTCCTGTTCCACAGATGAAGCTTTTGGCTTTATAACTGGAGGAGGAGGAGGTGGTGGAGGAGGAGGAGGTGGAGGTGGTGGTATTGGCACAGGTGGCCTAGTCATAGGAACAGATGATCTTGCTGGTGGAGCAGAGGGTCTTACAATTGAACCTGGTAGTTTTCCCATAGGAGGGGGTGGTCTATAGGATCCTGGAGGCTATAAAGAAGAGAGTAAATGACTTAGTATGTAAGTTTCACCACACTGTCACAGATCAGTTAAAATTAAAATCTGGTTCATGATCCACTAACAAAATTAATATAGGGCCAGGCATGGTGGCACATGACTTTAATCCTAGCATTCGAGAGGCAGAGGCAAGTGGATCTCTGTGAGTTCAAGCAAGCCTGGTCTACATAGCAAGTTCCAGATTAACTGGGGTTACAGGGTGACCCTGGCTCAAAAAAACAAGAAAAAGAAATATATACATAGAGCTGCATGTGGTGGCACATGCCTTTAATCCCAGCACACAGGAGGTAGAGGCAAGCAGATCTCTGTGATATTGAGGTCAGCCTGGACTACACAGTGAGTTCCAGGTCAGTGGGACCTTTAGTGAGAGCCTGTCTTAAAAACAAACAAATAAGCTGGGTGTGGCTGGCACTTAGTCCCAGCACTTGGGAGGCAGAGGCAGGCAGATGTCTGTGAGTTCAAGGCCAGCATGGTCTGCATAGTGAGTTCCAGGACAGCTGGGGCTACAGGAAGACTCTGTCTCAAAGAGACCAAAAAAAGGGGAACAACTATTAAAAAAAAAAAAACAACAAAAAAAAATAAAAACAAATAATTTAGGGGGCTAGAGATGGCTCAGAGGTTAAGAGCACTGGCTGCTCTTGCAGAAGACCCAAGTTCAGTTCCCAGCACCCACATGGCAATTAATAACCACCTATAACTCTAGTGCCAGGGATCAGATGTCCTCTTCTGGCTTCCATGGGCATTGCACACATGTGGTACATACATGCAGGCAAAACACTCATACACATACAACAAAAATCAATAAAAAGAAAAAGAAGGACTGGAGACATGGCTCAGCGGTTAAGAACACTGACTGTTCCTGCAGAAGACCTGGGTTCAAATCCCAGCACCCACATGGCAGCTAACAACTGTCTGTTAACTCCAGTTCCAGGGGATCCAACAGCCTCTTCTGTCCTCTGTGGGCATTGCACGACATGGGTGCACTTACCTACATGCAGGCAATGCACGCATACACATCAAATAAATAAAATATTTTTTTTTAAAAGAGAAAAAAAAGAAAAAGAAGTTACAAGGGTAAACACTGTAGTGGAAAAGAAAATGGAAGTGCTAAGTCCTAAAAGATAAACAGGGACTAGCCAGTTAGAGAAAGGGATAGTGAGAGAAAGAAAAGAAACTCTAGGCTTTGAGAATAATACATATAGGTAAGGGCATCTCTAAAAGGAAGACTGACATATTTCACAGAACTGTTAAGCAGAGTAGCAAGCAGTGTTCAGTAGAGATCAGGTCAGTACAGACAGAATATAAAAGGTCATACAAAAGTCTAGATTTTATCCTGAAAGTAATTAGAAAACACTGAAGACTTTTCTCATTTCTTTGTGTGTGTGTGTGTGTGTGTGTGTGTGTGTGTGTTTCATGAAGCCCAGGCTGGCTTCCAACCTGCTATGTAGCTAAGGATGACTCAGTGGTTAAGACTGTTTACTGTTCTTGGAGAGACTCGAAGTTTGGTTCCAAGCACCCACTATTAAGCAACTCACAACCACTATAATTCCATCTGCAGGAAATTCAACACGTTCTTCTGGCCTCAGTGAGCAACCAACCCATGTGCCAAAGCACACACACACAGACATATACACATACACATAAAATAAATAAGTCTTTAAATAGGTAAAATGTCTGTTTGATTAGAAACACATCAGCGCTGCCTGAAGTGGACTAGAGGGTAGGCACTGCCCGAAATACAAGGGGGGCATGAGAGAACTTTTGGTGTGACAGAAATTTCTTTTATTATTTCAATATATTTGTCAAGCTGTAAGGGCTGGGGATGCTGCTCTGTAGTAGACTACTCAGCGAGCATGAGTGATATCCTTGGAGCAACAGCCTAGGTTAAATCCTCAGTAACCCCTCCACGCCGCCACCTACTCTGCCAACTTCATATTTTTGAAGTCCAAAGGGTGGAAAGATGGCTTGGTGGGTAAAGGTGCCTGCTGCTAAGCCTAATGACCTGAGTTCAACCTCAGGGATCCATCCATGTGGTAGAATGAGAGAACTGCCTCCAGCCAAGCTGTCTTCCAATCTTCACTCAGGGACCACAGTGTGTACCCCTACCTCCAAACACACAATAAACAGATAATAATTTAGTCAGGCATGGTAGTGTACACTTTTAATCTCAGCACTCAGGAGTTAGAGGCAAGCAGATCTCAGTGAGATGGAGTCCAGCCTGGTCTATACAGTGAGTTCAAGGCTAACTGGGGCTATAGGAAGACCTGTCTCAAAAAATTTTCTTTTTAAATATTTTATTATTTTTATTTTATGTGTACAAGTGTATTGCCTGCATGTGCGTGAGTGCTCCCATGTTGTGCAATGCCTCAGAGGTCAGAAGAAGGCTTCAGACTCCCCTGAAACTGGAGTTAAGGACATTTGTTAGCCACTATGTGGGTACTGGGAATTGATCCCGGGTTCTCTGCAAGAGCAGTCAGTGCTCTTAACTGTTCAGTCATCTCTCAAACAAAACAAAACAGAACAGAAAAAGAACTTAATCACTCAACTCTTAACTCTAAGTACCCCTTTCCTGTTACTATTTGAAAGGTACTAGGCTATGTACTAAGCTATATTAGATCCCTTTTCTCATCTAAAAAAGGAGGGAGCACTATAAGCTGCCATCTAGCTTTGCCTAGATAGAAAATAGTAAAAGCACTGTGGGGAGGGATAGAGAAATGGTTCAGTGGGTGAAGTGCTTGCTGTACAAGCATGAGGACCTGAGTTTGGATCACTAGGCACCTTTGTAAAAAGCTGGGCATGCCGGGAGTGGAGGCACATGCCTTTAATTCCAGCACTCGGGAGGCAGAGGCAGGTGGATCTGTGAGTTCAAGCCAGCCTGGTCTACATAGTGAGTTCTAGGCCAGCTGGGGCTACAGAGAGACCCTGTCTCTAAAAGACCAAAATAAAAGTAAAAAGCTGGGCATGACAGTATGTGCCTATAACTCTCTTTCTAGGGGAGTAGAAATAGGTGGATTCAGGGGGCTTGCTGGCCAGCAAGAACCAAAAGGTGAACTTTAGTTCAGTGAGAGATCCAGTCATTAAAAAAAAAAAAAAAAGGGGAGAGCAAGAGAAGAAATCCGGGAGAGCAAGAGAAGAAATCCCAAGACTCCACAAGTGCATACCCAAGTAAGTGTCCTCCTACATGTGTACATATCACACGCATATTAGGATTCTACAATTCTGTGAACATGAAATCATGTAGTTCTGGTGTGCTTGGTCTAGTCATCAAAACCTAGAGAACACTTCTGACTACAGTTAAAGATGCTCTAAGCTTTTACTTTTCCAAAATTTACATTTTTACAGCGGAAATTTATACTTAATGTAATAAAAAAATAAAACCCCAACCCAACAACATACAAGCATACAATGTAGAAACCATCTCATTTTCTGAGCACACATTTTCCCATACCGGATACATCCCAGGTCTTGATGTATTCTGTAGTCTTGAGTCCTGAGGTGGTAGATGGTCAGCCATCTGTGGCTCAGACCCAAAGTCTTTCAACTTTTGAAGCTGTTCTTTCTGTTCTCTGTAAACAAATAAAATTGCCATTGTACTTAAATCATGTTTACATCATCCCTAAATAGCCACAATGAATATCAAAGGAAAAGGAAAAACATCTAAAAACTTTGTCCTAAAATTATATGCAGAGACCATACAGCACCTCTGTGGTAACATTCTCTTGCCTTTATATAACTCATTCATCAGTCATTTAAAACTATAATCATAAATTATTGATGATCTTCAAAGACAGATTCTACAACCTGTCTCAATAGTACATTATCTAACTATTCTGTGTTTCTTTCAATAACCCAAAGTTTCCTTTTGCATTTTTCAGTATTCCAGAAGTTACAATATAGAGGCCCATGAGTAAAATATAGTCTAGAAAGGCTTTTTTATTTGGCTTTCACACAAAGCTTGTTTTGTTTTGAGGCTGCGGATTTGAGACAGGGTCTCATGTAGCCAAGGCTGTCCTCAACAGCCTTGAATTCCTCTTTCTCCTGCTTCCACTTCCCAAGTGCTGGGTTTACAGGTATATGCCATCATGTCTGCCTCTCGGATCAGTTTTTAAAACTCGAAGTATCTGTCATCACTTACAAAGGAAATATCTCACATATAAACTGAAAATTTTAAAGATATTTGGTAACACCAGGCCTACATTCTCACATGTCAACAACTAGCAGTGTAGCCTAATGGCTGTCCATGTCAGATAAAGCAGTTCATGACTATCCTCACCCCACTCCACTGAAATCTACCTGGACTAGTTTCATTCATTTCGGTTACCTGTTTGACTCTTGCCAGCATTTTAGTTTATTGTTTCTGCAACGGCCACTAAAAACAATATTTCACATTCCTAAAGATTAATTATGTACTCATTTGGGTTTTGCTTTAAGTCCCTGATTAAGTCCCTTTATTTTTCCTTACAATCCCCACCTAAAACATTTTTTAAAATATCTACTACCTCTCCAGAACCTTCACAATTTTTCTTTATGTACAGTATTGTGACCCAAATGGACACAAAGTACATAAGACTCATTTCTGGCGCATACAAATATTCTTATCATACTTCTTGTCTATACAGATGTGATATAACCTACTTGTATTCACCTATGATCACTATATCCATTACTCCATACACTAGATTTTGTTTAAGAGGGGAAAAAAGGATGAAGAAGCAGCACCTTTATCCAGCAAGTTTATGCAAAGCAACAATGGTTGAAAAAGTAATTTTAAAAAAGAAAAGGAAAGAATCTGGTAGTTAGGAACAGCAATCAGTTTTGTGTTTTCCATAAAAACACAGATTTTGGAGTCAGAAGGCTGAGTTCAAACTCTGGGTCTCCATTTAATAGTCAAGTGAAACTCTTAGTATCATTTATGAATAGGGATGATTTATTTTTTTTTGGCAAGTCTTTAGATATATAAGGATTTAGGATGGGAGGATTAGCACAGGCCCCAACACAGAGTAGGTATGAAATAAAGATGCCTATAATTTAAAAGCTAATAGTTAAATGTTCTATGGTATGCTTTCACATCATCTTCATGAGTAATCTAGGAAAAAGAAAAGCCTTAGACTCTTCTATTGCCCAAAGAAGCCTGTTTCACTACCTAGAGCAGTTTGTTCTCATCTTTACCTACAGTTACCTTTCCTAATCATGATTTTCTTTTCTAGTACTGAAGTTTCAATTATAAATCCAATTAGCATAATCCACAAATGTATACCAGGATTGAAAGATGAAACATATTAGGATCTATCAAAACTTAGCCATTAATTTTCTAAAAGAAATTGTCAGAAAAAAAACAAACTTGTAATTTATGACATACTCCTAGTTCCTACCCTGAAGACATAGTTGGTTCAAGGCATAAATGAGTTATTAAACACAGAACACTCAGTACAGTTCCTGGCACAGTTACACACATGCAATAAACATTAGCTTTGTTACTACAGCAGCTATATGAGAAATATTACATTAATATTGCTATAAATCAAAAAAATCCAAATTTTATTCCCAACTTCAAGATGAAAATATTTGATTACGTAGAAACAACATCTTCAAATAAAAATACCTGCTTCCAGTTAAAATCAAAGATGAACATCCCAAAAAGAAAGTATCAGTAGTCGGACAAATCTGAAGACACTCCCATTTACATCATTCTTGCTTTGGCAGAGAAAAATAAAGCACTTTCCACCATTACCTCAAAGATTAGGAAATACAAAGCCTATCAGATCTAATACAAAAGAACAAACTGCC
Source organism: Nannospalax galili (assembly GCF_000622305.1). Taxonomy (NCBI): domain Eukaryota; kingdom Metazoa; phylum Chordata; class Mammalia; order Rodentia; family Spalacidae; genus Nannospalax; species Nannospalax galili. Next base: position 976,620 of record NW_008352654.1, read on the forward strand.
TACTGAAAAGAATGGAGGTTATATATGTGTGAAATCCAGAGCCTGAAAGGTTGAAGTTTAACACTTGAAACATTCACAGGCAAGGCTTGCCAACAACACACCTACAAAGGCCAAGAACAGCAATCAATTTGCACATCCTAGGGCATACATGTATAATTAACAGTTTCCAAATACCTATTGTAACCCTAAGGCAGCACTGAATAACCAGAAATACAAATTGAAAGTGATAAGAAAATGAAGTTAAAAATGGTTCCATTCAAATACTTCATTTTAAAAAGAGCAGTATGAAAATCTGTTTCAACTGAAAGAAATGATCTTAAGGAGTGAACTTACCGAAGCATTTTCAGTTCTTGTGCAGCTTTCAAAATGATTTCATGCTGCCTCTGACTGAGAACCATTACCCCTCCAAGGCCTTGGTCAGAGTCTAAGTTTGCATCGGACCCCATCATTTCAGAGGAATGATGTGAGGAAGGTATATGTTCCGCCATGGGGGAATGTCTATCCACATCAGATGGGTACCATCTGTCTGACAACCGTTCTCTTTCCCAGTCCATTCTGTCAGGAACATAATCTCGCTTTTCCCGCCATGTATCTCCTCTTTCTGGATACTCTCGAATCCTCAACTCACCCCTATCACGGAAATCTCGGTCATACCCATGGTCTCGATTTCTTTCTTCTCTCCATCTATCATCCCGGTATCTATCCAAAGGTGGAAGAGGTGGGAGGGGTGGTAAAGGTGGAAGAGATGGAATATCCCGTTCACGAAACTGTGATTCTTGTTCATCCAGTGGTCTCCCATAATCTCTGTCCCACTCATTATCCAAATTTCTATCGTATATATCCATGGGTCTTCTAATCCGATCCACATCTCTGTCCAAGTCCCTATCTATGTCCCTACTGTAATCCTCTTCCATATCCTGCTCTCTCTCCCAATCATCCCACCAAGGACCTCGTCTATCTCCATCATGAGACCGTGATGGTGGCCCTGAGAATCTGTCCTCTCTGCTGTATGGATCTAGTGTATCATCTTGATAGTCACGTTCGCATTCTCTCCAGTATCTCTCTCTATCCCAGTCATCGAGTCTTTCTTGTTCAATTGAAGCATTTCTACTGTCTAATGGGAATTCTTCATGCTCTCTCTCTTCTCCATGGTTCCACGGAGCCCTAGGAGGTTCATCTCGGTGATAAGGAAACATTTTCTCCCCACCATCCCCTGGTTCTGGTCTGAATGGAACTCTATCACGACCAAAATCTGGCCTTCCTAGTCCCCGTTCCCGATTGCTGGGCCCACGAGGTGGTCCACTCTCCCTGCTCCCAGCTCTTCGGGGTGTTACTCTCTCCCTACTTCCAGCCCTGCGAGGGGGTCCTCTCTCCTGACTGCCAGCCCTCCGAGGTGGTCCCCTTTCTCTACTGCCGGCCCTACTCTTGTCCTGGCTGTCTTGTAGACCACCTGGCACTTTATCCCGACTGCTTCCCGGCCTCACCAACCCCCTGTCACGGTTGCCTTCTCTGCTCATCTTCTCTCGACTGTCTTCTCTTCTACCCATCATCTTATCATGAAAATCTTCTTGCTTCACCAGCCCTGGGCCTCGACTGATGGTCTGACCACGACCTCTGTTTACTAGTCCTTTATCCCGTGCATCCTCCATTCTGCTTTGTCCAGGCCCTCTATAGGATGAGCTGCTACCCCTACTGCCTTCTAATCTATTTTCTCTGCTATCTGGTGGAGGGAGCCCTTTTTCTTGGTTGCTTTCTGCATGAGGTAAGCCAATACCCAAAGGTTTGAAATCATTATCTGTGGCTATTGCTGCTGCTGCTGCTGCTACTGCTCCTCCTCCCTCCACACCCCCTGCTTTTGAGGGAAAAACAGATTGAGTAGGTACAGCTTTACTTGCAAGGGATACAGGCTGAGTAACACCTTGGGTTTTGTCCATTTCAGTCTCCATACTTTGAGAATTCTTGTTCCAATCAGAAGGCTCTATGGGCCCTTCCGAGACTTGGCTTTTAGGTGGCTCTTGTTGAGAGTCGCTTAGATTCTCATTTGACTGAGCCGCCTTGGCATCCTTTACATCTGCAGCAATGGAAAATGCAGCTGATTGCATTTTTAAATTCTTCTGTTGGTTACTACTCTTGTCTGCTAATGGTTCTTTGTTTCCTGAATGAGGTTCTGCTTGTGACTTAGGTTGCTGCTGATGTTGCTGTCCAAAAGTTGATTTGGGGCCTTTCCACTGTGGTCCACTCTGTCGAGGACTTAGGGATGTATTGGGAGTAATATAAAATTGAGATGCTGGCCCCCGGGGAATCATTCCCCATTTGCTTTTAGTGCCCTCTGCTGGGTGACTTTCATATCTGGGTCTTGGCCCATCGGGGCGATTTCCTTCAAAACGAGGCCCTTTGGGTCTCGGTCCTTCACACCTTGACCCTAAATCCTCAAATCTTCGAGGACCATCAAATCTACGAGTAAAACAAAAGATATTACTCAAGACAGTAAAGCAGGAAAAAAAAGTTCTCCATGTAAGAATATTTAAGGCACTCTTGCCTTAGAATTTGTTTATAATAGTGACTCAGTTATTAAACAAATGCCGTGTGACCTGTATCTTAGAAACCAGAATGTTAAGGCAGTAGTGCTCAGAAGGTTTAGGTCTGGATTTAGAAATTACGCCATTCTACTTCATTGCATCTCCTGCAGCAAGCCATTCATCTACTGGACTGTTAAAAAGCAGTTATGATAAATACTTTGCCTTGGTACATGGAAAAGCTCGTTCATTTTAAATGGAAAAAGATTAACAAATTCCAAAACTAAGAATACTTTTAAATTATAACCAAAAGGAACAATTAACAAGGAAATGCAATGTAGTTATAAATATTGTTGGAGCCAGCACTAAAAATCTTGATGGATACTTTGTTTTATGAAGACAGGGTCTCATGTAGCCCTGGTTGGCTTGGAATTCACTATGTAGACCAGGTGAGCTTCAGACTCAGAGATCTGCCTTCCTTTGCCTCCTGGGTGCTAGGATATAGGCATGTGTCATCACACCTGGTCAAATACTTAACAACAACAACAAAACTAGCAGATACATTTTTAAATGTTCTCAGACATTTAAAATGTCTGGACAGAGATGTATTTGCTATGAACCACTCACTAATTTAAGAAATATTTAGTGCACATTCCTTGCCTCCAGCAGGCACTATGCTATACCTAAGATTTAACAAAATGTTTCTATGCTCTCAGATAATTCACAGTCAAATAAAAAAATACAAGTATAGCTAAGTATCAACAAAGTGCAATGAAGAAAGTATACCTGAGTATAAAGACAACAAAACAGAGAAAGGTCAACATTGTCCAGATGAGAGGACCACTGTCCTAAAAGCCTTTATAGGAACAGCATGCTTCATTTGAGACTTGAAAGGCAAGTGTCAGAGTGTTAGTGATGATGGAAATAAGATGGCAAGGGCAGCTCAGTCTAAGGAAGCAATATGAAGGAGAGAAAGGCAGAGAAGCACGTAGTACTAGTCTACATGCTTGGAAGCACAAATGGTTTGGTGTGGCTCAGAGTTGGGAAAATAGAAAGTCAGCACGCCAAGGAATAAGGCAAAGAGGCAGCAACCATTAATTTCCAGAAGACCTTGTTTGTTTGCTCATATGGAGACACTGCTGGTGATACTCTAGTACTTATCTTCCCTTTCCTACCATAATCTAGCCTCCCTATTCTCAGTCTTACTGCAGACTCTTTCCCAACCTCTCTTGTAGCTAGAACTTGTAACCAAGCTCCAGCCAATGGACCTAGAATGATTTACACAGCCTTCTGAGTTATCCCTGTACACGATAGGGCTTACCTTCCTCTTCATACCTTCTTTTTTCATGCTGGCTCTGACACAATGGTGACACATACTAGACTATGTAAAATAAGGACAAGGACAATGCACTAAGGAATGGTGAAACAAACATTAAGAAGGAACCCAAGTTCCTAACCCATTGTATAAAACCTGAGAGAGAATAAATTTCTAACTTGTTAAAGACTTCTACCTTTCGATCTCTGTAAATGACATCTGTGCTAACCCAGTGACTGATAAGATGTAGTCAAGATAAAGTGAGTGATGTAAAAGAAGTTTGAACCAACAGTATATTCTAGTTAGTGAGAATTAAAAAATTGTGTGGAAGGAAGCATTTAGGACGCTGTAAAATGTGTAGGTGACTGGGGGGACAGTTGACACCTTTCATGCCTTTAATGAGAACTAAAAAGAGTTTTTGTTTCATTATCTAGGAAATCAATGAAGAGTAATAAAATTAGTTTCAGCAAAATACTTAGCTTCCATCCCTGTGACTTTAGGCTTTCCTAGTCTAAAAGTCTTGGTTTCAAAGAGAAGAATTACTTCCAGCAGAGAGCCCAATAACAATGCTTATAATCAAGTTGAGGGGCTGGAGAGAAGGCTCAGCGGTTAAGAACACTGACTGCTCTTGCAAAGGACCCAGGTTCGATTTCCAGCACCCAGCTATGAACCACCCTTAACTCCAGTTCCAGGGAATCCAACGCCCTCTTCTTACCTCTGAGGCATTGCATGACATAGGTGCACTCACATACATGCAGACAATACACTCATACACATAAAATAAAAATAGTAAATAAAAATATATTTAAGGGGCTGGAGAGATGGCTCAGCAGCTAAGAGCACTGACTGCTCTTGCAGAGGAGCTGGGTTCGATTCCCAGCACCCACATGGTGGCTATGAACCGCCTTAACTCCAGTTCCAGGGGAATCCAACGCCCTCTTCTGACCTCTGAGGCATTGCATGACACAGGTGCACTCACATACATGCAGACAATACACTCATACACATAAAATAAAAATAATAAATAAAATATTTAAAATATATATTTTAAAAAATTAAAAATAAACTGAAGTTGAGACTACAACTATACTTTAACGTTCTTTTTTCTTTTTTTAAGCGTTCAAAGCCCCTTTGAATTTATTAAACATCATGTACAGTATTTGATCTTTCAGGGGAATTACTTTTGACATTCTAAAACAAAAAAGGGGGTTGTGTGCTATACTTGCTGGGAGTAACTGATCCAGTTTGTTTGTTTGATACAGGGTCTGGATATATAGCTCACACTACCTAGAACTCATACTCCTCCTGCCTTAGTCTCCTAAATACTGGGATTACAGGTATGTGCTATCACACTCAGGTGATTTTAACTTTTGGGAGGACACTGGACCACATAAGGGTAAGGAGTATGACTGAAAATGCAAGAGATTCTTCAAGACAGTTCTTACTACTTCCATGCCTTATGATTAAAGACAATGGAAGGGCTGGGAAGGCAGATCCAGTGGATAAAACAGTTGCCATGGGACTGTAAGAACTGGAGTTCAGATTCCCAGCACTCACATAAAAACTGGGTGGGTATAGTGACCTACCTCTGCTCAGGGGGTAGAGAAAAAAGGGATTTCTAAAGCAAACTGGTTAGCTAGATTAGCCAAATTTGCCAGCTCTGGGTTCAGTAAGAGACCCTGCCTCAGGAAATAAGTATAGAGTATGTGAGGAAGAAACCCAACATTAACCTGTGGCTTATATACAGACACACAAACACATGTCCATATACATCTGAACACATATACACACCATACATCATACATATATACATAGACAAAAGAAAATAAAATACACTGGGGAAGTTAGCTCAGTGGTTAAAAGCACTATCTAAGGAAGCCTAGTGCCCTGAGTTCAATCCCTGGAACCCATATAAAAAGCTAGATGAGGTGGCAAGCATCTGACAATTCCAGCATTCCTGTGGCAAGACAGGAAGTGGAGACAGGAGAATTGCCTAAATCTCACAAGTCAAATAGCCTAGAGTATACAGCACAACAAAAGAAACAAGAAAGACCCTGCCTCAACAAGGTAGAAGGCAAGAATCAACTCCTAAAAGTTGTCCCTTGACACCTACACATGCTCTATGACACACACACACACACACACACACACACACGAAAATTTTTTTTTTAAAGAATAAAGTCAATGGAAAAGTACAATAACTTAATTGAGGCAGGACTGAGTATAGCTTGCATCTTTTAAGCACAGAGGTCTTGCCAGGTATGGTGCTATACAGCTTTAATCCCAGCACTCAGAGGCAGAAGCAGGTGGATCTCTGTGAAATGGAGGCCAGCCAGGGCTACATACTTGAGACCCAGTCTCAAAAGATACACACATATATAAGTTTTGCTTTGTTTTGGTTTTAGAGACAAAAAACCCTAGCCTAGGCTGGCCTTGAACTCCTTATGTACCCAAGGAAAACCTTGAACTTTTGATATTCCTGACCCCACTTCCCAAGTGCTGGAATTATAAGCATGCAGCACCATGCCTAGTGTGTAGTTGCTGGAGATTAAGTCCAGAACCTTATGCATGCTAGACTTTGCCAACTGAGTTACATCTCCAGCCCCTTGTTTTTAAATAACCAGTGGTAACTTTCAGAGAATGAAGAACTGTACCAGAAGGGGATAACATGGCTAGCTTGCCCAGAGAGCCCAAGAAGAGTCAAGATTCTTACATACTAGGATACTGGGAAAAGGGTGGAGGGGCTAAACGTATGTAAACTAAAGTCTATATTCAGAACCACTAACTGGTCTTTATCTAGGTTGATTATCACTAAAGTCTTATATTTGAGGTTCCCCTCATAGTAGTAGCCTTTAACCTAAAATAAAGCAGTCTGATGGTTGACAAGCCCCACATGTATCATCAGAGAGCTCTTCAATTAGCTTGTCAGTATCTCACACTCTTCCCTAAATACAAATGTGTAGCCAAGGATCATTAGGTATTTTAGGAACACTTCCAAAATAAGAGAGATATCAAAGACATAAATAAGACACCAATCTGGAAAAGGCAGAAATTAATGAAAAAAAAAAAATCCCAAAACCCCATAAATTGGTATAGTATCCTCAGAAACAGTCTTTAGAGAGATTCATATATGCGTGTGTGTGTGTGTGTGTGTGTGTGTGTGTGTATGGAGACCCTCATGAGAATCAAGAATGATTTGTTATTCATAAAGGATCAGAAGGATTGGGGATATATAGCTCTGCTGATACAGCACTTGCTTGGCATGCATGACGCCCTCCATGGATTTCAAAATAAAGACTCAGAATCAAAAGAACTGATTTTTGGTGTTTTTGTTTTGTTTTGTTTTAGATTCTCAAAATAAAATGCAATAAGCCAGTCAGGTGTGCAGGCTCAGGCAGTTTAACACTCATGTCTTGAAGTGGAAAGTGCTTGTGCTCCAGGCCTGAAAGAGGACCAAGGCAAAAGTGGACAAAGCCCAAAGGAAACCTGAAATTCAGCATCCAGCTCTACTCCCTACTCTGAGAGCAATCTCTCAGAGTAGGAAGCTCCCAATGATTACTTTTATCATCTTATAAAAATCAGAATTTATTCATCTAAGAGTTGTAGGGGACAAGATCGAGGCCAGCCTGGCCTACATAGTGAGTTCCAGGACAGCTGGGGCTACAGGGAGACCCTGTCTCAAAAGACAAAAAAAACAAAAGTGCTGAATGAAAGCTGGGGAGCTGATAGCTCAGCAGTTAAGAGGATGGGCTGCTCTTACAGAGGACCACATGATGGCTAACAGTCCATAACTCCAGTTCCAGGGAATCCAACACCCTCTTCTAGCCCCTGTGGGTATGGGTGCACTTACAAACATACAGGCAAAATACTCATACACAGAAAATAAAAATAATTAAAATGCTGAACATTATACCGAAACATCACTAGATGAAATCCGCATACTGAGATCAGTTTATACTTCAGACCCAAATGATCTAATACAGAAACACTTGTTCATCTACTAGATGATGCTGAATATCAGGCATTATATATATAATATATAAAGATATATATATATATATGTTTCTAACAACTTAGTTTTTTTTAACCATTTCAAACATGTACGTAATATATTTTGACCACATCCACTCCCCATTACTTCTCTTGCCCCCATCCTTCCACTGAACTCCTTCTTCTACTCAACTAGCCCCCCTTCTACTTGCATAACCTTGTGTTTGTGTTCATCCTGAGTTTAATTAAGGTTTCTTGCACAAACATCATTTGAGGGTTATTTATCAGAACATGGGCAACATAACAGTAGCTACACCACTAATAAATAAAATGTTTCTCATTCCCTCAGCAATCACTAACCTTCAATAGCTCCCTAGGAAAGGGTGAGGCCTCATGAGCCCCTCCCTTATCCATGATCAGCCCAGTCTAGTGTAGGTCTTCATGGGTGCATCAACCATTTCATATCCAGAAAATAGGGTTGCACTGTTCTCTTCCCTACCCTCAGGCTCTTACATTTTTTCCAACCTCTCTACAGACATGTTCCTCAAGCCTTGGAAGTGGTGATATAGATGTCAAATTTAGGTTGACTATTGTCACTTACTCTTGGTACTTTGACCAGTTATGAATCTCTAGTAACCAACACCCACTGCAAAAACAAGCTTCTTTCACTAAGGCTTAAAGCGGCACTAATGAACTTTTTCTTAATGAATAATGAAATAATCTTTTAAAGATTTATTTTTAGGGGCTAGAGAAATGGCTCAGCAGATAAGGGCATGTACTGCTCTTGAAGAGGACCCAGATTCAGTTTCCAGCACCCACATGGTGACTTAACAACTGTCCTTAACTCCAGTTCAAGGGGATCTGCCACCCCCTTCTGGCCTATCAATACAAGCACCGTGGTGCACTTACACACAAGCAGGCAAAACATACATATTAAAAAAAATTTTTTTTAAGATTTATTTTTAATTTACATATTTGTGTGTCCGTGTATGTGTGCCACAAGTGTGCAGGTGCCTGCAGAGGCCAGAAGAGAGTGTCAGATCCACCAGAGATGGAGTTATAGGCAGCTGCAATTACAAGTCACTGGACGTATGTTTTGGAACGCAAACTCTAGCCCTTGGCAAAAGCAGCAAATACTCTTAACTGTTAAGCTATTTCTTCAGCCCTTATAAAATAATTTTATCCCAAAGAAAGAAACTAGTTTTGTCCAAATAGCATTACTACCTTTTCTCAAAGTAAACAAAATAAAACTGCTTCCTTTTATTGTTAAAAAAAAAAATGCAAAAGGACCAAAAGTTAAATTACTTCAGAATGTGCAACAAAGTGAGAGAGAAAATATAAGAGACAAAAATAATCAACCTAGAAGTTCTAAAATTTTACCAGTAAGGATTTTTAGGAAAAAAAAAAAAGAAATTAGCAAAAAGAACACTTCCCAGAGTTAGAGATTATAATCTTCTTCTTCTTCTTCTTCTTTTTTAAGTGCCTGGCTAGGTATGGTAGCATGTACCTTTAATCCCAGCATTGAGAGACAGGGTGAGTTCCAGGTCAGCTGGGGCTATAGGGAAATCATCTAAAACAAACACACACACACACACACACACACACACACACACACAAAGAGTACCTGGCCAGCCAAGGTGGCACAAACGTTTAAGCAGAGGAAGACAGATTTCTTTCAGTTCAAAGCCAACCTGGCATATATATATGTAGCAAGTTCTAGGCTAGTCAGAGCTACACAGTGGGACCCTGTCTTTCAAAAATAAATCACACACACACACACACACACACACACACACACACACGCGCGCGCGCGCGCACACGCACACCCATGTCAGACAGTCAGGGGGGGAGATATCACCAAAACCGGAAAAAAATCAGGAGGGCCCAATGACTACTTTGGTGACAGAAGAAAATAGAACAATGAACCTAAAGCCCCAAAGAATAATTATAAACAATTCAAAATTCTATCTCCACATTAATAATTATATATAAAGCACACTTGTAAGAATATATACCATGTAAGAACAAATATTATATAATAAAAGCACTTTCATGCATGTGAAGAAGATTTAAACAATTTATTTCACACTTCTTTTGTAAATTACTTGAGCATGTGTTACACAAAAAGTAGGCACAAAACCCTAACAGGAAGCCAAAATTTTCACCTACAGTGAATCTAACCCATAAAACTCAAAGGAAATGAAGAGCCATATGGCAGATTTACAGAGCAACAACCAGCCAAGATGAAGAATGCATGACTTTGAGAGAAAGCCTTCCCCCAAACCCAAAGAGAAAAGGAGGTAGGGGTTAGAGATGGAAGATTATTTTAAAGAAAAAAATTCTTACATAGTGAGTTCCAGGACAGCTGGGGCTGCAGGGAGACCCTGTCTCAAAAAGACCAAAATAATAATAATAAAAAGTTTTATTCGAATAAAAAGAAAAGCAGTGCCTGTAACCATTTTGCAGTATATATGATAAGCAGAATAAAATAAATATTCTTCCTAACACAAAATGTATCTTTATAAATATACTGGGTAGGTGCTGAAGAAGATGTAGCTTAGTTTGACAGAGTATATGCTTAGCATGCATAAAGTCCTGGGTTTAATCCCCTGCACTACATAAACTGGGCATGGTGGAGCAAACCTGTAATTTTAGCAAGAGGTAGAGGGAGAAAGATTAGAAGTCCAAATCCAGCCTAGGCTACATGAGACTATGTCAGCATTAACAAATAAAGACATATAGGGAGAGTTAGAATCAAACCTTTATCACAACAGACAATGAACACAGTATCTAATATGTATAAATCAAGAAAGAGTAGAGCTCAACATGATGGTGCATGCCTTTAATCCCAGGACTCAGGAGGCAGAAGCAGGAAGATCTCTGTGAGACCAAGGCCAGCCTGGTCTACATAATGTGCTTTAGGCTAGCTGGGGCTCTAGGGAAGGTGTTTCAGAGGGGGTTGGGGGGTAGAGGAGCAGGCAACACGAAGACTCAAATAGCTAAATTATTACAAGACGATTCTATTGTGGATTATATCTAGGGTGCATGCACAGATATTTTATTAAGACTTTAATCCTTGTTAGAAAGGTTTCTTTGAGGGCTGGAGATAGATAGATCACTGGTTAAGAGCAGCATTAGTTGCTCTTGCAGAGGCCCCAACTTTGGTTCCCAGTACCCACATGGTGGCTAACAACTTCCCTTAAACTCCAGTCCCAGGGGATCTGATACCTTCTTTGGTTTCCTTGGGCATGGCATGAACGTGATGCACTTGCGCACATGCAAACAAAACATTGATACACATAAAATACAAAAAAATTTAACAAAGAAATTAAAAATAAATAAAAGAAGGGCTTCTTCTTTGGGGAGTCTAAGAAAGATGGACATTGAAGGGAGGAGTTTTACTGGGCCTGATGGTCTTGATTTTCTATGCAAGGCATGAAGTTATAAAGATACAGAATGGAATGAAAATGCTGCTGAGAGGACTGCAGAAATGGCTCATAGTTAAGAGCTCTTAATAATGCCCTTGCAGAGAGGTCCTGGGTTCAGTTCCTAGCACCCACATGGGTAGCTCACAACCATCTTTAACTCCAGTTCCCTCTTCTGGGTGCTATGGACATCAGGCACACACATGGTACACATACATACACATAGGCAAAACTTTCATACACATAAAAATAGAATCTTGAAAGATTATTGCTGAGGGAACTGGAGAGATGCTCAGTGGTTAAGGGCACTGGCTGCTCTTGCAACAGACCCAGGTTTGAGTCCCAGCACCCATATGGCGGCTAACAAGCGTCTGTAACTCAAGTTCCATGGGGATCTGGTGCCCTCTTCTGAATTCCAGGGGCACTGTATGACACAGGTGTGCACTTTTATACATAGAGGCAATACACTCATAAACACATAAAATTTTTTTAATTAAAAAAAAAAGATTATTGCTGAGACTCAGAAACAGCACTAGAGCACAAGGTCCACGTATAAAAAGTAGTGATGACTTTGTACAACTATCTTGGGGAAAGGGGAAAGGAACTGACAGTGAAGGGACTTGTTAAAGCATACATCACAATGTGAAAGATGAAGCTCACATACTCACAAGGAGAAAAAGTAGGCTGCTGAGGCAGAAGAACCACAATTTTTAAAAATTTTTATTATTATTTTTATTGTATGTGTATGAGTGTACTGCCTGCATGTTGTGCAATGCACGCAGAAGTCAGAAGAGAGCAGGGGATCCCCTGGAACTGGAGTTACAGGTGGTTGTTAGCCGCCATGTGGGTACTGGGAACTGAACTCGGGTCCTCTACAAGAGTGTCAGTGCTCTTAACTGCTGAGCCATCTCTCCAGCCCCAAAGAATCACAATTTTAAGACCAGTTCTGGATTACATTATCAAGACTGTCCCAAACAAAGGTTGCTTTACAGCTTGTAATGGTTTGATTCCTCTTTATGAGGTTACATTTATTAATTCAAAGTACCCAGAATAATATCTTAGATCATTAAAACTGCATAAAATTATGTTTTATTAGATTAATGATAAAATCATCCTTTATAAAAACACAAGCATGGGGCTCAACAGTCAGAAGCACTGGCTGCTCTTGCAGAGGACCTGGGTTTGATTCCCAGCACCCAAATGGTGGCTAACAACCATCTGTAACTCCAGTTCCAGGGGAATTTGATGCTCTCTTCTGACCTGTACAGGCACTGCATGACACAGGTGTACTTACACACATGCACTGTGTAATACAGTCATACACACAAAATAAATAAAAATAAATAAAACATTAAAAAATAATAAATTAAAAATATTTAAAAAAAAAAAAAAACCCTCCACAAGCATCAGTTGGCATGGTGGCACACACCTTTAAGCCCAGCACTTGGGAGGCGGAGGCAGGCACCTAACTAAGAAAGTAAAAATAGCCCAGTGTCATGGTACACGCCTTAAGCCCAGCACTCAAGAGGCAGAGGCAGGTGGATCTCTGTGAGTTAAAGGTCAGCCTGGTCTACACAGTGCAGCCCCATTACAGACAGACCCTGTCTCTCAAAAAGACAAAAAATAATTTTTTTAATTAAAAAAAAAAAGAAAAAAAAGGAAGAATGGGGGCTGGAGAGAGCTCCGCAGTTAAAAAGCACTGGCTGTTCTTTCATAAGTCCTGGGTTTGACTCCCAGCACCCAGTTACAGGGAACTCCAACACCCACTTCTGACCTCTGCGAGCACTGCATGACATGGGTGCACTTACATACATGCAGGCAATGCACTCATACACATAAAACAAAAATAATTTTTTTTAAAAAGAAAGACTGACGGAGATAAGGCTGGAGAGATGGCTCAGTAGTAGTTAGGAGCTCTGGCTGCAGCTTGGTATGATGGTACACAGCTTTAATTCCAGCATTCAGGAGACAGAGGCAAGCAGATCTTTGTGAGATGGAGGTTAACCTGGTCTACATAGCAAGTTCTAGGCTAGCTGTGGCTACAGGGAGACACTGTCTCAAAAAACAAACAGCAACTACAACAAAATCCCACAAGCATGAATGAGAAACCTTCTCAAAATACCATTTGGTACTACAGATTCTGAATATCTGGGGCTGGAGAGATGGCTCCATGCATAAGAACACTGGCTGTTCTTGCAGAAGACCAGGGTTCAAATCCCAGCACCCACATGGCAGCTAACAACTGTCCATAACTCCAGTTCCAGGGGATCCAACAGCCTCTTCTGTCCTCCATGGGCATTGCACGACACGGGTGCACTTACCTATATACAGGCAATACACGCATAAACATAAAAAAATTAAAAAAATTCTGAATATCAACAAGCTGCTTTCCTAAATAAATCCTCAATAGCACTGAGAAGTTTATCCACGACTGACATTTCACATATATAACATTCACTGAACATCCATTAATTATCAGGTGCTGTACTACTGCCTAGAAATAGTAATATCTGACCTCAAAGAGATCCACAGTTCACAGAAAGAGACAAACAATCCAAACATAAGTTGACAAATGCAGGGCGTGTTTGACTTGCTAACCAAAGAATCCCCAATGCCTGACTTGTGATGGATTCCAACATACGGCTAATGAGGTGTCATCCCCAAGTAAAGAAGACCAGAAATAACCCCAAAAATGGCAGGAAGGGGATTACAGATTAAGAGATAAATTTGTGTAAAGACCAGTAAAAGGATAATGGAATCAGGTACTGAACCACATGCAGATAAAAGAACATGGTAGAAAAAGGTAAAAAAACTCTAGTGTTTTGCTGATTAACAACCAATGGCTGTAAGTTTATTTTCATTTTGTGGATCAGAAAAATGTTGAAATTATTTGATATATACTTCTAACACTACATACAAAAAAGAAATAGTTATCACTATTCATATTCAAATATTCAAGGTGTTACAAAATGACAGAACCAAATGTTTTTCCATTTATAAAAACAAAGAGCTTTTAGGTCTTTTGAATAAATATATGAAAGAGATAATCACATTAAACATTTGCATAAATATAAACCATCTTTACATTAATGCAATGACATATTGTCACTTTTTAAGACAAAACATGTACTTGAAATATAGTAAAATCCATAATATGCATTCACTATAATCATATAAAAATGAATGAACTACACACTGCTTCAATGAAAAGTAAATATCTTAAGTATTTTTAAAAATTGTTTATACAGTTAAGTATAAATAAATCTAAAACTAGGTAGGAAACTTTTAGAAGTAGAATTAAAACATTTATATCAACACCTTTAAATTCAGTATAAAGAAACAATACCCTTAAGCAAGATACTATCTGTATCATACGATTTGCATAAACATACTAAAACCAATAGACCATGAGAATATACAATAGAATCAAATTCCTCCCCATTTAGTTTTCATGTAAAATTAATTCTTTACTTCCCTTTCTTCCCTTCTCTTTTTGATACAGGGCCTTTCTATGTAGCCCAAACTACACTGGTCTGGAACTGTTTTTCTGCCTCTACCCCGCAAGTACTGGGATTAACAGGTATGCTCCAATGTCTGTTTTCTAATATGCATAACCAAGTGTTAAAGATAAGAAACTATTATAAACAAAATGATGACAAAGGGAAACCTGAAGACAAGATGCACCATTCACAGTCTCTTACTAGTTCCAGTAAGACAGCCATAGAAAAGAGGCTCAAAATTCCAGTCCTTGTACCAGTTGTGACTTGTAAGAAAAAAGTCTTGATAATACAATATAAAGGTATCAAATTTCTTGAAAATGGTCAATAGATTCTATGAAGGGCTCATCTAAATAAATACCAGCAGGCTTTTGAAAACTGAAGTCTAATAAAAACAATCAAGACAATCCATAGCAGTATAAACAAACTGCCACCTATGAGGCATAATATAATGAAGAGTAATTGTTAAACATGTTCTGATGGCTTAAAACAAGGAGAAAACAAGGAAAAACAATATTTGACAGAAAACAATGTGGCCGATAGAACATAAAATATTTACCATCTGAGTCAGTTGCAGTGGGATACAACTGTAACCCATGCCCTTGAGAGGTGGAGGCAGAAATACCAGGAGTTAGTTCATGGTCATCCTCAGTTACAAACTGAGTTCACGGCCATATGGGCTACATGAGACCCTGTCTCAACAGAACTAAGCAGAAATTATCATATAGTTCTTTAGACCCACAGAATTGGAAGGAAGACAGTATTTTTATTAATAAATATCATGATTTATTATAAAACTACAGTCTGACACTGGTATAAGGACAGACAGATAAATGATGGAGACAGTCCAGAAACAAATAAATAAATTTAGTCATATGATTTATGATGAAGAGCCTGCCAAGTGGTAAAGTGCTATAACCTTCCCAACAACTTAACTGAAAAGCTCTAAAGAAAACAAACTTGAACCCTTACCTCACATCACATATTAACAGCCACAACAACATAGAATGATTCATTCTATAAGTGGTGTTGATTTAAAAAGAAAAGGTTAATAAAAAATATTATGGCCTTAGAGTTTTAAAACTAGGATACAAAAAAGGCATTAATTACCTCAAGGAAAAGATTTACAAACTAGATCATCAAATTAAAATCAAAAAAACCTAAAAATTTACAGCCAATTTTGAAAGAGATGCACCTTAGCTCTGGAAATTGTTATTGAAATGGAATTGTAATGAAATGCTTCTTCTAATTATGTGGTTATTATATATAAAAAAATAAATTGTAGCCCCAGCTGTCCTGGAACTCACTATATAGACCAGGCTGGCCTCGAACTCACAGAGATCCACCTGCCTCTACCTCCCAGGTGCTGGGATTAAAGGCGTGCGCCACCACGCCCAGCTTAAATAAATATTTTTTTTTTAAATTAAAATCAAGAAAGAATCTCTTGCCAGGCATGGTAATGCACACCTATAATCTCAGCACTTGGAAGATGGTGGCAGGAAGATCAGAAGTTCAAGGCCAGTCTTGGTTACATAGCAAGTTCAAAACTAGTCTGGACTACATAAAGACCCTGTCTTCAAAACACTTGGAGGGGCAGGGAGGCCAGCTAAATGGCTTAGCAGGTAAAAGAACTTGCTGCCAGGTCTAACAACCTGAGTTCAATCCTCAGAATCCACATGAGGGAAGTACAGAACAGACCTCAGCAAGTTGTGCTCTAACCTCCACATGCACATGCACATCCACACAGACACAAATAAATGTAAAAAAAAAAAACCAAAACTAAACATACCCTAATGTGTATGTTATCATGCAGCTATCATTTGGATTCTTTCATAAATCTATAATAATCCTGAGATCTTAATTATTTTTACCTACATTTTAAAACATTCTGTGATTTCCTTATTTTAGATTTCATTCATCCTCACACATCAATTTTAACTATGCTTAAAATGATCAAAATTCACTGGGCATGGTGGTACACACCTCTAATCCCAGCACTTGGGAGGCAGAGGCAGGCAGATCTTTGTGAGTTCGAGGCCAGCCTGGTCTACATAGTGGGTTCCAGGACAGTTGGGGCTACAGGGAGACCCTGTCTCAAAAAGTAAAAAAAAAAAAAAAAAAAAAAAAAAAAAAAGATCAAAATTCAGTGCCAACAACAACAAAATGATAGATGTGTCTAAGAGGACGAAACAAAGGTAATTAAAGTCATCGCCACAGAATTGCCAAAAACACTATAGGTGCAACCTGCTTTTTCTAAAAAATTTTATTTATAATAATAAAGAAGAAAACCGACAGAAAAAGTTGTTTTAAAATGATCAGAATCAAAAGATTAAGTGTGAAGAGAAGAGCATTCCGAGCTAAAAATTGTGTCCAATTCATGATGTAAATGAACTTGCTATGAGTCCAAGGGTGACAATATTCTAGATGCATATTCTCAAACTCAAGAGAGAGGACATGTAGTAGTGCCATCCCTTAGGAAAGGTAGTCAAAGGCAAGAATTTAGACCATCTTGATTGCTGAAAGGGCATATGACAATTATTTTATCTTTTGTGATTTTTATGTATCAAAGTACTTGATGCAAAGTAAATTTACTCTCTTAAACTACTTACTAAAACTTCTAGCTGTTTTTCAGTATCTTTTTAAATTCTTCCATAAATCACTTTACAATTCATATTGAACTTAGATGGCCAATGACAATTTCTGCTCCAATGAGGAACAAAGTGAAAAGAGCTCTAGACTGAGAAATTTGCAACACATATAATAAAGAACTGAATCCTAGAAAATATAAAGAGCTTCTATAAATCAGTAAGAATAAAACAGATCATCCAACAGAAAGATAAAAGACTTGCATCAGCATTCCATATAAGAGGAAATTTAACCTAGTAACAATCAAATGGAAGGGAGTATAACTTCACTAGTCATGAGGGAAATGCAAAATAAAACTATCATCACAACAGCACTAGACTCCCACCAAGACTGCTGAACTTTAATGTTTAATATTAAGTATTAAAAGGATACCAAAAAAAAAAAAAACAACCCACAAATCAAAACAAACCAACAGACTAAAACAACACTGGTGAAAGTATACACTGAAACAATCTCTTGAAAAACTGTTTAACAATATCAATACAGAACATTCACAGACCAGATCCTATGATCAAATAATTCCTTTAAGTAGATTGTAGTACATCCAAACAAAGGAAAATTGTACAGAAATGAGAATTTGAAACAAACTACTACCACACACATGAATCTGACAGTAATACAGAGGAAAATGACAAACTCAAAAAGTACATACAGTGCGATCATAAGCCACACATACAAATACTTAAACAAAAGCATACACACACAACACATACCACACACACACACACACACACACACACACACACACACACACAAAGATATATACGGCACCAAAAGATGTCTTCCAAGCCAGTGAGACTGCTCAATGGGTAAGGGCACTACTGCCAGGCCTAATGACCAGTTTCATCACCAGGAACCCACAGGATGAAAGGAGAGAATCAACACTCACAAGTTGTCCCCTGATCTCCACATGTACACTGTGGAATGCACTCATGCACACATATCAAATAAATAAATTAACTTAATTAATGCAATTTAAAAACATGATGCAGTATTTTTCATCACAACTAAAAAATATCAATACCATCAATATTAGAACAAATAAACAGATTATGGTATATTCACACAATGGAATATTTGCCAGAAATAAAACTGCTACACAATCTCACAATACAATATCAAGTAAAAATCACCACACTAAAAAAAGTAGGATTCCATTAATATAAAGCTCAAAAATAGGTATCTGTTGTAGAAAATGTCAGTATTGTGGTTATCTTTGAGTTGGTGGAAGATGACCAAGAAGGACTTCTTAAATACTTGTAATTTTTATTTATTGATCTGAGTAGTGATTGCATGAGTGTGCCTTTGTAAAAATTCACAAAGTCAAACACTTATAATCTGGTACTTTTCTGTATGCTAACCTTCAATAAAGTTTCATTATTGAAAAGTACAAAGTTCTAAGAAACAAACAGCCACTGACATGACAACTTATTGGAGCAAAGGCACTTTTCTGGAACCAAAGGCTGTACCAATACACGCCTGTTCACTGTCAAAGTCACTGCCCTTGTTCTCAACAGTGCAGTATGCTGTGTTGCAGCTTTGACTTAACTTCTGGGAAATCTTCAGTTTTTGAAAGCTGCCTAAATGTGCACTTTCCAAAACTTCAAAGCATTTTACACAACAGTGTTTCTGGTAAATCAATTTAGTTCTGTTCTCAGTTCTTGTCTTTATCCCCAGTTTTAGCTTAAAAAATTCGCCAGGTGTGGTGGCGCACGCCTTTAATCCCAGCACTCTGGAGGCAAAGGCAGGCAGATCTCTGTGAGTTCAAGGCCAGCCTGGTCTACATACTGAGTTCCAGGACAGGTGGGGCTATAGGGAGACCCTGTCTCAAAAAGACCCAAAAAACAAAAAATTTCAAGTGTGGTTTACAACATCACTTGCATGTTTATAACAAAATATGAATTAAATAAAGAAGTTCAGTTTTTTGTTTTGCTTTCTTTTGCAAATATAGAACTCTTCACAGATTTACCTGCCATCCTTCCCCAGCGGCCATGCTAACCTTCTCCATATGGTTCCAATTTTGGTACATGTGCTGCCGAAGCATGTAACTACTCTGAGCTACATACATAATGAGTTCCAGGTCAGCCTGAGCTATATAGCAAGAACCATTTTCTGAAAACCAAATGAGGGGCTGGAGAGAGGGCTCAGCAGTTCAGAGCACTGACTGCTCTTGCAGAGGACTCAGGTTCAGTTCCCAGCATCCACAAAGCAGCGAAACTGTCCATAATTCCAGTTCCAGGGAATCTGACACCTTCTCTTGGTCTCCATGGCACTGCACGCACACAGTGCACTTAAGTACATTCAGGCAAAACACTCACACAAATAAAATAAAAAATCTAAAAAAAAAGAAATAAAACAAATCAAAAAAACAAGTTGCATTTGATAATACTGCACATACGTAAAGTAACACAAGCAGCATTCACTAGTTGGAATTCCAACTAGATGAGATGCAAACAAAAGTTAAGGTCTTAGAAAAACAAAACAACTACATATGTTCAGGATGAGACAGACCTAAATTAATAAAAGTTAATGTGAAGACCTGAAAAGCCAAACTGATGTTTAGCTCAAAGCACTGAGCGCCATTCAAAACAAAACAAAACCAAAACACAGTAAAATAAACTTATTTAATCTCTGTGAAAAGAGGGCTCTGTGGTTAAAAACAGTTGTTGCTCTTACAAGAGGACTAGAGATTGTTTCCCAGCACCCACATCAGGTGGCTAATCACCTGTAACTGTAGTTCCAAGGGCTCCAATGCTGCCTTCTGACCTCTGTGGGAACCACATGCACATGTGCACATTAACATGCAGACACACACACATACACACAAATGAAAATAAATCTTTAAAAGTATAGCAGGAGGAAGCTAGAACCAATGACAATGTGGAAAGAATTTGGATTTATATGGCTAGCAGAGCAGGTAAAAATGAAGGTGGTGAGTGATAGTTTTTAAATAACTGTAGTAACACTGTACAAAAGGAACATGATAAGGGCTACAGAAATGGCTCAGCGATTAAGAGCACTGGCTGCTCTTGCAGAGGACGGGTTCCATTCCCAGCACGTACATGTCAGCTAATAACCTGCCTTACCTCCAGTTCCAACTCCACTCCTTAACACCCTCTTCTGACCTCCAAGGGCACTGCATGGCATGGGTGTACTTACATATATCCAGGCAATATACTCATACACATAAAATAAAAATATTTTTTAAAAGGGATAGGATAATTCATCATGTGTTACTCCATTGAGTTGGAGTAGAATCAACAGGTATAAGTTACAGAAACACATTTAATGCACAAAATAAACTTTCCATAAAACTCTGTTTTATAGGCCAGTGTTTGCTATCACAGTGGTAATATTCAAGTACAGTCCATCAGCTTCTTGCCATAGAAAGCACAATGAACACAAAAGCAGACCAGAAAGCTATAGATTCCAATCTCATCTCAGATTAACTGTCTGAAGCAATTTTTTTATTTTAATATTTGTTTACATTTTATTATGTATTTATGTGTATGTATGTGGATACACATATGCCACAGCATGATTGTGGAGGTCAGAGGACAACCTGAGGGAGTCAGTTCTTTTTGCTATGGTGCAGACTCTGAAGAAGAAACTCAGGTCATCAGGCTTGGTGGTGAGTACTTTTACTACTTTACCACCTGCTGGCCCTGGCAATTTATTTATAACCACCCCAAATCTCAATATTCTTTATCTATTTACATCATAAAAATCACTGAGAGGTGATTTACACGATAAATAAGGTAATGTATTCAATACCCAAGCATGGCAAACTAAAATGCAACACAAACATGAACTGCCAGAGTGACTACAACAGATAATTTCTAAAATTCTTTCAGCACTGAGATTATTAGTAACTGTACCTTTGAGGTAAGAAAAAACTTAAAATAGGTCATAAATTTACAAACCAAATATTTGATAGGCAAAGAGACAAAACATTAATATGATAAAAACCAGGGGAGCCAGAAACATGTATTATGAAGTGGTAAGAATGTTACTTGTTACTTCTATGGTAACAAGTTGGTAACAGGCAATGTTCAACCAGAAGAAAGACAGGAATTCACATTCCAAATAAATGGAAACTACTGCTTTGGGAAGTGGCTTGATACTATTTTCCCAGTCATGTGATCTTGACTGAGCATATTACCTATCCTCTCAGTTCCATTATGTTAAGGGAAACTGTGAAATAACTGGTTCACAGATTTTTCAGAAGACAATAACACAGGATGGGTGTGCACTCAGGAGGCAGAGGCAGACAGATCTCTAAGAGTTCAAGGCCAGCCTGGTCTTCATAGTGAGTTCCAGGCCACCTGGGGCTACAGGGAGACCCTGTCTCAAAAAGACCAAAGAAAGAAGACAATAATGCATGTAAAACTCTCTAACATGGCTTTATGGTACACAGAGGAATTCTACTTAACTTTCTCTTAGCTCAATTCTGGATGGAGTTGTATGTCATGGTAGTTTCAGGATTTTAACTTAGGGAACAAATAAGAGATACATTTCTATATTCTTTTCAGACATGTAGTCTAGGCTGGCCTCAATCTTACTATATAGCCAAAGATAAGCTTGAACTTCTGATCCTCCTGGCTCCACCTCTCAAATGCTGGGATTATAAGCATCTACCATCACACTCAGTTAATGCAGTGCTGGGAATCAAACTCAGGGCTTTGTACAGTACAAACACTCTACCAACTGAGCTTTATACACAGCCCATTTGCTTTTAAATGTTAAAGGAAGGCCTGGCATGGTGGTGCTCGCTTTTAATCTCAGCACTTGGGAGACAAAGGCAGGCAGAACTCTGTGAGATTGAGGCCAGCCTGGTCTACATAGCCAGTATCAGGTCAGCTAGGGCTACAGAGAGACCCTATCTCAAAAAACAAAACAAAAAACAGCAATTTTTTTAAAAATTACAGATTTAAATAAAGTGATGACATCAATCAATAATGAAATGGAAAATTAAGTAATATACAGATAGTACCAAAAAGCAGGTTATAAGATAATTCAGTATAATCCTACATTTATGACATTTGAAATTTCCCAATAATGAAATTAAATTACTAACATTTTTTTCTATGCAATCTGCATTTTGTATAAGGAGTATACATTTCAAATATAATTTCTGATGGAGGGGGCTGATAAAAAAATTTTTTTCCAGGGGAGAGGTGGCTCAAGTGGTTAAGAGCATTCTTCCAGAGGATCCAGATTCAGCTCCTAGCACCCACATGTGGGTTAACAACTGTTTGTAACTCCAGTTCCAGGCAGCTCTATGGGATCCAATTGCATGTATGTGGTGTTCATATATATATATGAAAAACACACACATAAAATTTTTTTTTAATATTTTATTTATTTTTATTTTATGTGTATGAGTGTATTGCCTGCATGTGAGCACGCCCATGTCATGCAATGCCGCGGATGTCAGAAGAGGGCTTCCGATTCCCCTGGAACTGGAGTTAAAGACGGTTCATAGCTACCATGTGGGTGCTGGGAATCGAACCCGGGTCCCCTGCAAGAGCAGTCAGTGCTCTTAACCGCTGAGCCATCTCTCCAGCCCCGGAAATACATATATATTTTTAAAGGACCAACTAGAGGAAGCAGTAGCCCATACACTCTGGAGCTACAACACAGGGAAGGCCTGGCCTCAGATGACAATTTGCGGTAGTCAGTTCTCGCCTTCTTTTATGTTGGTCCTAGGGATGGAACCCAGGTCATCAGCTCAGAGGGAGGTGCTTTACCCAGTGAGCCATCTTAGCAGCTCCTCTTCAGCCTCTTGAGTGTTAAGATTATAGGCATACACCACCAGGCCCTGATGAATTTAATGCTTTTTAAGAAAAAATAAAAACAAAAATCAGCAACCACTATTTTTTTTCTCAGTACATGATGTGGTTTAGAGAAAAGAAAGACATCTCCCTAACTAAGGAAAATATAAAAGATGCAAGGCTCCATGGAGGTAGGGATTTTGACACTTCTGTTATAGTCACTGTTCTAAGTACAAACAGGAACTTAGTATGTGCTGAACAAAATGATTTTTTGAAAAGGTCGTATTTACCCTTATACTACTCTAACAAATGGTATTTGCCCACTCAATCATTTGTCAAATAAATTAAAAGCAAGAAAGTTAAGTTTAAAATATTACTTTCAGGGCTGGAGAGATGGCTCAGTGGTTAAGAACACTGAGAGCTCTTGCAGAGGACCCGGGCTCGATTCCCAGCACCCACATGGTGGCTAATAACCATTCATAAATCCAGTTCCAGGGGATCTGATGCCTTCTGACTCCGCAGGCATTGCACGACACAGGTGCACTTACACACATGCAGACAATACACTCATACACATAAAAATAAAAATAATAAAATTAAAAAAAATAAAGTATTACTTTCTCCCTCTCCCCTTCATTTTTTGGTGTTTTGTTCTTTAATTAATTCATTTATTTTTATTTTATGTATGTTTTGTCTATATCTCTGTAAGTGCAGTAAGTGCACGCAATGCCCACAGAAGTAAAAAAATAGCATCAGACCCATTGGAACTGGAGTTACAGATGGTTCTAAGCTGCCACATGGGTGCTGGGAAATGAACCCAGGTTCTCTGTAAGAGCTGCCAGCATTCTTAACCACTGAGCCATCTCTCCACCCCCTTTTTTGGTTTTAGTTTTGAGACAATGTCTCCCAGGAGCCCTAGCTGGCCTGAAACTCGCTATGCGGACCAGGCTGGCCTCAATCTCACAAGAGTTCTTAGCCTCTGCCTCCTGAGTGCTGGGATTAAAGACATCATCATGTCCAATTTTTTTTATTTTTATTTTTGAGACAGTATGTCCTGTAGCCCAGGCTAGGTTCAACTCAATATGTAGTTCATATTAATCATGAACTCCTAATTCTTCTGCCTCTACTTCTCAAGTGCTATGATTACAGGTGTATGCCACTGTACTTGGTTTAAAATATTATTTCTGAGCTGAAAAGTCAATAAGAAGCGATAACCATTTCTCTAAATACTATATTCATTCAGGACTATAAGTATCTACAAATAGTATAAAGGTAGTCACAAAGAAATAGGGACATGTAATCTTTTCTAAATTACATTATGCCAGGTCAAATTAGCAAATAGTACTAACATTATTAACTGTAAACCATGAAAAAATATATGTGTACAAAGAAAATACAGAAATTGCATAAATTAATTTTTGAATTCCACTAAAGCTTAAAAAAAAGAAAAAGATAAAAAGAAAACAAACCAAAACCAGACCTACCTTGGGCCTCTTGGACCTTCCAAGTAACTGCTTCTAGGAGGATCTGGAAGCAGTCCACCTGATCTCACTGGCATGTCCTTGTTTGTAGTGACAGATTGAGATGGAGTAGATGAAGACTCTCCAAGTCCTTGCTCAGATGAGAATGAACTGAATGGCAGAGTGGACTTGTTCAGAGATTTGGAATTCATTTGTTCTGTTTGTGGTGGAGGGTGAAAAGTTGATGGTGGGGCTGAACCAAATGACACAGGTGTGGGAAGCAGTGCTTGTCTTGGTTTCTCTGGGACCTGTGAGCTCTGAGAACCAGAGGCTGGTGGGATTGGGGCTGTGGTTAACTGAGGAGGCATCCCTTGTGGAACTCCAGGGGGAGGTATTCCTGGAGGAGGAGTGGCCGAAGATAAAGATGGGAGGGGCAAGACAGGTGGAGGTGCCCCAGAAGAAAGAGATGGTGGGGGAAGGACAGGAGGTGGTCCTGCAGAAGAGAGGGAAGGTAGGGGAAGAACAGGTGGAGGCCCTGTCGAAGACAAAGATGGAGGCATCCCAGGTGGGGGCACAGAAGTTGGTAGAGAAGGAGGTATTACAGGTGGAGGCATGCCAGGTGGTGGCATGGTGGAAGGCAGGGCAGGGGGCATCACCGGAGGTGGTAATGATGGAGGTAACACTGGAGGGGGCATTGTTGGCAGAGGTGGGGGCATCTGAGAATATGGAGCAAATGGAGGTGGCATTGACATATTCCCCATATACTGGTTCTTCATGTTCTGAAATGAAGTGACTTTCTCCTGGAGATAGGTCTGAGTGGCTTTCATATGTCCTTGCCACGTTTTCCATTGCTTTTCATACTCCTGAAGCTGATCTTTATGAGGATAGGAATGAAGCTGCTCCTCCCACAGCTGAAATTCTCGCTCCCATTCTTGGTAGAGATGTTGAAACTGTTGCTGCTGCATCTCATAATGTCGCAGCTGCATATCCACAGACATGGTCTACAAATAAAGGATAAAAGTTCTTTCAAGACAGTAATAAAAGAATGAATCCTGTTACAATATTAATGACTCAAGGGCATATGAAGTCTTATGAAATTAGAATACTAAAGATTTAGGAGGTAAAGGATAAAATTGCTACATTGTTCAGTGATGATCACTCCTCTTCCTTTGGACTACTTAAATAACTTATCAGAGTTGGAAAAACAAACCAAACACTAACACAAATAACTATTTCAGTTTTAACTGAACTATATGATCAGTTTTAACTGGAACATATAGACAGAAGATTAGACCTCAAAGTATAAGACAAATATCTAAGTCACTTTATTACTTATTAAAATAATAAAGTGAGTCTCAGCACAAAAGGGTAAGTAATCTATTTACTTATTACTAAGTACTAGTAATTAATTTACTTACTATTAATTAATCTACTTAATTACTTATTAAGTAATCTACTTACTTTTTTATGTATACGTATGTGTGATATGACTGCTTTTGGCCTTTTTGATGAATTATATGCTTATCTATTACTATAGCAGTTTGCAGACATAACAGATTCACTTGTAGTAATGTGGTAAAAATCTATAGTTCTTAAATCTCTTAGCAATAGTACTCTAACATCTGTCCCAGATTGAGGCATGGCAGGAGGGGCAAGACTGGTTGAGGTGCCCCAGAAGAAAGAGATGGTGGGGGGAGGACAGGAGGTGGCCCTGCAGAAGAGAGGGAAGGTAGAGGAAAAATGGGTGGTGGCCCTGTTGAAGACAAGAGACTCTGCCATGACCAAGAGACCCTACCCTACTTACCCACCCTTTTCCAAACCCTCAGATAATATGACAGATTAACTTGGACATCCTTTGGAAAATATGTAATTGTCAATACTTGCTATCTTAAGTTTATACGCACTTAAATCTGCCTTAGGGGTAACAAATTCTTTACACATTCTTGGGACAACTTCATTCTTGTCAATTATAGAAGTACTAACCTGTATATGTGGTGGCTGTTGTATAACTTGCTGGTACTGCTGTAGGATCTGCTGTAACTGAGTGTGCTTCTGCATTATTCCCTGATACTGGAAGCCAACTCGATGTTGCTGGTGCTGCTGCCAGTGTGCTGCTGCAGCCTGCAACTGTTTTAATCTGGCATCTTCTTCTGGATCCTCAGACTACAGGTAAGAGAAAATACAATTTTCTGTAAGTCATAAAATAGAAACCAAAATAATCAAACCCAGAATCCCTACTACTTGGGCTGATTGAAAAGATATCCATTATTTAGACAAAATACCTATTTTTGTTATTATGACGGGTAGTAATAAAAAGGAGTTTAAATTCTAGTCCTCATTGGAATAACAATCTCATTTTTAAATAGGACAACTATTTCCCCAGCAGGAAGTAAATCTATAATTATAGTACTGTTTAACCTAGGAGAAAACCTTCCCTCCCTCTCTCCCTTTCTTCTTTCTTTTCATTTTGCAGTAGTGGACTACAATGTAATCATGGTTCAGTAAAGTTGGAGGAATAACATTTGGACTATTGTGGTAACTTTCCATGTTCCAGTCACTATGCTTTGTGTGACCAAGATGGCCATTTTTAATGCTTAATAACCATAAGATCTGAATATGTCCATTTTGCAGATGAGGAAATTAAAAGTAGAGAATGATTAGCTAACTTGCCCAGAGTCACCACCATAAGTGGCAGTGTTTGGGCAGCTGATCTAAAAGATGAAGCTCTTAACTATTGCCCTATGCTGTCACTATGAATACACACGGGCATTTCCCTTTTGTGCTAGGACTCTCCACTCAGAAGAGTATCTAATTCTTCACTCTCATTCAACCTCCTAAAAAAACCCTCTCTGTTATACCTGATAAGGAAGACATCAGATTATTTCACAAGTGGAATTTTACAGGTGCTTGAACACATGAATATATATATATATATTATGACAAAAGTGTCCACAAACGAATCAGACAAAAAGCTAGATGACTTAATAAACACTAATTACCTGGGGTTCCTCAGGTGGGAGAGGAGGTGGTGCCTCCTCATTTGGAGGTGGTAATGGGGGCTCCTCAGATGAAAGAGGTTCTGAAATCTGACTGGTGGCAGGTACTGTAACTTCTTCTTTTACAGGCTCTGGTACATCCTTTGCTATGACAGGACCCTTTTTGTGTCCTGGTAAATGTACTTTTGTCCTCTGCTGCAAACTAAGCAGATGCTGTCGATACCAATACTGTTGCTGTTCCTACAAATACAAGCCATTTTTAAGAATTTTATTTATTCCGTGTGTGTGTATGTGGGGGGCACACGCTTGCCACAGAGTGTGTGTGTGCAGATCAGAGGACAACCTACAAGAGACTCTCCTGCCATGTGGGTCCCGTGGATTGAACTCAGGTCATCAGGCTTAGTAGCAAGAGACTTTACCTGCTGAGCCATCTCTCTGGCCCATTTTTAAGAATTTTAATTGATAATTATGTATCTCTGCAACTGGTATTGACTAGGCTACATTTGTATCTGTGTTCATGTATCTAATGTAAAAAAAGCAAAGCTGGAGTGAGAAAGGCAACTTCCTAAGATGAAGAAAAATTGTAGTTCCTCTCCCAAATGTATACATTTAAATTAAATCATATGTAATAATTCTGCATACTTTTTTTTCCTTCAGTACTACTGGGTACTGCATCTAGGGTTTTATGCATGCCAGGAAAGTGTTCTACCACCAAGCTATACCCCAGGCCTCTTTTTACTTTTTTGGACAGAGTCTTATTAGGTGGCCCAGAATTGTTTGGAACTTACCCTATACCCCAGCCAGGTCTGGAACTTGTCATATTCCTGCTTCAGCCTTCTAGGTAACTGGGATTATAGTCCTGCACTAGTGGGCTCAGCTAGCATACTTTTTTTTTTTTAACTTTAAAAAAAATTTTATTTATTATTTTTATTTTATGTGTATGCATATATTGCCTGCATGTAGGTAAGTGCACCCGTGTCATACAATGCCCACGGAGAACAGAAGAAGAGGCTGTCTGATCCCCTGGAACTGGAGTTACGGACAGTTGTTAGCTGCCATATGGGTGCTGGGATTTGAACCCGGGTCTTGTGCAAGAACAACTGGTGTTCTTAACTACTAAGCCATCTCTCCAGTCCCATCAGCTAACATACTTTTTACTCTCAAAAAGAATATGCTTCTGGCCAGGCCTGGTGACACATGCCTTTAATCCCAGAACTCAAGAGGAAGAGGCAGGTGGATCTCTGTGAGTTTGAGGTCAGCCTGGTCTACTTAGCTAAGTTCCAGGCAAGTTAGAGCTACATGAGACTCTGTCTCAAAAACAAAACAAAACGAAACAAACAAAAAAAAATGCTTCTGTGAGACCAGTCTTTTATTTTATTTTTGTTTTTGAGACGGAATTTTGCTTTGTAAATCAGTCTGGCCTGGAACTCACTATGTAACCAAGGTTGACCTTAAACTTAACAGATCCTGACTCATCAAGATATGTATTCAGTGCCCAAGGAGGCCAGAAAAGGGGATCACATCCCTTGAAACTAGAGTTACGAATGGTTGTTAGCCATCATGTGGATGTTGGGAACTGAACCCAGGTCCTCTGCAAGAGCAACCAGTGCTCCTAACCTCTGAGTCATCTCTCCAACCCCAAGAACAGTCTTTTGGATAAATGATTGAGAAATCATTTCAAATCACATAGCTACTTGTTTATAATCTGCCTTTAGTTTGCTAAGATTTAATCACAGAAGTTTTGTAATTAACAAAACCAAATAATCATACCTTTAGTCTTTATTCTGTTCCAAATATCTATCTCTTTTAAATACTTACTGTACCATTACTCTACCCATACACATATACATGATAATATGCTTTTAAAATCTTTTTCAAATTTTTAGATTCATCATCCAAATTACATTGTAATTAAATTTTCTGGAAGACTATTTTGTGTTTTTCAAAAGTACAAACAGTAATTTCAACATTGAAAAAAAAGTTAGAAAATAGATCAGCATAGTGGTGCAGTGCTGCACACTTGTAATCCCAGAATTTGGGAGGGTTAAAAGCAAAAGGCCAGTCTGGACTACATTGTGAGACCAAGGCCAGCTGGGGTTATGTATCAAGACATTGTCTAAAACAAACAAATAAACAACAACAAAATCAAGAGCTGGTAGATGGCTCAGAGAGTAAAGTGCTTGCTATGAAAGCATGAAGGTCTGAGTTTGAATTCCCAGAACCCACATAAAAGCCAAGCACTACAGTGTTGGCTGATACCCCAGGACTGGAAGGCAGAGACAAGAGGATCCTGGAGGGTCCACTGGCAAATCAGCCTAGCTAAAATCACAAGCTCCAGGTTCAGTGAAAGACCCTGTCTCGAAGAAGAAAAAAAAAAGGTGAAAAAATGACTGAGGAAAGACATCCCAACATCAACCTCTTGCCGCCATACACGCCTATATAGGTAAATACACACACACACACACACACACACACACACACACACACACACTCATAAAGGACACACATAGAAAAAAGAAAAAAATAACTCCAATATCAGTACTTCATAAACTTCCCCAGTCATTTATAAACATATGAAGAGCAGTGAAAACTTTGAATGGCCCTATTGAGGTAGAACAAGGTGATACCCTGCCTTCTGGTTCCAGCTTTTGAGCTGAGTGTCCTCTCCATGGTGTGGTTAGTAACACATTTTTCACATTTTTGTGTTTTGGTTAGTTATTTTGCCCTTTAAAATGCCCCCAATCATAATGTTGAAGTAAGAGTAAAAAGGCTGTGATTATCCTTACAGAAAAAGATGCATTCGGTAAATTTCATTCAGGCAAGTGTTGCACAACTGTTGACCATGAGCTGAATGCCAAATAAATAATAATATGAAGTAAAGTGTCTTTAAAGAGGAAACACATATACAAGGTTATGTATTGATAGGTTGAAGAAAATAAGATCAGACTCAGATTCACTCTGTATTTGCCCTAGGAACAAAGGTTCAATACTAATTCAGTGTTTGTGGTGACTTTAAAGAAAACCAGCTGAGGGACGGAGAGATGGCTCAGCCATTAAGAGCACTTGCTGCTCTTGCACGGGACCCAGGTTTGGATTTCAGCACCCTCCGGGTGTCTCATACCCATCTATAGCTCAGCTCCAGTGGCTGCTATACCTTCTTCTGGTCTCCACAGGCTACAGAGACATACACATACATATAAATAAAAAAATAAAAATAGCTGGACATGGTGGCATACACCTTTAATTTCAGCACTCAGGAGGCAGAGGTAGGTGGCTCTCTATGAAACTGAGGCCAGCCGGTCTATATAGTGTGTTCTAGGCCAGCTGGGGCTACAGGGAGGCCCTATCTAAACAAATAAACAAACAAAGAACAACAAAAATAAAAATAAAAACTCATCACTGATGGGCTGGAGAGATGGCTCAGCAGCTAAGAGCTGCTAAGGGCTGTTCTTGCAGAAGATTCAGGTTCCATTCCCAGTATCCACATGGTGGCCAACAACCATCCATAACTCTAGTTCCAGGGGAATTCCACACCCTCTTCTGACCTCTGAGGGTGCACTTATATACATGCAGGCAATACACTCATACAAATAAAATAAAAATAAAAAAATAAATTAAAGCCAGGTGTGATGGTGCATGCCTTTAATCCCAGCACTTGGGAGGCAGAGGCAG
>NW_008352654.1:1008137-1018471 GCF_000622305.1 Nannospalax galili
ACAGCCGGGGCTACGGGGAACCCCTGTCTCAAAAAGACCAAAAAAACCAAAAAAAAAAAAAAAAAAAATTGGGGCTAGAAAGATGGTTTAGTATTTAAAAGCACTGGCTATTCTTGCAGGAGACCCAGGTTCCATTCCCAACACCCACATGGCGGCTAACGAGGATGCATAACTCCAGTTCCAAAGGATCCATCGCCCTCTTCTGACCTCCATGGGGACCACACAACACAAGTGTATTTATATACATGAAAGCAATACACTTATACACATAAGATAAAAATAAAAATATATTTAAAAAACCCCTCATCACTGACAGCAAAGCCTATCAGTTAACAACCAGGCAAGTTTACAAAAGGAATTATAAAAAAGAGTGATGGGTGGGGGGTGCTGGAGAGATGGCTCAACAGTTAAGAGCACTGGTTGTTCTTGCAGAAAACCCAGGTTTGAATCCTAGCACCCACATGACAGCTAACAACAGTCCTTAACTCCAGTTCCAGGGGATCCGACACTCTCGTCTGTCCTACTTGAGCACTGTATGCATGCACTAAAGACACACGCAGGCGTAACAACTCATACATATAAAATTAAAAAGGAATCATCTGAATACCAAAGGTTAAAAAACAGGCTCCAGGGGTATGGTGCACAGACCTTAATCCAGGCACTCAAGAGATAGAGGTAGGTGGATCTCTGTGAGTTTGAGGCTAACCTAGTCTTTTTTTTTTTTTTTTTCTGCCTTTTTGAGACAGGGTCCCTCTGTAGCCCCAGCTGGCCTGGAACTCACTATGACTGGAACTCAAGACCAGGCTGGCCTTGAACTCACAGAGTGCTGGGATTAAAGGCATGTACTACCACACCTGGTTCCAGTCCAGTTTATATAGCATTTTCTAGGCCAGCCAGGAGTAGAGAGATCCTGTTTCAAAAATTAAAAAAAAAGGGGGGGGGGTGCTCTAGGAAAGCTGATAAAGTCCTAAAATATGCTTATAATATTACAGAAAGATGAAAGAAAATGCTAGCATAAAAATTTGTCACAAAATTACAGTGTAGAAATCTAACCTACACCATATTCTTTGTTCATTCTGAAACTCAGATATAATTTCAATTTATAATGACCCATTAAATATAAATCTACTTGTTATAATTTTGAGCTTTGTTTATGTAGATTGTATCAAAATAATCTTTTTCTTTTTATAATAAACTATTTTCTCTGTGCCAAATGAGTAAATTTTATTTGCTCATTTTAAAACTCAATTATCAGGCTGGAGAGATGGCTCAGCAGTTAAGAACACTGGCTGTTCTTGCAGAAGACCTGAGTTCAAATCCCAGCACCCACATGGTAGCTAACAACTGTCTGTAACTCCTGTTCTAGAGGATCTGATGCCCTCTCTGTCCTCCATGGGCATTGCATGACACAGGCGTACTTAAATACATGCAGGCAATATACACATACACATAAAATAAAAATAATAAATAAAATATAAAAAAGCAACTATCTTGGGAAAAGAACTTCCCATGTTAATATTTTATAATCACTCCCAGTTTTCCATGTACATAGAGATGTATAAAATATACATTAACATACACTTTTTTTTTTAAACCAAATATACTGGTTTGTTGTCTGTTCACCAAATGCAATCTAATTTTCTTAAAGGAGCCATCTTCTGATATTTTTAAAATTCTTTTGAAAATTTTACAGATGCATATGTTTTGATCAAATCTATACCCTACTCCCTCCCCTCCAATTTCTCCCCTATTCTCTCAGAATTTTTCCTAACTTCATGTGCTTTATTTTTAAACTCAGAGTCCACTTAATGCTGCCTGTACTGGCCTGGATATAGGACCATCTACAGAAGTGTGTGGAGCCTCTTGGGGACTCACATCTCTGAAGAAAACCGACTCTCACTCGCTCAGCTGCCATCAATTGCCAATAGCTTCTCAGCTAGGGGTGAGGTTTCACAAGCTCTTCCCTTTCCATATAAAGATTTTGGCTGATCTGATCTGGCACAAGTTTGAGCGTGTGGTCAATAGCTACTGTGAGTTCATGTGTTAAGTGGCCCTGTCATGCCTGGCAAATACTGTTTCACAGCAGATGTCGACTACCTCTGGTTCTCACATTCTTTCCACCCCCTTCCAACGTGATCCCTGAGTCTCTTCACTGCACACTGACCAGTTGTGAGTCTCTGTATTAATTACCATCCACTGCAAAAAGATTTGCTGTCTGGTACTTTAGCATAGTGCTAGAGCAGATCATGACAGACTATCAATGAATAATTACTGACCAACTAATTCTTTAGGCCACTCATTTTGACCTGAAAATTTCTCTTATTTATTGGTAAGACTAAACTTTACCTCATTAACTCCATTTTAGAATCTGGCCTATGACCGGCCTTTAATTATCATACACACACACACACACACACACACACACACACACACACACACATATATAATATATGTATATATAAAACCATCATCTCCAAGAACAAATCTCCCAGAACAAAATTACTTTTACTATCCACATTAAAAAAGGGGGGGGGTGCTGGAAAGACGGCTTGGCGGTTAAGAGCACTGACTGCTCTTGCAAAGGACCTGGGTTCGATTCCCAGCACCCACATGGTGGCTAACAACCATCTAGTTCCAGGGGAATCTGACACCTTCTTCTGACCTCTGAGGGCATTGCACAACACGGGTGCACTTATATACACATAAAATTAAATTAAATTAAATTAAATTAAATTAAATTAAAAAGTACACCAACCATGATAGTCAACGAGGTAATATTGAAATATTTTCAGTCAGGCATGGTTCCAAACATACTTGGGAGGCAAAGACAAGAGGATCAGGAGTTCAAGGTCATCTCCACTACACAGCAAGTTCAATGTCAGCATGGGCTACCTGAGTCCTTGTGTCAAAAAAATAAGGGGAAGAAAAAAAATTCAATTTCTTCTATTAATTTAAGAAAATACTGAAAATATCAATAGGTAGACACATAGTTCACACCTTAATCCGAGCACTCAGAAGCAGAAGCAGGTGGATCCCTGTAATTCAAGGTCAGTCTGCCCAGCATATAAAGGTCTAGGCCAGCCAAAGCTACATAGTAAGACACTGTTTAAAAAACAAAGTATGTCCATCATTCACCTTAAAAAATTTTGGTTTATGGTGGCCCATGTCTTTAATCCCAGCATTCAGGAGGCAGAGGCAGGTGGATCTCTGTGAGTTCAACACTAGGCTGACCTACAGAGAGAGTTTCAGGCCAGCTAGAGTTACAGGGAGACCCTGTCTCAAAAAGACCAAAAAAAAAAAAAAAAAAAAATTAGTATCAGGTCTAGTAATGTAGCTCAGTTGGTACATGCACAAAGTCCTGGGTTCTACTTCCAACAGTGAATAAAATCAGATGTGGTGGCCCAAACCTGTAATCCTGGCACTCAAGAAGTGGAGGTGGAACAATCAGAAGTTCAAGGTCATGGAGCAAGCCAAGCAACTTGAATTTGATCCCTGAAACTCAGTTATAAGTGGAAGGGGAGAACCAGCTCCACAAAGTTGTCCTCTGACCTCCATATGCACATGGAGCCATAGGCCATGCGCCAAGAGTGACAGACACAGACACACACACACACTTTTTTAAAAGTTAGAAGTTAAAGGTCATCCTAAGCTAAATAGCCAGTTCAAGGATAGCTGGGTCTCCACTCTGTCTTTAAAAAAAAAAAATCAATTTCTTTTGAATGGAAGTTATGAGTTTCCTTTATTTCAGCTACTCTTTTTTTGTTTGTTTGTTTATTTGTCCATTTGTTTTCTGGGACAGGATCTATGGAGCCTAGGCTGGCCTCAAAATTATATGTGATCTTCCTGCCTCTGTCTCCTGAGTACCATCATTAGAACATGAACTACCATGTCTGGCTGTTTCAGTTGCTTAAAGCATCACTAAAAGATATAAAGATGGCAACTTGTTCTTTTTCTTTCTCTTTTTCTTTTTTTTTTTTTGGTCTTTTTGAAACAGGATCTCCCTGTAGCCCCAGCTGACCTGGAACTCACTATGTAGACCAGGCTGGCCTTGAACTCAGAGATCTGCCTGCCTCTGCCTCCCAAGTGCTGGGACTACAGGCTTGCGCCACCACAACCAGCAAAAATGGCAACTTTTTCATAAACTAAAGGCCAATGGCTACAAATGATCTAGATTCTGTGTGTGTTTCTGGTGTGTGCACATGTTCATGTGTATGCAAATGTGTGCACTGTGGCAGCCAGAAGTTGATGTCAGGTGTCTTATTCTCACTACACCTCATTTTCTGAGATAGGGACTCTCACTGAACCTGGAACTGCCAATTCTGCTGAGCTGTCTGGCAAGTCCCAGCTATCTTCCTGTCTCTGCCTCCCAGCACTGGGAGTACTGGCACATCATACTTGACTTTCACATGGGTGCTGGGGAATCACATTGAGGTCCTCATGTTTGCATTTATCAACTGAGCCAACTTATCAAGAATTTACGTACATGCGCATGAAACACTCATACACATAAAAAAATTAAGAACAAAACCACAACCTATTCCTTATGCTTCCCATGCTTATTAGATCCAGCCCAGGCTATAAGCCTTGTTAAGGGTTTAAGTATTTGTTGATTCACTAACAGTATGCCTTGCAGGTCAATTTCCAATTATTATGAATCCTATAAGCAAAAAATATATCTAATTCAATCCTAGCACTAGGCTTCAGCATGTTTCTGAAGCTCTATAACAAATAATGACATCGGGCTAGATGGCTCAGCAGTTAAGAGCACTGGTTGCTCTTGCAGAGGACCTGGGTTCAATTCCCAGCACCCACATGGAGGCTAACAACTGTCCCTAACTCCAGTACCAGAGGATCTGATGCCCTCCTCTGAAATCTGCAGGCACTGAAAGACATGGGGTGCACTTACACAAATGCAGGCAATACACTCATACACATAAGATAAAAACAATATTTTTAAAAAACAAACAAATAATGACTCAGAGATGTCCTTGGTGACCCCAAGAAAAGAAATGATTATCTCTACTTTAGAAAGGAGAAGTCGTGGCTGGGCGTGGTGGCACATGCCTTTAATCCCAGCACTTGGGAGGCAGAAGCAGGTGGACTTCTGTGAATTCCAGGCCAGCTGGGGCTACAGGGAGACCCTGTCTCAAAAAGACCAAAAAAAAATTCATGCCTGAACTTGCTAACAACAGACTAGGAGCCAGTTCTGAATGTCCCACCACATCAGATAGCTTCCTGCCTTATAGAATTGTCAGCTTATAGGCAGAGGAAAATTCTAGCACATTATGAGACTCAGTGGGGCCTGGGGAGATAGCTCAGGAGGTAAAGTGCTTGCTATGGAAACATGAGGCCCTGAGTTCAGATTCCCAGCAGACTTATAAATGCCAATAGGCATGGTAGCTCACCTGTAATGCCAGCATTTGGGAGGCAAAGACAAGATCCCCAGAGCAAGCTAGCTAGCTAGATTAGCCGAATTGGAGAGCTCTGGGTTTAGTGAAAGGTCCTGTTTTATATAGGGGGGAAAGTAACTGAAGAAGCGATTTGACATCAACCTCTGACCACAAATATGTGCACACACATGTATACTCACACACACAAGCAACACACACAAACATACAGAATGAATGACAGGATCTAAGACCTAAGAACACAAGTATTATTTGCACAAAATCATTACTAATAAAGATGCTAATTTATTCAAGAAACACTGACCACTTGCCACTGGAACCATACTGAACTAAGTACTAAATGATTTTCCAAAGAGGGAAATATAAAAAGTGTCTCTCTCTATGTAGCATTTTAAAGACTAATCTTGCAGAGTTATTTTCCCTATCTAGCCTATTACCAACAACTGCAATGATAAATGTTCTATGTCTATATCTTAGAACAAGAGAAAAAAAATCTGGCAAAATAATGAATCGGAATTCTGTTTTAGAAACTGATTTAAAATGATCATTTTAAATATCTATGAGGTTCACAGACTTCTCTAGCAACTAAGACTACTAGGTAAATTTAACCCCTCCCCTTTTTTTTTGGTCTTTTTGAGTCAGAGCTCCCTGTAGACCAGGCTGGCCTTGAACTCAAGAGATTCACCTGCCTCTGCCTCCCAAGTGCTGGAACTAAAGACGTGCACCACCATTCGCAGCTTTAATCCCTGTTTTTAAAGAAAGAAAAATGTTCCTTACTTCATCTGTTTTTCCAGTTCCTGCCCTCATTTTCTCTTACTCCCCTTCAGTCAAAAACTTCTTGAAAGAGTTGTCTATACTCACCATCCCCATCCTCACCTTCCATCACTCCTCAAATCAATGCAATATGGCTTCAGTCACTATGAAACTGCTCCTGCCAAGGTCAACAATAATCTACATGTCAGTAATGGCAAAAGATAACTCAAACTCTTTATCTTGCTTGACCTCTTAGCAAGTACCTGACCCATTTAGCCATTCCTCACTCCTAAAAGTGCCTTTCCTTTCACAATCTATGGCACTAACCTGTCTTGATTTTCCATCTACCTAGTTTGTTTGGACTTTCCTCCATTGATTCTCTTGGATGCTGTGATTCTGTGAGGCTAGTCACAATGTCCTTTAACCTGTTCTAACACAACACATACTCCTCAGAAGAGCTCATCTATTTCCATGTCTTAGAATGCCATTTTTGTACTGACAATTCAACAAATCTTGCTTCTAGACTCCACATCTATATCTAACTTCCATCTTCAATTAGAATTTATGCTCCAAGAACCCTCAAAGTCAGCATGTATAGAGTTAATTCACCATTTTTCATCATCTCCAAGCCTTCCCTTCCTTCTCCTCCTCCAGGCTCTCCTATTTTAATAAATGGGACTATCAGCCCCTCAGCAGCCCAGCCCAAAACTCACAAAACCTTGATGCTTCCCTTGGCACGACTACCCAAGTCATCTCCAACTAGATTCTAGTAGCTAAGTATTTCTACAGTCTTTCTACTGTTTTCCATCTCTACTAATACCATGCAAGTCCAAATCACTATTATATCTTGCCTGGATTGTTTGAAGAACTATTTTCTAAAGCATTCTTTTGCTTTTCAATTCTACTCTCCACAGAGAAAGCAAAGTGAGCTTTCAAAAATGTGGATCTGGCCAAGCGTGGTGATGCACACCTTTAATCCCAGCACTTGGAAGGCAGAGACAGGCCAATTATCTGCAAGATCGAGGTTAGCCTGGTCTACATAGTGAGTTCCAGGCCACATGGGGCTACACGGAGACCCTGTGTCAAAAAGACAAAAAAAAAAAAAAAAAAAAAAAAAAAAAAAAAAAAGATGTAACTCAGTAGCAGAGCACTTGCCTAAGATGCACAAGGCCCTGATTTCAATCCCCAGCACCATTAAGATAGCCAATGTATCACATTTGCCTATATAAAATCCCTCAATGTCTAAATATTATCTTTCAAATAAGTCCTATGTCTCCCTTGAGCTGTTTCATGCCTATTATTCTCACCCTGACTTTCCAGAGACCCTTACTGAACTTTTATCTAGATAATTCCTGCTCATTCTATTTTATTGCTTTGTTTTCAAGACAGGGTCTCATGTAGCTCATGCCAACCTCATATTCCCTATGCAAAAGAAACTGGTCTTGAACTCTTGATCCTCCTTGTGTACTGGTTTTAAAGGAGTATACCATCATGCCCAGCTAAATATTACTTTATAAAGGTGGCCTCTTCAATTATGATAGAGCTCCCAGATACATTCAATCATTCAAAAGACTTATCTTTTAGATTTATTATGTATATAAAGCATTGTGAATACAATGGTAAAAACAGAGAGAAAAAAACTGGGCATGGTGGCACAACCCTTTAGTCCCAGCACTTGGGAGGCAGAGGCAGGCGGATCTCTGTGAGTTCAACACCAGCCTGGTCTACGTAGTGGGTTCCAGGCCAGTTGGGGCTACAGGGAGACCCTATCTCAAACAAACGGAGGGAGGGGATGAGGCAGGGGGGGGGGGGGAGAGAGAGAGAGAGAGAGAGAATGAGAATGCCAGGTGTGATAACAAATCGCTATAATTCCAATACTCAGGAAGCAGAGGCAGGAAGATCAGGAGTTTGAGGTCATTCTTGACTACACAGCAAGCTCAAGACCAGCTTGGACTACATGAGAAACTGTCTCAAAAAAGTATAATGATTTTTTTTTTTAATCTCATCTTTTCTAGTTACTTATAAAATAGTCTAGTAATAGTTTATATTTTCTAATACCATGGCACCCTGTATTTCTCCATATTAAATGCTGTCTACATTGAAATAAAGTCAATGACACCAACCATCATGTCTGCCTTGTTTACCATTTTATGTAGTCAACAAATACTTCAACATTAAATGATACCTCTAAAACCTCTATTCAATATCAATGCTTTACCTGAGTTATTTGGAGAATGAAAGAACACTTTAGCTAATCCCTTAAACAGAAAAGTTAATTCTTCAAAAAGAATATTCCATTAAATTATCAATGCTTGACTCTATAAACAATAAACAGGAAAATTCAAGTATTTATCCTGTCTTTCCTATACTAACTGTATTTTTAATCAAATAGCTCTAGTTCATAAGTTAAAAATTTCTTTACATAATTCCTTACATTAAGGAATACATTGCGGGGGGGGGGATCATCATGTTGCATACTCAAATGAAATAATTTACGCATGCAAAGACCATAAGTGGGTAAATCATGAGATGAAACATTAGCTGCAAGACTGACAGAAGTTTTTTTTTTAATTTTTATTTATTATTTTTATTTTATGTGTATGCGTGTATTGCCTGCATGTAAGTAAGCGCACCCATGCCGTGCAATGCCCTCGGAGGACAGAAGAAACTATCAGATTGCCTGGAACTGGAACCACGGGCAGTTGTTAGCCCCCAAGACATAAGTTTAACAGTGAACAGACCAGACTGTCATCACCTAAATTCACTGATAAATCTTAGCACCAGAATAGTGGAACAACCAGGCACCCCATGCCTCATGATGGGAGGAAGAACATAGGCCATCACCTATGCATTACCCTTGGCAAACATCAACCTTGAACGTCAATCTAAGGTTTTAGTTAATGTCTAACTTACAAAAAAGGAAATACAAGACCCAGGAGCAGGCAAAATGATACAATGAAACTAGACAAAGCCAGAATGTGGGAAGTTCTAAAGGACAACAGATTTTTCATAACATTCAGAGGCATAAGGTAGAAAAAAGGGAATAGGAAACAGTGATCTGGATCAGGGCTTCTCAAATGACAGTGATTCCACCCTCTATACCAACAGTGGTCTATCTTGCCATGTCTAAAAATATTTTTGATTGTCAAAACTGGAAATCAGCTACTGGCATCTAGTAAGCAATTGTTAAAGACATTAGTAACCATCCTGCAATGTGAAGGACAAACCTCCGATAACAAAGAATTACACTTCCCTAGGTGTCTATAGTGCTGAGGCTGAGTAACCCTCATTTATTTGGTAAGAACCTTCTGTTTATCCTATTTTGGATCTTAAAATTGAACAAATCAATAAAATATTACTGAGATAATTTGGAAAACTTTAGCAAGGATAATATTAAGAAATTAGTTTTAATTCTACTAGTATGATGAGACAACAAGAGAAATCTAAACTTAAACTTTTATAATGTGTTTACCGTTCTTTCCTTTCTTTTTAAAACTAAGTACCTGGGGCTAGCAAGATTGCTCCACAGGTACAGGCACTTCCTGCCAAGTGCCTGAGTCTGAAGACCTAAGTTTGATCCCTGGGAGCTACACACTAGGAGCAAAGAACCAACTCCCCCACAAGCAGTCCTTTGACATCCACATGCACGCTCTGGCATGCTTGCACTTCTCTACCCCATCACACACACAATGAACAAGAAAAATATAATAATAAACTAGGCACCTAATTAAGAATAATGGAGATGGGGCTGGGGAGATTGCTCAGTGGTTCAGAGCACTGGCTGCAGCTGGATGTGGTGGTGTACACCTTTAATCTCAGCACTCAGAAGGCAGAAGCAGGTGGATCTCTGTGAGATCAAAGCCAGCCTGGTCTACACAGTGAGCTCCAGGCCAACTGGGGCTACAAGAAGACTCTGTCTCAAAAAAAAAAAAAAAAAAAAAAAAAGAGCAGCTAACAACTCTCTGTATCTCCAAATCTCCAATTCCAGGAAACCGACACCCTCTTCTGGCCTCCATGGGCATTGCATAACACAGGTGCACCTACATACATGCAGGTAAAACACTCAAACACATAAAATAAAATAACTTAAAAAAAAAAAAAAAAAAAAAAACTAAAGAGAAAACAAACAATGCCCCCCCCAAACAAACAAACAAACCCCTCAAAATTTAAGGG
>NW_008352654.1:1018546-1031842 GCF_000622305.1 Nannospalax galili
AATGACATGAAATCTAAGATTTGCTTAAAACTTTTTGGTTTTTGTTTTGTTTTTTGAGACAGGGTCTCCCTGTAGCCCTTGCTGGTCTGGAACTTGGTAAGTTGACCAGGCTGGTCTGGAACTCAAGAGAGATCCATCTGCCTCTGCCTCCCGAGTGCTGGGATTAAAAGCATGTGCCATCTCACCCAACTGTTTTAATGCTTTTAAATTATGGATATTCGTATTTTCTCTACTTTGTATGTTTAAATCACTCATGATAAAAAACGTTTTTAGGGCCAGTGGGTAAAAGCACTTTTGAGCATTCCTAACGACCTGTGTTCAAACCCCTCAACCCAACCAACTCCCCAAGTTGTTCTCTGACCATCTGTAAAGTTGTCTCTGACATCCTGACCTCCACATGGGCACTGTGGCATGTACATGACCACACATCATACACACACAATAATAAAAAAAATTTAATGACTGCTTCCAAAAATAAAATATCAGTGAAATAATATGCAGAAAGGGTTCTAAGAGATCAACACTGGCATAAAGAAATGTTTATTTTCTTGTCAAAAGGATGACTATTGAATCTTAGCAGATTTTTATAAAGGGCCTATAAACTGCAAAGCACTATCCTGGGTGCTGCAGAGGATTAAGATAAGTACTGTAGTCTCTTCCTGCACAGGCTTTATATTTGCTTTCTATTCTGAAAAACAGAAATAAATCACATGGATATAATACATGCTTGGCTTCATGGAGATTCTAAATTTTGATATGTGCCATGAAAGCAATACAATTTTAAGGAAAGAGAGAAAGCTGAAGAAACTGGAATGAACTCTACTCAGAGGCTTTTGTTTTTTTAGAGACAAGGTCTCACTACATAGAATTTGATATGCAGACCAGGTTGGCCTCAAACTCACAGTGATTTGACTGCCTCTGTCTATTCACTGCTGGAATTTTTTTTTTTTTTTTAAACAGTCTCCTGTACCCCAGGCTGGCCTCAAATTTAACTATGTAGCCTTGGGTGCCTTGAACTCCTGATCCTCCTGTATCCAACTCCTGAGTGCTTGGATTATAGGTTGGTACCACTATACCCAGTTTATGCAGTGCTAGGCATGGAACCAAAGGTTTCATGCATGATAGACAAGTATTCAATCAACTGAACTATATCCCCAGCCCCAGATAAAGCCCTTCTTGATCTGGTCTATGCCCAGACCTCAAGTTTCACACTTCCATTACTTAATAAGCTTTAGGAAGCACTAGATGTTCAAGGCACTGAAAGATGTTCATTTCAGATAAGACAGAAAACCAAAAACAATATTCACATAAAAGTACCTAGATTAAGTATAGTCTGACTTACATACCCTTTTAAAAAAGAAGGTATACCTTTAAAAAAAAAAGGCCAGGAATGTAGCTGAGTGGCAGAGGACTTGCCTAACATGCCAAGGTACTGAGTTCAATCCCCAGTACAACAGTAACAAAAAGCCAAATGTACAATTCATTTTTCTCTCTCTAAGGCCAGAAAAGGTCTGGTTAAGGTCATGTTTGGGTTTGAATTAACTCTTGAGTTTGACAACAAAAACACTGGAAACCTCAGGATTGGTAGAAAAGAGAGCTGGCCATGTAGCCCAGGCTAGCCTAGAATACACTATATAAGCCCCAGCTGGCCTCAAACTTGTAATCCTCCTGCCTCAACATCTTGAGTGCTGGGTTGACAAAATATGTGCCACCAAACCCAGCAAGGATAGCTGGGCTCTATCTCTATAATAGGACATCTAATCTGGGGAAAATAACCCTGATGAGCAAGTACAAATTTGGTGTAAGCTAACCAAATCACTTACACTACTGTTTCATCAGTGTCTCACTTGCAGAACTTGCTTCTCTTCAACACCAAACCACAGTAAAATTAGAATAATGTATACATGTCTTTTGGAATCTTTTATACATGAACCTAAGCTTGCATATCACAAAATTCTGTTTTTTTCCTTAGTGAATCTAAAGTAGATTAGTAATTACTAATGGTGTGTATTTCAGTCTTTAACAAATAATCTATTCCTATTTATTTCTGAGATAGGGGTCTCACTATGTAGCCCAGGCTGGCTTCAAACTCTCCTTTTTTTTTTTTTTCCAGTTCCCAAATACTGGAATACAGGCATGGGTCACCTGCCCAGCTTCTACTCCCTTTGTTTTATCTTCCCTCTTGAAAATTCATAGATTCCTGCTACCCTCACAATCTTTTACTGTTCTGTGGAAAGTATATCTTCAAACAGATGTCTAAAGGGATGGC
Source organism: Nannospalax galili (assembly GCF_000622305.1). NCBI lineage: Eukaryota > Metazoa > Chordata > Mammalia > Rodentia > Spalacidae > Nannospalax > Nannospalax galili. The sequence continues at coordinate 1,020,816 of NW_008352654.1, forward strand.
TCTCTCAGCAACAGCTATCACAAAACTTTTTAAACCACATCCAAATTCCAAGGCTATTATTTTGAGGCAAATGGTAACAATGAAATGAAGCAAATTAATCATGTGTTAAAACTATCTTTAAGTGATGGTGATACAGGTGATAAGATCAATTAGGAGTCTCATAATAAGACAAAACTTCCATCCTTCATGCGCTGAGAATTCCTTTTTTTCCAGCCCTGGCTTGCCTGCAACTTGCTATGTAGACCAGCCTGTCCTCGAACCCACATAGATTGGCCTGCCTCTCCCTCCCCAGATGTGGGATTAAAAAGACATGTGCCACCACTCCCCATTAGAACTCTTAATTCTGGAAGGTGACAGCTATCTCAGGCCCCCACATGGTTGTTTCGCTGTTGTTTGTTTGTAAAGAAGTTAACTGGTAATAAAGTTTACATGCATTTAAGCATCTGTCCTTTGAGAAGTTTCCTTTTTATGTCTCTCCCATGAAAATCTTAAAAATAAGGCTCTTTGCCATAAACTCTACAAAGGAAACCAAGGCATGTATCTGAGAAGTAAATCCACCCCACTACTCTTCAAGTGGCTATACACGTCTTCATTGTGCTTTTAGCAATCCAGTTAGCTAATTAGAAGCTGGCTATCAGGCCTGACTCTTAAAGAATCTATTGGAGTACAAATGAGCTAGTCATTTGTGTGTTGGAATTAGGTAAGGCTTCTAGCTAGTTAAAGCCCCAAGGCCTGCTCAAATCGGTCCTCCTAAGTGAAAGATGTGACTCAGGCAGACGATTTCTTACCTGTGGAGTCATTGTAGAAGGATCTGGCTCAGGAGCAGCTAGCTTCTGTTCAGCACTCTTGTTCTTGACCCCACTCTCCAAAAGCTCTTGCTGGACAGTTGTCTTATTCCCAGAAGGGACGGACGGTAGTGGTAGCAGGGATTTAGAATGGCCCTGGGAGGAGCGGGAAGGAGATGCCTGAGAAGGGGGTAAGAAGGGCTGGGAATGGCTCAAATAAGACTGCGAGGATGAGGAGGAAGAATAAGAAGGGGTGGGCGCCAGGTAGGGCTGGGAAGGTGGGGACTGGGAAGGGGACGGCTGAGCAGGAGGCAGGTAGGGTTGAGAGGACGGGGGATAGTATGAGGGTGGTGGCTGAGGTGGAGGCATGTATGACTGAGATGGGGGCATATAGGGTCCGGGAGGTACTGGGGGAGATTCAGGAGGCGACTCCAGCTCCATTGGAACCAAACCAGGAGGCCCATCTCGTTGGTGGTGGAGCATCTGGTGTTTGTACTGCTGCTGCTTCTGATAGCTGAGGGCTGGCCCAGGTGGCGGGGGCATCGGTGGCGGTGGCGGCTGCCAGTCTCCGTAGCCGCCCCCCGGCATCACCGGCGGGGGCGGCAGCGGGGGCGGAGGAAGGTGGTGGGGCTGAAGCACGCACTGCATTTGCTTCTGGTGCATCTGCTGCAGCTGCTGGAGCTGCGCCAGGTGTTGCTCTCGGAAGCTCAAGAAGCCCGAAGAGGAAGGGGCCGCGGGAGTCGTCGAGCTCGAGTACCCGGGCCCCGGCGAGGCCTCAGGAAGCGCCACCGGCGGCGGCGGCGGGACCGGCGGCGGCGGATAGTGGCTGCTCCCGCCATACCGGCCCCAATTCGGGTACATATCGCAAATGAAGGTGTGGGGCTCGTCCTGGCGCCGTTACTCGTCGCAACCGACCTCCAGGAGCCGTGGCGGCGACGGCGACAGCCGGAACTCGCGGCGCCTACAGGCCACGGAGCGTGTGAACGAAGCGCGCCAGTGCGCCGGCGCTGCAGAGCGGGACCCGCGGCTGGGAAGGCGGGGACGCGCGGAGGCGACTGCGCCTGCGCAGGAGCACCGAGAAGAGAACAAAGGCCAGATAGAAGGGACGTTCGCCTGGCGACTCGCGGTTGCCGCCTTCCTTTGGATTCGGGTTAGGTAGGTATGAGTAGAATGTTCTCACAGAACCTAGAAACCATAGAGTCTCCCTGCCAAACGGGAGCTAGAGATCCTATCGCCCTACGGTTTCAGATTTGAATGGGGAAAAAGGAAAGATTCCATTTACAATAGCAACAACAGAAAATAAAAAAAAACTCTAATAAGAAAAAAATCTAAAAATCATGCTAAGAAAAGTACAGACTCATACCCGAGAATAAAATTAAACGTGAAATAATGGAGAGGCTTATCATGGTACTTAGTAAAAAGACGAAAAATTGTAAAGATGACTTCTTCCCAAGTTAAGTGAATTGAACTCATTCTACCCACACGTCCAATTGGGAACCATGTGGTGAAGAATTTATTTTGAAGGAAGAATGTAAAAATTACGCTAATTCTTTCCTTCGGGTAACAACTGCAGATACTGTAAAAGAAGTTGAGTTATTTAAATTGAATATCTTAAAACATTAAAAACCCACGATGTAGGGCCGGGTGTGGTGGTGTATGCCTTTATTCCCCGCACTCGGGAGGTAGAGGCAGAAGGCTCTCTCTTGAGTTCCAGGCTAGCCCCACTAGGGCTACAGTGAGGCCCTGTCCAAAAAAGGGAAAAATAATAATTATAATGTTGTAGGACCGCAAACCTAAAGCAAAACCAGAAGAACACAAATATAGAGATCACCCAGAGAAAACTTAAAAGTTAATCTACTAGCCGGGCATGATGGTGCACACCTTTAATCCCAGCAGTTGGGAGGTAGAGACAGGGGATCTCTGTGAATTACAGGCCAGCTGGGGCTACAGGGAGACCCTGTCTCAAAAAGACCAAAAATAAATAAATAGGCAATCTACTACTAAATAAGAATTCCTTTGGCTTTGGCTTGAGTGACTGTTAAAAAGTAGAGATGGTACATTGAATACTACTTAAACAAACAAAGGAAAAGCCTGTATCTAACTCTGAGTATACTGTGTCAGTATATCAGTTGAGTACCCCTTGACGCTTGAAGATGAGGCCTTGTATTCTTCACCAACCCAGGTCTTCACTCAGGTGATGTGAGCAGAAAGTGTGACAGCTAGGTATCCCACAGAAGGAAGAGCTTCTATTATCAAGTAGGAATTTAGTTCCTTTTAATGTTTTATTGAAGTGGCACAGAAATACATAGAATTATGTCATAGGTATATGGCATAATCAGTTTTCACAACAAATCACACTTGTCCCAGGTCAAGAAACAAGGGCTTGGGATGTGCCACAGTTGGTAGAGTAGTTGCCTAGGGTGCACAAAGCCCTAGGTGCCATTTTTCAGCATCATGTAAAATTGGATGTGATGACGTATGTTCTCCTTTATATGTGGATCCTAATACCAAATCCTTTTAAATTCCATGTCCTTTCAATAAGATGATGCTGTACAGCAATCTGTTCTGCATGAAATAACTACCATCATCACGACTTCAGCTGTGCCTGATTGCAAAACATCATCACAATTGGGCTTGTTGACAGTTGTGCTCATTCATTAAAGGAGGGCCAAGCAGGATATTGGACCCTCACAGGAGTATCTAGTCACTCTTCCCAGCCAACTGTAATTTGACCCTAATCACATATGGCCTCCTGGATTTGGGGAGGGCTAAAGTATACAATCTGGGGAACGCTAGGAAGAGAAGGCATAACCCATGCTGGGTAAAGGCTTTCCAAAGTGCATACCCTCAGGTCATACATACACCTCAGCAACCCCTCAGTTATCTTGTTAAGTAAGCTCAGTAAATTCATTGGTTCCCCAGCAAAACTTTAAATCAAACATTGGCTTGACACTAGAACCTTAAAAGGGAATAACATGTACTTAGTATTGCCAGAAAAAGAATTCTCACAACAGATGGAAAATTTATTATGTCTCATAATTATTTTTAAAAAAAGAGAGAGAATGTAAAAGATAGTAAAAGGATATGGGAATGGAGATATTTTCCAAAATAGGCAGAAAAAATGAAAAAGCCTAAGCAAGTGATGAAGGTCTGTGTAGGTTTGTTGTGATATATAAAGGATGAGACAAAAATAATATACACATAATCTTAAAATTTCTAAGGTTGGGGCTGGACAGATGGCTCAGTGGTTAAGAACACTGGTTGTTCTTGCAGAAGACCCAGGTTCAAATCCCAGCACCCACATGGCAGCTAACAACTGTCTGTAACTCCAGTTCCAGGGGATCCTCCAAGGGACAGACATGGGTCACGGGTACACTTACCTACATGGAAGCAATATACACATACACATAAAATAAAAATAATAAAAATTTTTAAAATGTCTAAGGTCATAGTTTAGTCAACTAGTTTAGGGAACAAAAAATATATATCTAGTCAAGGTTTATATGAGAATATTTGTTTTTTGTTTTGTTTTGGGGAGGTTTTTTTGGTCTTTTTGAGACAGGATCTCCCTGTAGTTCCAGCTGTCCTAGAACTCACTATGTAGATTAGGCTGGCCTTGAACTCACAGAGCTCCGCCTGCCTCTGCCTCCCAAATGCTGGGATTAAAGGCGTGTGCCACCACGCTAGGCATGAGAATATTTGTTTTTTTACTCAAGCTTTATCTACATAGAACATGGTAATTAAAAGTACCAGACTGGTGGAACTATACTTTATTGGATGTTTAACAGCCATACTTTGAGCCCTATACTAATCTGGTCAGAGGAACTTAAAGAACAGTTTTTGCCCCTTGCCCTTCAAGGTCAACTAAGTTCCAGGGGACTATGGAACATCTCTCAAAATGTCCTGTAACTATGGTGAGGCACCTGACCTCTTGTTCAGGGAGGCCATGGGGACCCCATGAGATGGACTTGAACCAGTGTCCAGTCTACAAAGAGGAGGGTCAACTCAGAGGAAACATCTCATCCATGCTTCCAAATGAAGCCAGACATGGCCAAGCACGACCTTTGACTTATTGTCACATAGATGGAACTGGTAAAAGAAAGGAGCCAGGGGCTCTTCCCAAGCCCATGAGACCCCTGAGGAACAGATCATCAAATGACCTTAAGTGTAAATATAAATTGATTTATTTGGGCCAACTGTATGGTCTTAAACACCCAAAAGGAAAGTATATCCAAAGAGTAAAGTCATCAGTATATTTCTTTTTTTTTTAATTGTATTTGTTGTTTTATGTGTATGAGTGTATTGCCTGCATGTATGTGAGTGCACCCATGTTGTGCAATGCTGCAGAGGTCAGAAGAGGGCTTCGGATTCCCCTGGAACTGGAGTTAAGGACAGTTGTAGCCTACATGTGGGTGCTGGGAATCAAACTTGGGTCCTCTAAAAGAGCAGTCAGTACACTCAACCACTGAGCCATCTCTCCAGTCCCCAATCAGTATATTTCTTTAAGATTTCAAGGGATTACACTTCCCAGACATTAGGCTTAAGTCCATATAAAAAGTTATTTAGACAATTATTTCTCATTGATGATTTTGTTCCTAATCAGAAAGTGCTGCTCAGATGTAAGACTTCAAATCTTGGTCTCCAATACTGTAGTGCCCACCTGTAGCTAAGGGAGACAACCAGCTAAAGTTCTAAAATGATGGGTAAATTTGTTTTCTCCCCCTATCTAGAAGCCTTTGAGAGGGAACTGACACTGATTCTAACCACTCCAACATTATCAAAATACCTGAAAGCAAATCCTGAATCCATCATTCTAGAGTCCAGCCTTGGCAGACAAAAGAAAAATGAGGAGGAACCCAATAGAGGGATGCTTTTAGAAGCCCTTGTCAAGAAATTCCAATGGACTCTCATATGAAAATTTGAAAATTGCCCTGTTCTGACTTTTTTCTCATTCCCCGTCTAGAACTTGTTATGCTAATTACTCTTGCCTTTACTTCTTCCTCACACACACAAAAAAAGTTATGCAATTTGGGAGTCTTTTAGATCCACTGAAGAGGTACCCCAGTTGCCTCACCCTGTGACCCTGTTCAGCTTGGAAGAAGCCAGAGCGGTCTGCATCCTGACTCCCTATCTGCAAGTTGGGTAACCTCTTCAGAGGATGGTGTGATGATGTGATTAGAATAGGAGGTAGGAATTGGCTAGGCAGTTAGGGTAAAAAGACCCCAAATAAAAGTACCCAGTTTCTTGGATGAAAGTCACAATGTCCTTGGGCCTCTTAGCAACATACTCTGTTCCAAAGGCCAAAAATGTCTAAAGTATTTGGGAGCTTGTATCTAATCCTTAAAAGATTTTAGGGTTACCTCTTCAGAGAATGGAATGTTAGAGTAGCAAAATGCCCCATAATAAAAGAAAAGAAGCGGGGCTTGGTGGCGCACACCTTTAATCCCAGCACGCGGGAGACAGAGGCAGGTGATCTCTGTGAGTTCAAGGCCAGCCTGGTCTACATAGTGAGTTCCAGGACAGCTGGGGCTACAGGGAGACCCTGTCTCAAAAAGACCAAAAAAAAAAAAAAAAAAAAGAAAAGAAAAGAAAAAGAAGCTGGGTGTGGTGGTGCATGCCTTTAATCCCAGCACTCTGGAGGCAGAGGCAGGCAGATCTCTGTGAGTTCGAGGCCAGCCTGGTCTCCATTAGCAAATCCAGGCCAGCTGCGGCTACAGGGAAACCTTGTCTCAAAAAGAAAAAAAAGAAGGAGGAAAGAATATATGAAGTTATCAGAAAAAAGTGATGGGGAGATACGGGAGGAGTTGGAGGGGAGGGAGTGGGCATGGATTTGATCAAACACCTTATATTCATGTATGAAATTCTTGAAAAATTATTAAAAAAGAAACTGGGTGTGATGGTACACAACTATAATCCCTTCCTAGCACTCAGGAGGTAAAAGCAGGAGGATCAGAAGTCCTCAGCTACACACTGAGTTCCATGGGCTACATGAGACCTTGTCTCAAAACAATAACAAAAATGGAATAGCTAGGTGTGTGGTATCATATGCTTCTAATCACAGCACTCAGCAGGCTGAGACTGAGGCAGAATTCCAAGCTCACAGTGGGCTACAAAGTGTTGCTAGGCTGTACTATGTAACAAGATCCTGTCAAAAAAAAAAAAGAAAAAGAAAAAAAAAAAAAGCCAAAACCGGAAAAAACAAAAACACAAATACCAGAACACTGATTATAGTCAAGGTGGCTAGATACTACCCTCAAAATATGCGTACCTAGCTTTCTGTTCTAGCTAAGGTATCTGAGCTACTTGAGCTACTGTCGGTCTAAATCCAGGCAGCCAGCAAGTTGTGGTTAAAAGCACACATTTTTAATTACAGCATTCAGGAGGCAAAACAGGTAGATCTCTGTGAGTCCAAGGCCAGCCTGATCTACATAGTGAGTTCCAGGACAGCTGGGTTTAGAGGGAGACCCTGTCTCAAAAAAAACAAACAAACAAAAAAAAAGATGAACAATGGTGAACAAAGGCACGGTGGCCCATGCTTTTAATCTCAGCAGAGGCTGGTGGTGGATTGCTGTGAATTCAAGGCCAATCTGGTCTATGTAGTGAAGTGAGTCAGCTGGGACTACAGGGAGACCTGTCTCAACAAGGCCAAAAAAAAAAAGAAAAGAAAAGAAAAAAGAAAAGAGGAGAGAAGAGAGGAGAAGAGGAGAAAAGAGAAAAGAAAAGAAAAAAAGAAGATGCAGGAATGACAGCAGTGATTAACCTAGAGGAAGAGAACACCTCCAAACAGTTGCTGAGAGATAAAATAATTTCATGTGGCTGGATCAATTGACAGACACTGTCAGGGGTAATTAAAGAATAAGGATTAGAGCATATTACTATTGATGACTTGAAATCACTTCAAAAGGCAGAGCCCTGGTAACTGAAAGTGTAAAGAAGAAACTTTTTACAAAAGACTAAGAACATTCTTTGCAAGCTGGGTTTTTTAAAAATGAGTTCAATCCCTGGGACTTACATAGTGGAATGAGAGAACTAACTCCAACAAGATGTCCTCTGACCTCCACATGTACACTGTAGTAAGTGCACACCCCACCCCCATAAATAAATGTAAAAAAGAAAAATACTTTAGACTAGAAAAGCTCTTGATTGCTGTAAGCAGAGCTTAATGGAAAATTCTGTTTGGAGTTTAGAAGTTCAGAATGCTGAAAAAAACAAACAATAGAGGCCAGGCCCTGAAGTTTCAGAAGGGAACAAAGACTCGGGAACTGTGCTAGAGGCTATTCCTGTCATGTTTGGGCAAATAATCTGCATTCAGCCCATGTCCTGAGAACTCAGAGTGAGGATAAATTCAAAAGTAATGAACTAAGGCCGGGTGTGGTAGTACATGTCTTTAGTCACAGCACTCGGGAGGCAGAGGCAGGCCAGCCTGGTCTACATAGTGAGTTCTAGGTCAGCTAGAGCTACAGGGAGACTCTGTCTTAGAAAGACCAAAAAAAAAAAAAAAGCCACTGAGGCCAAGCAATGTGTAGCAGGGTCTGAGTACCTGCAAGGAGGTCCTAAGAGGCCTCCATGTAAAACTGAAAAGGTGAAGCTTAGATTACAGTGGTGACCTCAGGGTATTGGAGATGCCAGGACCATGGGGTATTCACTGAGGAAGACTGCATGTAAAGAGTGGAGTTGAACCAAAAGAGAGGTTATGTGTGCTGCAGGAGGAAGAGCAAGAAAGGCAGGGCAACCTGTAACTCCAGTTCCAGGGGATCCAACACCCTCTCCTGGATTTCACAGGCACTACACACATGTGGTACACTTACCTACATGCAGACAAATCATTCATACGCATAAAATAACAACAAATAGGGCCTGGAGAGATGGCCCAGCAGTTGAGGGCACTGGCTGCTCCAATAGAAGACCCAGCTTTGAATTCCAGCACCGACATGGTGGCTAACAGCTCTCTCTAACTCCAGTTCCATGGGATCCAACACCCTCTTCTGTCCTTCACAGGTAATGTATAACACAGGTGCACTTACATACATGCAGGCATAACACTCATACACATAAAAAATAAGTAAAAATTAAGCTGGGCATGGTGCCTCCCAGAACTTGGGAGACAGGGGCAGGCAGATCTCTGTGAGATTGAGACCAGCCTGGTCTACATAGTGAGTTCCAGGCCAGCTGGGGCTATGGGAGACCCTGTCTTAAAAAAAGAAATTAAAGGAGAGATAGCTCAGTGGCAAATACTTTTAATCCCAATACTCAGGAGGCAGGCAGATCTCTGTGAGTTCAAGGCCAGCTAGGGCTACAGACCCTGTCTCAAAAAGAGAAAAAAGAAAAAAGGAAAAAAAAACCCAAAAACTTTTTAAAAGATTTATTTTTATACTCTGAGTGTTTTGCATATGTGCACCATGTGCATGCAATGCCTGGGAAAGTCAGAAGACAACGTTGGATCCCCTGGAACTGGAGTTATGGGTGGTTATTAGTCACCATGTGGGTGCTGGAAATCAAACCCAAGTCCTCTGCAAGAGCAGCAAGTGCCCTAAACCATGGAGCAATTCTCCAGTCCCCAAATACATACATTTCGGCAGAATTTAGAGAGAAAGAGAGATTGCCTTGAGTCTCAGAAGATAATACATAAGTATTGAAACCTTGTTTTTGCAGCTTCAAAATTTTGCTTTATTTAAAAAATTTTTTAAATTATTTTTTTAAATTAAAAAAATTTTTAGAAGAAATATTTCATACAGCTTTAACATACTCAATAAGTTTGTTATACAATATTGAACTCAGTATAAGCCCTGCAAATTTCATGACTTCATCTTTCTTTACCGCTGAGTAAAATTCCATCGTATAAATGAACCACATTTTCATTATCCACTCATCAATTGAGGAACACTTAGGTTGCTTCCATCTCTTAGCTATTGTGAAAAGAGCAGCAACAAACATGGTTGTACAAGTGTCTCTGCAATAGGATGAGTTCTTTGGGTATATGCCAAGGAGTGGTATAACTGGGTCAAATGGTAGGTTCATTTGTAGTTTTTTAAGAGTTCTCCATACTGCTTTCCATAGGGGTTGAACAAGTTTGCAGCCCAACCAGCATCCTCTCCAACATTTGGTATCTTTTGTTCTCTTGATCTTAGCCAGTTTGACTGGGGTTAAGATGAAATCTTAAAGTGGTTTTAATTTGCATTTCCCTAATTATTAGTGATGTTGAACATCTTTTAAGATGCTTCTTAGCCATCTTTACATCTTCTTTTGAGAACTTAGCCCATCTTTTAATTGGTTTACTTCTTGTCTTGATTATCTGTTTTTTGAGTTCATTATATATTCTGGATGTTAAACCTCTGTCAGATGTGTCGCTGGTGAAGATTTTCTCTCATTCTGTGGGTTTTCTGTTCATGTCCCTGGTAGCCTCCTTTGGTGTACAGAAGATTTTTAGTTTAATGAGGTCCCATTTGTTGATTCTTGACCTTGTTTCCTGAGCAATTGATGTCCGGTTTAGAAAATCCTTTCCTACACCTATATCTTGTAGGTTTTTCCCAATGTTTTCTTCTAACAGTTTCAGAGTTTCAGGCTTTACATTGAGGTCTTTCAGCTATTTGGAATTGACTTTTGTGGAGGGTGAAAGATAGGAGTTTAGTTTCATTCTTCTACAGGTGGAGATCCAGTTTTGCCAGCACCATTTGCTGAACATGCTGTTTTTCCTCCAGTGAATGTTCTTGGCCCCTTTGTCAAATATCAGGTGGCTGAAATTGCATGTACTCATATTTGGGTCTTCAATTTTGTTCTGTTGATCTATGGGTCTATTTTTGTGCCAGTACCATGTTGTTTTTTCAACTATAGCTCTGTAATACAGCTTAAAATTTGGTACAGCAATCCCCCTGGTATTACTCTTAGTGCCCAGGGTTGTTTTGGCTATCTGAGGTCTTTGGTGTTTCCATATGAATCTTAGGATTTTTTTTCCAATTCTGTGAAAATGTCATGAGGATTTTGATTGGCATTGCATTGAATCTATAAATGGCTTTTGGAAGGATGGTCATTTTCACAATATTAATTCTCCAATCCATGAGCATGGGAGGTTCTTCTGATGTCTTCCTCAATCTCTTTCTTTAAAGATTTAGAATTTTCATTATAGAGGACTTTAATGTCTTTGGTCAGGTTTATTCCCAAGATATTTTATTTTTTTGCAGCTATTGTGAAGGGGAGTGTTTCCATGTGCTCTTTCTCTGGTTGATTGTTATTCATATATAGAAA
>NW_008352654.1:1031990-1046779 GCF_000622305.1 Nannospalax galili
TGGTTGAGATGACCATGTGGTTCTTGTCTTTGAGCCCATTTATATGATTTATGACGTTTATTGACATGTATATTGAACCATGCCTGAATCTCTGGGATAAAGTCAACTTGATCATGGTGGATGATCTTTTTGATGTGTTCTTGCATTTGGTTTGCAAGTATTTATTGAGAATTTTTGCATCTATGTTCATCAGAGAGATTGATCTATAAATTTGTTGAATCTTTGTCTGGTTTTGGCAATAGAGTAATAATGGCTTCATAGAAAGAATTTGGGAGTGCTCCTTCATTTTCTATCTTAAGGAATAACTTGAGGAGTATTGGTATTAGTCCTTCTTCGAAGGTTTGGTAGAATTCTGTGCTGCATCCATCTGGTCCCGGGCGCCTTTAAGTTAGGAGATTTTTAATTACTATATCTCTCCAGCCCCTGTATTACTATCTCAATTTTCTTATATGTTATGGGTCTGTTGATTTCTTCTTGGTTTAGCTTTGTTGACTCCCATGAATTTAGATATTTATCCATTTTTTTAGGTTTTCAAATTTAACAGGGTATATGTTTAAAGTATCCCCTTATAATGTTCCTGATCTTTTTACTGTTCATTGTGATGATTCCCCTTTCATCTCTGATTTTGTTGATTTGGAGCTGCTCTTTCTTTCTTTTGGTTAACTGGGCTAACGGTCGGTCAATCTTGTTTATCTTTTCAAAGAACCAGCTCTTGGATTCGTTGAGTCTTGTATTGTTTTGTTTCAATTTTATTAATTTCTGCCCTGATTTTTGTTATTTATTATTGTCTCCTGGGTTTGGGTTTCATTTGTTGTTGCTTTTCAAGTGTCTTGAGTTGCAATATTAAGTCATTTATTTGTATTCTTTTCGATTTATAGCACTTAGAGCTATAAACTTCCCTCTAAGGACAAATTTCAGCGTGTCCCAGAGGTTTTGTTGTGTTGTATCGTCCTTTTCATTTAGTTCCAGGAATACTTTTATTTCTTAATTTCTCTTTTGACCCATTCATCATTCAGGAGTGTGTTGTTTAATCTCCATGTGTTTACGTGGTGACTAGGGCTTCTTCCGGTGTTGATTGTAAGCTTTATTGCATTGTGGTCTGATAGAGCGCATGGAATTATTTCAATCTTTTTTGTATTTGTTCAGGTTCGTTTTGTGCCCCAGTATATGGTCGATTTTGGAGAAGGTTCCATGGGGTGCTGAGTAGAAAGTATGTCCTTTAGTGCTTGGATGGAATACTCAGTAGATGTCTGTTAAGTCCATGTGATATATGGTATTGTTTAATTCAGATGTCTCTCTGTTAACTCTGCCCTGTTGACCTATCTAATGGAGACTGTGGGATACTGAAGTCCCCTACTATTAAGGAGTTCGTATTATTCTGGGTCTTAAAGTCCTGTAGTATTGTTTTTATGAAGTTCGGTGCATCACAGTTTGGTGAATGTTCATGATTGTAATATCTTCTTGATTCTTTGTGCCTTTGATCAGAATGAAGTGGCCCTCTTTATCTCTTCTGATTAGTTTTAGTTTAAAGTCTATTTTGTCAGATATTAGTATTGCAACACCTGATTTTTTTCTTAGTGCCATTTGCTTGGTATATGTTTCTCCATCTTTTCACCTTATGATAGTGCCTGTCCTTGAAAGTGAGATGAGTTTCTTGCAGAGAACAAAAAAGATGGTTTTGTTTCTTAATCCATTCACCTAGTCTGTGTCTTTTGACTGGGGAGTTCAGTCCATTAATATTTAAAGTTATTAATGAAAAATGTGTATTGAATCCTGTCATTTTAATTTCTGTTCATATTCTTGTTATAGCTGTACCTTTCCAGTTATACCTTCATTGAATTTCTTTCTGTAACCCCTTGGCTCTTTGTATTGCTTCCAGAACTCTCTGAAGGGCTGGTTTTGTGGGCATGAACTCCTTCAGCCTATTTATGTCATGGACGTTTTTTCTTTCCCCTTTGACTATAATAGACATTTTGGCTGGGTATAGTAATCTGGGTTGGCATCTGTGGTCATTTAAAACTGGGAATACTTTGGTCCAGGCTCTTCTGGATTTCAGTTTGCACTGAAAAGTCAAGTATTGAAACTTTGATAGACTGTGGGGACTTTTGAATGCATTTTGTATTATGAAATGACCATGAGTCTATGGGAACAAGGTGGAAGGTTATGGTTTAAAAGTCATGTGTTTGAGCCAGGCGTGGTGGCACACACCTTTAATCCCAGCACTTGGGAGGCAGAGGCAGGTGGATCTCTTTGAGTTCAAGGCCAGCCTGGTCTACATAGTGAGTTCCAGGCCAACTGGGGCTACAGAGAGACCCTATCTCAAAAAACACCAACCCCCCCCAAAAAAGTCATGTGTTTGAGTATCAAGTTGACAAGGGGTGAATTTCAATAATTAATCTTGATCATAAACTTGATGGGATTTAGAATTACCTTGGAAACAAATTTTTGGGTATACCAATAATAGAGTTTCTAGATTAGGTTATGGTGGGAGAGCCCACTCTATAGGAGGGCACTATCATCTCATGGGCAGAGATCCCAATCTGAGTAAAAGGAGAACATGAGCTAAGTATCAGCATACATTTCTGTTTCTTGGGTATTCCATGTGACCAATTGTCTCACTTTCTTGACACCATGCTTTCCCTGCCATGATGGACTGTATTTCCTTGAACTGTGGGCTCAGATAAATCCATCTTCCCGTTTGTGGGGACCTAAAGGCCCCACCTTGCAGAGGTTCGAGAGGAAGTTACTGGGGCATGGCCTGACTTGTTTTAAAAGTCTGAAGGATACTTCTGCACTGCTGAGTGCATGATCAGCACGTGACCATCCTTAAGATACACCCTTGGGGGGGATTTCCAGGTGCCTTTATAAGCTCTGTAACATCTGCAATAAGTGAGTCCCTGCTTGACTAGGCTCCCCGTTGTGTCTGATTGTCCCTGGTACTGGGGGCAGCATGGGCTGGTGAACAGCGTGCTTACTCATCCCCAATCATTGCTGCGTGGGGGTCACTGGCTCAAAACCCCCAGCAACTGGTGCCCAGCATGGCACTCCAAGGAAAGTGAAAAGAAGAAAAGAAAGAAAGAAAACAGACTGGGGCCAATCGGGAAGTTCGGGGTAAGCACCTGGAAAGATGGGTAACACAATCAATAAGACGGAGGACCCAGTGCTGAAAGCGCTGAGATAGGCTTAAAAGCAGGGGATTGGATCTGTCAGATCCGGTAGCTCAAAAGGTTTGGGCAGAGGCTGTTCATTTGGCTCCCTGGCTACTTGGGGCTAATGTTTTTACTGGTGATACATGGGAATCATGGGAAGAGTTTGAAGAAGAACATGGAAATGCAACAGAAGTGAAACCAAAAGCGGCCAAAGTAACAAGCGGCACCTCGAGCATGTCCTGGCCAGCTTCAGGGCCTCCCAGGACCCATGAAAACAGGACCCATGGATGCCTTTTTCAGAAGGGTGGGGCAGAGTGGAGTGCTTGGGGTTGGCAGCAAAAGCTGCCCACCAGACCCGCCTTGAGCACTAGTCAGGGGCCTGCACGAAAACCGGGCGCATTTAAAAAAAAAAAAACCACCACCAAAAAAAGCCACCGTTGGCAATGCAGGATGACTGGCTCCAGGACGTCTGGGAAGGCCCGGTTCAGGGAAGGTGGCTGGGGGGGGGGGGGGGTAGGGATCCACCCCGCCCCAAGTGTACCCCCCCCCAGTGTTACAGCCCTGTCCCGGCAGCAGCGCTCACTGAATCCCCGGCTGAGGGAGCCCTTAGTAAAAGCCTACAATGTTTTCACTGACAGAGGCAGATTTGGAGCTGCAGTGATAGTATACCGGGGGCAGATGAGAAACCAAAAAGATATGTCCACACTTGTGATGGCTCAGCTCAATTCAAGGAACTCATGGCCATTGCTTCAGCATTAAGAAAGATAATTGAGCCCATGAATTTGATTTCTGAGAGTCTATATGTAGTCAATCTTCTTCCAGGGATATTAGGTTCTCACATCCGGTTGGATGGGAACCCCATTACTCCCTTGATGATTCAGACTCGTACGCTCCTTAGAGAGAGAGAAGCCCCTATTTTCTTACAGCATCTTAGGGGGCACCAAAGATTGCCTGGGCTTTTATCCCAAGGCAATGCAGGGGCAGACAAGGTGGCCTCCACCCAGGTCCTATCAGCAGGACTGAATGAAGCTCAGTGGTTACATAACCTCACTTATGTAAGTTGGCGGGGACTTCATGAGATGTTTCCTCAAGTTCCCCAGGAGAGAAGTCTAAACATGCTCAGTCTCATTTTCTCCAGTGCTTTGCTACGTTGAGACTGCCCCAAATAATTAAAACTGATAATGGACCATGTTTTGTGAGTAAAAATTTACAAGATTTCTTTTCACTTTGGGGAATTGAACACAATGCAGGAATTCCCTACAATCCTCAAGGTCAAGCCATTATAGAACGCAACCATCAAAACCAAAAAATTCAATTACAAAAACAAAAAGGGGAAATAAGCCCCTACCAATCGTTGGGTATGGCCTTATTCATTAATAATGTTCTTAATTTTCAAAAAAATCAGTTGGAATCTGGTTCCAGAAGCATTGGGGACAACAGGAGCAGAGACCTGAGGTACTGGTAAGACAGAAGGACCCCATTATGGGGCAATGGAGAGGCCCAGATCCATTGTTAACTATGGGTCAAGGCTTTGGCTGTGTCTACCCTACAGGAGATTCAAACCCCATATCGGTGCCTGTGAAAAATCTTAAGTGGGTAGCCTAGGATCCGACTGACTAGCATGATGGTTTATTTGTATCCATCTGAGGTAAAGGACCCAGTTCCTTGGCTTCATTGCCAGTCAGCCTCTTTGACAACTGGCTGATTGGCTAAAAGGTACATGGTCTCAGAAGTATTTCAACTTGTCCTACGCCATGACTTGCTTTGTTTCTCTTGATAATGCTTTAAGTGTTTTTACCAGTTAATTCGGTGACAGAGGACCCTTGGAACTGCCACGGCCCACCTCCTCATGATTACGGACTCCCCTAGGACCCCCTCCGGCTGCCCACGCTTGGCTAACCGAGTTAGGCAGAGACTAAGACTGTCATGGGCTGGCATTAGCCATGCGGCTGCCCTTAATCATGATGCATTTTTAGCCAAGGACGGGCAAGATGTCCCATGACAAGCACTCCTAAGACAGGACATGCACATGGCCAGGTGCATGGTCCAATGACGGGCAAGGCTTGGTCAGAGGTAACACAACCTAAGACAGGCAAAAATGCATAAGATTAGAGGAAAGAGATAGCCATCTCTCCTCAGGGAGCCGACTGAGGTGGGTAACCTGTGAAATAAAGTCAGTCCAGCCTTAAAATAAAAATAAAAGGGGGAGATGTGGGGACCTAAAGGCCCCACCTTGCTGAGGTCCGAGAGGAAGTTACTGGGGCATGGCCTGACTTGTTTTAAAAGTCTGAAGGATACTTCCCCACTGCTAAGGAGTGCATGATCAGCACGTGACCATCCTTAAGATACACCCTCGGCGGCGGGGGCGGGGGGGGGATTTCCAGGTGCCTTTATAAGCTCTGTAACACCTGCAATAAATGAGTCCCTGCTTGACTAGGCTCCCTGTTGCGTCTGATTGTCCCTGGTACTGGGGGTGGCGTGGGCTGGCGAACGGTGTGCTTACTCATCACCAATCATCACTGCACGGTGGTTGCTGGCTCGAACCCCCCACACTGTTAGGTGCGCTTGTCAGTTATTCTATCATAGCAATGGAGATGGTAACTAATGCAGTATTAGTCAATAAATATATCACCACATAAGTGTTAAATGATGGCAGTTCAAACAGATGCTCATTTTGCTATTGATTTTATATATATATATATATATATATATTTCAAAAATAGACAAGATGAAATTACAATGTTAGGAGTTGAGGATGTGGCTCAATTAATAGAGTGATTGTCTAGCATGCCTAGAATGAAGCCATTTGATCTCTGGCACTACATAAAACTGGGCATGGTGGTACATCCCAGCTTGGGGAAGGTAGAGACAGGAGGATCAAGAATTCAAGGTCATCCTTGGCTATGTAGCAAGTTTGAGGGCAGATTGGGACACATGAGCTGCTGTCTCAAAAATAAAAATTGCAATGTTAGAAGTGAAAGTGGGGGCTGGAGAGATGGCTCAGCGGTTAAGAGCACTGACTCCTCTTGCAGAGGACCTGGGTTCAATTCCCAGCACCCACATGGCAGCTACAAACCATCTTTAACTCCAGTTCCAGGGGAATCCGAAACCCTCTTCTGACCTCTGTGGCATTGCACAACACAGGTGCACTCATACACATAAAATGAAAATAATAAAATATTAAAAAAAAAAAAAAAAGAGAAGTGAACATGGTATTTAGTTGCCTTTCCAGAGAAGGAAAAGACTAGAGACTACTAGGGGGCATGACCTGAGTTTTTGCGATGTTGACTTATTCTAGTTTTTGTACCAAGTGGTAATCACAAATATTTCTTTGTTGGAATTTATGGAGCTGTACATTAGTGCTCTGTGCCTTCTCCTTGTTTGTATATTGTCTTTCACAATAAAAAAAAAAAATCAAAGCTGAAAAGAAAAGTGATGATAGTGGAAAACAAACATAAGATTAGATGATGGAAGGTGGAAAAGTTTATCTTTCCATTTCCTTCCTTGCCCTGTACATTCCAGCTGTCCAGAACTTCCTACAACACAGAAGGCCTTTCAGACCTACCTGGTAACAGTACCACTGCTTAAATTTTTGTATTACATTGTGTGTGGGGGGGGAGAGGAGAGAGGAGAGGAGAGAATGTGTCTGTATGTATGTGGGTACATGCATGCCATGGCATGTGTGGAGATCAGGGGACAACTTGAGGGAGTCAGTTCCTCACTTCCCATTTTAAGTGGGTTCCAGGATTGAACTCAGGCCACTAGTCATCTCACTGCCCCCTGGAACTACTGTTTAAACAGGCCCTTTCACATTCTTCTCATTGTTTCAAGGCAAACTAAGGCATTGCAATAGATAGTATGTGATCTTATTCCCTAGATTCTAGGTCTCAGGGAATTATACTACAGTAGGCCACTCAAAGCTTGTAGCCTACACAACTACTCTTCAAAACTCACAACTATAAAATGATGAAGAAAACAAGAAACAGAAAAAATCAGAGCTACTTTCAATATACAGAACCCTTATCTTCAAAAAAAAAAAAATCTTAAAGCCTCATTAAAGCCAGGCATTGTGGAACACAACTGTAATCCTGGCACTTTGAAGGTGGAGGCAGAAGGATCAGAAAGAATTCAAGGTCATCCCTAGCTACATAGTAAGTTTGAGATCAGCTTGGGATACATTAGACCTTATCTCAAAAAAGCAAACACACATGAGACTGGAAAGATGGCTCAACAATTAAGAGCACTGGCTGCTTTTGACAAAGACTGGAGTTTGAATCCCAGCATCCACATGGTGGCTAACAACCATCTGTAACTCCAGTTCCAGGGGATCTGACGCCCTCTTCTAGTCTACTTGGGCACTGCATAACATGGGTGCACTTACATACATGTAGGCATAACACTTATACACATAAATTTTTTAAAAAACCAACAAGCAACAAACAAAAATAAGTTTTTTGGTTTTTGTTTTGTTTTGATGTTATTTTGTTTGACTCCATAATACAATGGATTGAATTGAGGGCCTTGCATATACTAGGTGAGCACACCACATCCACAACCCCTTTTAACTAGTTAATTTAATTATTTATATTTTACGTGTATGAGTGTATTGCCTGCATATAGGTAGGTGTGTGTACCTGTGCCTATAATGTCTGGGGAGGGCAGGGCAGAAAAGAGCATCGGATCCCCTGGAACTGGAGTTACAAATGGTTGTTAGTTGCCATATAGGTACTGGGAATTGAACCTGGATCCTCTGTAACAGCAGTCAGCTCTTAACTGCTGAGCCATCTCTCCAGCCCCTATTTATTTATTTGGTTTTTTTTTGAGACAGGGTCTCCCAGTAGCCCCAGCTGGCCTGGAACTTACTATGTAGACCAGGCTGGTGTCGAGTTCACAGAGATCCACCTGCCTCTGCCTCCTGTGCCACCATGCCCAGCTCTATTTATTTATTTTTTAAGACAGGGTCTCCCTGTAGCCCCTGCTAGCCTGGAACTCACTATGTAGATCAGGCTAGCCTTGATCTCACAGAGATCCATCCTCCCAAATGCTGGGATTAAAGGCATGTACCACCAGGGTCTCCAAAAATTGTCCAGGCTGGTCTCTCTATAAATCTCAAACAGGCTCAAACTTGCCATCCTCCTGTCAGTCTCCCAAGTAGCTGGAATTACAGGGCAGCACCACTGTATCTGGTTAAAAAAAAAAAAGCAACAACAAAAAACTTAAGACAACAAAAAAAACCCCACTTTATTGTTTGTATAATAGTCTCCTAATGGCATTTAAGGAATACTGAATTCATATTATAAAACTAACCAGGCCTATTTTTACACAGTAGTTTCACTAATCTAGAATGCAAACAGAAAAATTTCAAAATGAACTAACATGAATGACCAAAATCATAAGGTTTCATGTAGATTCCAGAGGTCACTGGTATCAACTTTGACTACCATGAGTCTTCTCTGTATCATGTTTATAACACAGAACCACTTTTCTTCCTTTTTGGGGGGGAGCTTTTTGAGACAGGGTCTTCCTGTAGCCCCAGCTGGCCTGGAACTCACTGTGTAGACCAGGATGGCCTTGAATTCACAGAGATCTGCCTGCTTCTGCATCCTGAGTGCTGGGACTAAAGGCGTGCACCATCGTGCCTGGCTTTTCTTACTATTTTTGAACCTGTCTATAGACTCTTGCATCTTGGGGAACTCAAAGAATCAAAGACTTTCCTGTCCTGCCTCACTCCCAGTATGGCTGGCTGAATTTACGGAAATATTCCCTGAGGACTGGCCAGCCAGGCCACAGCAGATTAGGACCTTCCCCTGTACTGGTCAGTGTTGTCTAAGGGGAATGACATCTCATTGGTGGGTTGCTTGAATTCATATTCTGATTGGCTAGGGGCTTACTTGCACTCTTTGTAGAATAAATATCCCCAGCTAGATGGTTGGGATGCTACTCAGTGGTGTGTACTTACCTAGCACGGCAAAGCCCTGAATTTGTTTCCTAGCACTAAAAATATTCAGGCTGAGTGTAGTGTTACACACCCAGTACTTGGGAGGCAGAGGCAGTAAGATCTTGAGTTTGACATCAGTGTATGCTACTTAGTGAGACCCTGTCTCAAAAAGATTATATATGAGCCGGGCATGGTGGTGTAGGCCTGTAGCAGCACTTGGGAGGCAGAGGCAGGTGGATCTCTGCCAGCTGGGGCTACAGGGAGACCCTGTTTCAAAAAGACGAAAAAAAAAAAAAAGATTATATATGTATGCATATACTTATATATAAAATTAGAGTTCTCTAGAAGAAAAGAACCAATAGAACGTGTATCAGTTATGAATAGGTTTGGCTAAACTAAATCCCAGGTGGTTTTTCCAATGTATTGTTTTTTTTGACACAGGGTCTTAATATGTGGCCTAGGATAGCCTTGAACTCACAATCTTCAGCCTCAGCTTCCCAAATGCTGGAATCACAGTTATATATCACTATACCTGGGAACTTTTGTCTATTCTCATATTAAAAAAATACACTTAAAAAAAAAAAGACAAAGTACTCTGATGATGTTACCCACCTTGTTTAAAACTTTAGTACCTTATAGACCTTATAATCAAGTCACAGCCCTGGCATGCCATATAAAACCCCTTCCCTTTCACCTCTTACCTTTGGGGTCTCAGATGTGGGCACCTGTCCCATTCTGTCGGTTTTCTGTTTTAGTGATCTACTCACACAGAAGCTGAGCGTGTAGGTGGGTTGTCAAGAGTGCTGGCCAAGTACAAGAAGCACTGCATTTGATTCCCAGTACCACATGAACTGGGTGTGGTGGTGCATGCCTTCACTAAAGAGGTGGAGGCAGGAAGATCCAGAGGTCAAGGCCATCTTCAGCTACATAGAGAATTCCATGCCAGTCTGGCATATATAAGACAGTCTCAAAAACAGCAAAGTCAAACCAAACCAAACTAATTTACTCAAATATCCTTTTGTCTCTCCTTAACCCAGTAAAGTAAAAAGAAACTACTTTCTTTTCTTTTTTTGTTTTAAAGCAGTCCACGGCTTGCCTCGATATTTTTATCCTACCACTTCTGTTTGACTGTATTTACTTATATTCACATTGTTCTTTTCTACTGTAATATGAAATGTCTTGAGGGCAGGACCACATCTTACAAAGTACCTAGTATAAACTTGTAAAGATCTGCTAAGTAAATCAAATGATATGAGCAACCATTAGAACATCTGCTTTATAAAAAGATGCAGCAATATTTTTTTGGTCTTTTTTAAAAACGAAACAAAATATCAATTTGAAAAAGCATCAAAAAATGAGTGTTTAATGAACTAGTAATAGAGAAGGTGTTCAAAGGAATGCAGGAGAGTGTAGTCTTTTAAGAATCAGAACCGAGGGGCTCCATAATCATCTGGCATCCGCTCAATGTTGTATCTGATCAGGAGAGAAAATGAACAATTTTAAGAAATGATACAGTACAGGACCCACCCGAAACCCTCCCTTTTACTGAGCCCAACACTCTTGCTCTCAATCCTTTTTGTCAGTGGAACCTTTTAGAGGAACCCCATAATGCATGACCTCCAGCAAAATGCTCCCTGCATTACTTTATCCTTTAAATCAAAATATTAGCAAGGGCATCAGAGTCCAGGAAGCCTATGTAATTATCAACACACTGTGCTTTCCCCAAAAGGAAAAGCTGGGCAATAGGGTGACATGGAAACATCCAAGAAGAATAAAGAACAGCTTTTGTTTTTCTAAAAGCTAATCAGAGACTACACCCTGTCCCCCAGGCCCCACCACTTCTGTCTGAGCCAGGGTCTCTCGTAGTCTAGGCTGGCCTCAAACTCACTATGTATTTGAAAATGACCTTGAACTTCTGATTTTCTTGTTTCTACCGCCCCAGTGTTGGGATTACAGGTGTTCCTCACCAGGCTGGGCTTTATTCCATGCTGGAGGTTAAGCCCCCAAAATATCTTTCAAAAAGGATATTTCTGTCCAAAAAGACAAGCTTGACTTAAAATGCTTTGTATGAAGTAACACAGGTGCTTCTTCTAGTGATCATATTGTAACAATTTGCTGTTTGCCTCATTCCTAAATCTATCTTTATCTTCTTCCCTTATTCTTGTTATTTTATCTCCCTTCTTCAAATCTAAACTTGAATATTTGATAATTACTTTGAAAATCCTTTTATAACTTTATAACCTGCTCTCATTTTAACTGATGACCAACTATTTACCTCTAATCACTTTTCCCGATAGCAATCTCTCACCTATGGTTAGAAATGTACATGATAGGAACTCCAGGGATCTTCCGGATTCTTCTTTTAAGGTCACGGTCAACTGTGGCCACAATGTAACACTTGTGCTGAAAGAGACAGACACCCACTGATGTTTACAAAGGACTCATTGAGTAAACTTAATGGCTGTTGAAAACCGGACAACCACTGAGCTAGACTCAACAATCAGTCGTTGTCACAGTAACTAGTAAAAGGAAAACTATCACAATTTGTTGTTTCAGGAGCTAGCTCATATTTATGGAATAAAATATATAACAAGTTGCCTGGCCTGAATGTGGTCTCATGAATCTTTTGAGGAAGAAGGTAAAAAGTGTTAACATGCTGCAAACTGGAAGCCAGTAAGTAGTATTCTACTGTGGTCTAAGCTTCAGTTTCTACCTTCAGGTTCCTGCTCTGACTTCCCTCAATGATGGACTGTGACACAGAGATCTATAAAGAGAATGTGATGTGGCTATCAACCATTCAACACGACCAGCCTATGAAGCCCCTGGATAGAGCTGTCTTCTGGATTGGGTTTGTCATGTGCCACAAAGGGGCCAAGCAGGTGAGGTCACTTGTACACAACCTCCCCAGGTACCAGTATCATTCTCTGGATGTGATTGGATTCCTTCTGGCCAGTGTGGCAACCATTGCTTTCCTTTCCATAAAATGCTACTTGTTTGTTTAGCAAAACTTCGTAAAATGGAAAAGAAAAAAAGAACGAGTGGAGCTCTTTGAGGTCAATCTTATGATCTGCGCTCATATATGACAGCACTGTGGATTAGGTGTAGCAAGATAAACTTCCCTTGTTTTAGAAGAGGTTAGGCTATATGATTTACCTACATACTTTTATTTCTCTATAAACATAAGTAATTCTAAATCTAAAAAAAAGCTAAAAACTGTTCTCTGTCTCATAAGTGGAAGTGACTTTCATAGTTAAAGGCAGATGATTCCTTAGTTTTGGGAAAACATCCCAAGGGACTCCATTAGATTGGAGGGCACAGATCTTCCTTCCTCTGCTGTTGGGGCTTAGAATTACCCCAGGACCCTCTAGTGGTGGAAGCAGGCAACCTCTGGGCCAGGAACCCAGAAGAGGAACTCCAAGATTCAAAACCTAAGCTTAGCATAACATTAACTATCAGCTAGAAACTATTTTGTGTTGACTTCATATACAACTCTCCATTGAGCCTTATAAAACACTGCCATATAGTGACAGCTGTGAAATGGTTCCAATCTACTGACCAAGTTGCTAACTGGCACAGTGGTCATGGTCATTGAATGAAGTGGTCATCCTTAGCAAGGGACAGGCTCTCTATTTCTCTCTCTCTTACTCTGGCTTTCTCTTTCTCTCTCTTCCCTCCCTCCCTCTCTTCCTTTGTCCTGCTCTCTCTTAGTGCTGAGGATTACACACAGGGCCTGAGTGCATTCTAGGCAAGTGCTCTACCATCAATCTAAACCTCCAACCTGAGAAAGGTTCTTTCTTTTTATATATATGTATTTTTTTCATTATTATTATTTTTTTAATGTGTATTTGTGTATTGCTTGCATGTAGGTAAGTGCACCCATGTCATGCAATGCCCACGGAGGTCAGAAGAGGCTGTCAGATGTCAGGAGCTGGAGAAACAACAATCATTACCAAAAAATATAAAATAGCTCTACAAACAATTGCCTTAAGCAGGAAATTCTGCTTGCACATGTAACCTTGAGAAAGAATTTATGGCAAGGTTATCTTTTTCTTCCTCTTGCAAACAGTTTTCGAAAAAATGAGTCATGCAGTAATCTCTTGGAACAACTGGCGGTCAGTCACATTGCTGAATTGCTCAGTCCCCCTCCCATACCCATAAGAATGCTGTAACCTTTTTGACCAACTCCCTTAACCCCTTCTAAATACAAACTGTATATAAGGAAAGCTTGCAGTTCAATAAAGCGGCCCTTGACAAGTGGACTTGCTTGGGCTCCGACTCTTCTTTCTTGCCCGTTTTTCCTTTCAGGGAGTGGTCCCCCTCGAGTTTTACCTGTAAGGGTCCTCGCAGGTGGGGCACACGACCATGTTCACGTCAGAGGCGGCAGGTGACCCAACCATGTGCAAGTAAGACGGGGCAGGTGACACGACTGTCTGCATGTCAGAGGGGCAGGTGCACGACCCTCTGCATGTCAGAGGGGGCTGGTGACACGGCAGTCTACACGTGAGAGGGGGCAGGTTACATGACCATTTCCATGACAAAGAGGGTAGGTGCAACGACCATGTGCATGTCAGAGAGGGCAGGTGACATGACCATCTGCAGGTCAGAGGGGCAGGTGACACGACCATGTGTACGTCAGAGCGGGCAGGCGACACGACCATTGGCACATCAGAAAGGGCAGGTGACACGACCATGTGCACATCAGAGGGGGCAGGAGACAAGACCATGTGCACGTAAGAGAGGGCAGGTGACATGACCATGTGCATGTCAGATAGGCAGTTGCACGACTAACAGAACATCAGAGGGAGCAGGTGACACGACCATGTTTATGGCATAGATGGGAGTTGACACCACCATGTGCACGTCAAAGAAGTCAGGTGACATGACCATGTGCACGTCAAAGAGGGCAGGTGACAGGACCATATGCACGTCAGAAGGGGCAGGTTACATGACTGTCTACACGTCAGTGGGGGCAAGTGACAAGACCATCTTTACGGGAGAGAGGGCAGGTGACACGACCATCTGCTCATCAGAGGGCGCAGGTGACATGACCATTTGCACGTCTGACGGCGCAGGAGACACGACCACCTGCACGTAAGTGGGGACAAGTTATACGACCATGTGCACGTCAGAGGGTCAGGTGTCAAGACCATGTGCATGTCAGAGGGGGCAGGTTACACGACCATGTACACATAAGAGGGGGCAGGTGACACGACCACCTGCACGTCAGAGGGGCAGGTGACACGACCATCTTTATGGCAGAGAGGGCAAGTGACACGACCATGGGCATGTCATAAAGGGCAGGTGACACGACCATGTGCACGAATAAGGGGGCAGGTGACACGACCATGTACGCGTCAGAGAAGGCAGTTGACTTTACCACGTGCACGTCAGAGAGGGCAAGTGAAACGACTGTGCACGTCAGAGAGGGCAGGTGGCACCACCATCTGTACATCACAGAGGGTAGGTGACACGACCATGTGCCAGTCAGAGCGGCAGGTGACATGACCATCTGCACGTCAGAAGGGCATGTGACACGAAAATCTGCACATCAGAGGGTGTAGGTGACATGACCAACTTTACCGTAGAGAGGGCAGGTGACCTGACCGTGTGCATGTCAAACAGGGCAGGTGACAAGACCATGTGCACGTCAGACGGGGCAGGTGACACGACCATGTGCACGTCAGAGGGGGCAGGTGACACGA
>NW_008352654.1:1050523-1160724 GCF_000622305.1 Nannospalax galili
AATGCTGTAACCTTTGACCAACTTCTTCAACCCCTTCTAAATACAAACTGTATATAAGAAAAGATTGCAATACAATAAAGCGACCCTTGACAAGTGGACTTGCTTGGGCTCCATCTCCTCTTTCTCGCCCGTTTTTCCTTTCAGGGAGTGGTCCCCCTCGAGCTTTACCTGTACAGGGTCCCCGCAGGTGGGGGCAGTCAGATCCCCTGGGACTGGAGTTACAGACAGTTGCTAGCTGCCATGTGGGTGCTGGGATTCAAACCCAGGTCTTCTGCAAGAATAACCAGTGTTCTTAACTGCTGAGCCATCTCACCAGCCCCCGAAAGGTTCTTTCTTAAAATTCATTTTTATTAAGCTGGGCATAGTGGCACATGCCTTTAGTCCCAGTGCTCAGGAGGCAGAGGCAGGCAGATCTCTGTGAGTTCAAAGCCAGCTTGGTCTACATAGCAAGTTCCATGCCAGCTGGGGCTACAGAGAGACCCTGCCTCAAAAAGACCAAAAAAAAAAAAAAAAAACACCCCAAATTTTATTTTTATTTATGTATATGTGTATGTGCCTGAGCACATATATGCATACTACATGTGTGTATGTGACTACAGAAGCCAGAAGATAGCACTGGATCCCTTGAAACTGCAGTTGCAGGGAGCTATAAGCTACTCAATATGCGTGCTGGGAACTAAACCTGGGACTTCAGCAACAACAAGCCATCTTTCCAGCCCTAGTCTGCATTTAAAAAAAAAAAAAAAATTATTTATTATTTTTATTTTATGTGTAATCATGTATTGCCTGCATGTAGGTAAGTGCACCCGTGTCATGCAATGCCCACAGAGGACAGAAGAGGCTGTCAGATCCCCTGGAACTGGAGTTATGGGCAGTTGTTAGCTGCCATGTGGGTGCCAGGATTTGAACTTGGGTCTTCTGTAAGAACAACCAGTGTTCTTAACCACTGAGCAATCTCTCCAGCCCCTAGTCTGCTTTTTTTAAAGTTTCTTTGAGCCTAGCTTAGACTCAAACTCATTATGTGGCTGAGGACAAGATGATCCTAAATTCCTGATCTTCCCACATCCACTTTCCAAGTGATCATAGGCATATGCTACCATGCTCAGCTTGCCCTTTTTTTTTTTAAAAAAAAAATTGTTTTTTGGTCTTTTTGAGACAGAGTCTCCCTGTAACCACAGCTGGCCTGGCACTCATTATGTAGACCAAGCTGATCCCAATCTCACAGAGATCCGCCTGCTTCTTTGCCTCCTGAGTGTTGGGACTAAAGGTGTGTATTACCATGCCCAGCTTAAAAATTTTTTATTTTATGTATATGAGTCTTTTGCCTGCATGCAAGTGCGCCTATGCGTGCATTGCCTACAGATGCCAAAAGAGGGCACTGGATCCCTGGAACTGGAGTTATGGATGGTTGTTAGCTACCATGTGGGTGTTGGGAACTTAACCTGGGGTCTTCTTCAAGAGCAGTCAGTGCTCTTAACCGAGCCATCTCTCCAATCCCATGGCCACCTTATAATACAAAGTAAAACATTTAAAAAGTGATAATACCTGAGTTACTCTCTGTACCAAGCAGTCATCTGCATAGGTTCCCTTGTGTGTGCATGGCAGTCGGTCAAATCGTGGATCCTTGGCAATCCTGTAGGGTAATAAAAATGGATTAAAGAAAACATTCTAGTAATTGGAAAACTTTCTACATCCAATCAGTGAAGCAAATGTAGTACGATCTATGCAGAGATTGTTGGGTACCCTCTCCTGAAGCTTATTTAATTTTATAGGAAAAGAATCAATCTACTAGCTGATAGTGTTTGGGGTCATTAGCATAAAACTCTGAATTTTCATACTTCCATTTTACAAAGAAGAAACAGGTTCAAAAGTTAAATCTACTCAGTTAAAAAAAGTTAAACACGCTGGGTGTGGTGGCGCATGCCTTTAATCCCAACACTCAGGAGGCAAAGGCAGGCAGATACTCTCTGTGAGTTTAAGGCCAGCCTGGTCTACATAGTGAGTTCCAGGACAGCTGGGGCTTCAGAGAGACCCTGTCTCAAAAAAGACCAAAAAAAAAGTTAAACACAGTTAAAAAAAGCCAGGTTTTAAAATCAAACCAATCTTAACCATTTCACTTTTAAGAAGTTGTCTTCTACAAATACACTGGAAGGGAGGCACAAGAAGAGCTAGTATGGCACAGTTTACAGTAGTGAAAAACTGGACATAGTCAAATATCCATCAACAGTATATAAAAGCTAACTACATTTTGGTGTCCCTGTCTGATTAAAAAAAGGATGTGATAGGGGGCTAGAGAGATGGCTCAGTGGTTAAGAACACTGACTGTTCCTGCAGAAGACCCAGGTTTGAATCCCAGCACCCACATGGCGGCTAACAACTGTCTGTAACTCCAGTTCCAGGGGATCGGACAGCACTTCAGTCCTTCGCGGGCATTGCATGACACAGGCGCACTTACCTACACGCAGGCAATATATGCATACACATAATAATAATAAATAAAGGGGCTGGAGAGATGGCTCAGCAGTTAAGAACACTGGTTGTTCTTGCAGAAGACCAGGTTCGAATCCCAGCACCCACATGGCAGCTAACAACTGTCTGTAACTCCAGTCCCAGGGGATCTGACAGCCTCTCTGACCTCTGTGGGCATTGCACGACATGAGTGCCCTTACCTACATGCAGGCAATACATGCATACACATGAAATTTTAAAAAAAAGTAAATAAAGAAGAAGAAGAATGTGATAAAACTGTATGTCCAACTATGAAAGGACATTTACCTAACTGCTGGATAATAACACAGGTCAACTAACTATATGTGTGAGGGTGTATGATTCACTTAAGAAAATATAGATCCCTTTTTCCCATACTTTCTGAATTTGTATTTTCACAGAAGATCTGTAAAAGTATACTAATCCTTTCTAGTTGTCATTCTTGGTATATGAAAACAGACAAAGTGTGAATGTGGTGAAGGACTTTTAACTTTTACTATTTATATGTTTATACTTCTTTAAAAAAATCCAAATCCATTATTTTCATAAAAATTTGAAAAAAGAAAAAGTCTGATTCTCACAGCCACACTCTTTTTATTAAAGTGACGATAAGTGAGTCATGGAAACAAAGCACAAGGTAGCACACAGGTTCCACTGGGCATGGTGGTGCACGCCTTTAATCCCAGCACTTTGGAGGGAGAGGCAGGTGGATTACTGTAAAATTGAGGTGGGTCTGGTCTACATAGTGAGTTCCAGGCCAGCTGAGGCTACAGGGAGACCCTGTCTCAAAAAGACCAAAAAAAACCCCAAAAAAACCAAAACCAAAAAAACCAAACCAAAACCCCACAGGTTCCTACTGTAACAAAACATTCCCTATTACAGCAGACTGGCACTAAGTCAATATGGGTCATGTACTTAGAAAAAGACAGGGAGGGCTGGGGAGATGGTTCAGTGGGTAAAAGCACTTGCTGCATGGCAAACATCAAGACCTGAGTTTGTTCCTATGCAAAGATAGGAGGCAGAGAAGGGAGACTCTCCAGAAGCTCATAGGCCAGCTAGCATGATGTGACAGAAAAACAACCAAAAGACCCTGACTCAAACAACATAGAAGGCGAGGAATGACATTAAGAGGTTATTCTCTGACAGCCACATGTGCTTTCACACACATGCAAAATGTTTTTTTTTTTTAAAAAAAAGAAAAATGAGAAAAGAATCTGAAGGAGACAGAACTAAGAAAAATGTGAGAATTTCTCAGCAAATCTGAATAAATTGAACTTTTAAAAAAATTTATTATTTTTACATGTATGATTGTATTGCTTGCATGCATGTAAGTGCACCTGTGTCATGCAATGCCCATGGAGGTCAGAAGAGGATGTCGGATACCCTGGAACTGGAGTTATGGACAGTCGTTAGCCACCAAGTGGGTGCTGGGAATCGAACCCAGATCTTCTGCAAGAGCAGCCAGTGCTCTTAACCACTGAATCATCTTTCCAGCCCCTAAACTGAAAGTAAGGGCTGAGGGCCGAGTGTGGTGGCACACACCTTTAGACCCAGCACTGGGGAGGCAGAGGTAGGCAAATCTCTTGAGTTTGAGGCCAAACTGGTCTACAGAGTAAATTTCAGGCCAGCCAGGGCTTCATAGTAAGACCTTGGCTCCAAAAACAGAAGTGCTGAGGGCTAGTGAGATGATGTCATGGTTAGTAAAGGTTCTTGCTGAGCAAGCCTAGCGACCTGAGTTCTAACCCCACATCCCCAGAACCCATGTAAAAGTAGGAGAGAAAAAAACTCCAGTTGTCTTTTAACCTCCACATGTATACCATGGCATGCATGTCTCCCCACATCATCATGCACATGCACCGCAGACACACACACACACCACAAACACTAAAAATAAGTAAAAAATTAAAACCAAAACAACAAAAAGCCTGTCAGTGGGTGGCCCACTGCTTTGATTTGTACTAAGGAACAGCAACACAATGACAAAGGCAGCGTCTCAGTGTTATTATGAGAACAGATTTATGAGCTTCCTGCCAAGGTTTCTAGGACTCATAGGGAGCCACACACTCTGGGTACTTTCTGAAGCAAACTGAAATTTTGAAATGTGAGTCTCTTAAGCATGAAATTCTAAGGCGATGTCTAAATAATAAATTATACAACTTTATTATAAAACTCTAGGGGACATTAAAAGGAAGCCCAGAAGACCCATATGGATAAGTAAATTAGATCAAAGAATCCCAGCTTAAAATATTTAAACTTCAAATATTTGCTTTTTTTTTTTGGTCTTTTTTGAGACAGGGTCTCCCTGTAGTCACAGCTGGCCTTGAACTCAGAGATCAGCCTGCCTCTGCTTTCTGAGTGCTGGGATTAAAGGCATGTGCCACCATGCCTGACCACTTTTCTTTTTAAAATATCTTATTATTTTTATTTTTTATGTGTATGTGTGTATTGCCTGCATGTAGGTAAGTGTACCCATGTCATGCAATGCCCGCGGAGGACAGAAGAGGCTGTCAAATCCTCTGGAACTGGAATTATGGACAGATGTTAGCTGCCATGTGGGTGCTGAGATTCCAACCTGGGGCTTCTGCAAGAACAGGCAGTATTCTTAACTGCTGAGCCATCTCTTATTTTTTAAAATTTTTTGTGGGGGAGGTTGAAACAGAGTCATATGTACCTCAGGCTGGCCTCATACAACTTGCTATGTACTGAGGATGACCTTGATCTCCTGCTTCTCCTGCCTCCACCTCCCAGGTGCTGGGATTACAGAAATGTGCCACCAAACCTGGCTAGTATTTGCTCTTAAAATCACATAGTTTTTTGTTGATTTTGTAAAAATTTAAACTAAATGGCTAGAGACAAGACATTCCAAAAGTATCTTTAGTATGCCAACACAGAAGAAGTCTAGATTAGGTCCTTCCTACCTTAGTGCCACTCGATACTTCTGCCCCAACTTCTCAATTTCAGCCATTACACAATCAGTTATACAAGGGATGCCTGCCAGGAAGAAACCCAAACCAGTAAAATAATTAGTGACAGAACTTGTAAAGAAATCCTCTGCCTTATATCCTGTTCAGTCCTTAAAAGATCCAGGATAAGGGCTGGAGAGTTGGCTCAGAGGTTAAAAGCACTGACTGCTCTTGCAGAGGACCCGGGTTTGATTCCCAGCACCCACATGGCGGCTATGAACCATCCTTAACTCCAGTTCCAGGGGAATCCGAAGCCCTCTTCTGACCTCCATGGCACTGCATGACATGGGTGCACTCACATACATGCAGGCAATACACTCGTACACATAAAATAAAAATAATAATAAATAAAATATATAAAAATAAAAAAGATCCAGGATACTTCTGCAATGATAGCAGAGTAAGTCCACTGACATGACCAGTAAGAACTAAAGAGAGCTGGGTCTGGAGGCCCAGGCCTATAATCTTAGCTTCTCTAGAGGTGGAGGCAGGAGAATTCAAAGTTCAAGGCTTGCCTACACTACAACAGACCCTTGTTTCAAAATAAAAAGTAAAAGTGGGGCCAGGCATGGTCGGTCGTGCACGCCTTTAATCCCAGCACTTGGGAGGCGGAGGCAGGTAGGTCTCTGAGAGTTCAAGGCCAGCCTGGTCTACATAGTGAGTTCCAGGCCAGCTGTGGCTACAGGGAGACTCTGTCTCCAAAAAAAGGAGCCCCCTCCCAAAGAAAGTAAAAGTGGGCTGGGGATGTAGCTCAGTGGTAGAACACTTGCATAGCATTCTTGAGGGCCTGGGCTCAATCCCAGCTGGGATGGGAGTGGGAGTGACATATAACTGTAATCTGAGTACTTCGGAGTTACAGGCAGGAAGATCAGTAGTTCAAGGTCATCCTTAGCTACATAGAGAGTTCCAGGTCAGCCTGGGCTACATTAGATCCTGTCTGAAAACAACAATCCGCCACTCAAAACAAAACAAAACAAAACACCAAACAAAATTATGTTTAAATAATAAAATACTATATAACTTAAAAAACGAGATTCATCTACATATACTGACATCGAAAAATTTCAAAATATATTATTAAATGTAAAAAAGAACAGATAACAAAAATGTGATATCTGCACACAGTAGAAGATAATAAGAAATAAAATAATATATACATTATTAATGGCCCTTGAAAATACTGTGCTGAATGAAAGAAAACTATAATTCTATTTTTATGTCCAGAATAGGCAAATCTACACAGTAGATTAATGTCACTTGGGGTGGAGATGGAGAAAAGAAAGAGCATTTCAGGGTGTGATAACTAAGAGCCTTAGGATTTCTTCTTGGAGCTAGGGGTGGTGGCACATACCTACAATCCCAGCACTGTGGAGACTGAGACAGCCAGATTGAGTTCAAGGCCAGCAAGACTTTAGTAAAACCATGTCGCACAAACAACCAATCAGGAAGGGAGAAAGAATTAAAGTGGATGAGTTTGATTCCCAGGACCCAAATAGTAGGAGAACTGATTCCCATAAATCATCCTCTGTCTTCTACCCACAGGCCCTGACGCACATACACATAGACACAAACAAATAAACCAACAAATAAGTAGTGATTGGGTGTTTTAGCTCAGTGGTCATGTATTTGACCTAGCAAATGGAAGGTACTAGGTTTTGTTCCCAGCACCAAAGTTTAAAAATTTTTTTTTGGTCTTTTTGAGACAGGGTCTCCCTGTAGCCCCAGCTGGCCTGGAACTAACTATGTAGACCAGACTGGCCTTGAACTCAGAGATCCACCTGCCTCTGCCTCTCAAGTGCTGGGATTAAAAGCATGCACCACCATGCCTGGCCAAAGAAAGTTTTTTTTTGGTCTTTTTGAAACAGGGTCTCTCTGTAGCTCCAGCTAGCCTGGAACTTACTATATAGACCAGGCTGGCCTTGAACTCATAGAGATCCGCCTGCCTGTGCCTCCCCAGTGCTGAGACTATACAAGCATGTGCCACTATGCCTGGCTAAAGTTTTTAAATTGACTTATAAAAATAGTACATATTTATGGGGTATAATGTAATGTTTCTATAAATATATACATTGTAATATTCAAATAAAAGATTTCAAGTTACGTTGTACAGATCCATCAGATAAATGACTATCTATGACAGGCCTGGCCTTATGAAATACATACATTAAATAACAGACTTCAAAGGTGGCTGGGATGTAGTCCAGTCGGTATTTACCCAGCATGGATGAAGCTCTGGGTTTGATCCACATTACTGTATAAACCTGGTGTGGTGGCAAATGCCTTTAATTTCAGCACTTGGGAAGATAGGGGCAGGAGGATCACAAGTTTAATAAGGTCATCCTCGGCTACACAGTTAGTTTCAGGTCAGCCAGAGTTGTATCAGAGTCTGACCCCCTGCCACCTTCCCCTTGCCCTGCCAAAATCTTGAAAATCGAAATGACTCCATTCATGGGCAGCTAAATGAATGTTATATTAGCAGATATGAAAACATTAATCTCATTGTACATCAGAGATGTACAACATCATACATCTCCATCAGAGTCCAAGTGTCATGGTGTACATTTGACGAGTTTTATTTTGAAACAAATCTTGCTGAGCAGTGCAACTAACCAATAGACTGAAAATACTCAGCAACCATATTTAAAACAGATGTGCTGTCACCTGGGTTTTATTATTTCATTTATAAAACACAGGCAGAGCATGTTTAGTGTAATTCTTAAGAGGCCTAGGTATTTTGGGAGGCAGTGCTTGATATCAAAGCCAGAGTTTACCACACTCTAGGCAAGCGCTCTCCCCTGAGCTCAATTCCCAGTCCCCAGTCCTTTTCTGCTTTTTGGCCTAAACTTTTTTTAAAGCACTTGCTGCTTAACCTTGCACTTTCCTGTTATTGAGAAGGCATCTTTTCTTTCAGCCTCACGATTCAATCTCTTTTGCAGTTTTGGCACCTCTCACCATATTCACAGAATTGAGGAGTTAAGGCCTTATTCTTTTTTTTCTTTTTCTTTTTTATGTGTATGAGTGTATTGCCTGCATGTGAGTGCACCTGTGTCGTGCAATGCCACAGAGGTCAGAAGAGGGCTTTGGTTTCCCCTGGAACTGGAGTTAAGGATGCTTCATAGCCACCATGTGGGTGCTGGGAATTGAACCCGGGTCCTCTGCAAGAGTAGTCAGTGCTTTTAACCACTGAGCCCTCTCTCCAGCCCAAGGCCTTATTCTATATTAAACTCTGTCTTAAGGGAATATTTGGCAGGCTTTTTTTTCTCTTTCTACGACTAAAACTTTCTCCTTATCAGCAATAATGCTATTTTGCTTTCTTATCATTCATGTGTTCACTGTAGTAATTCTAATTTTCTTCAAGAATTTGTTCTTTTTTGTTGTTGGTCTTGTTTTTTGATCTTTTTGAGACAGGATCTCCCTGTAGCCCCAGCCAGCCAGGAACTTGCTATATAGATCAGGCTGGGCTTGATCTCAGAGAGATCCGCCTGCCTCTGCCTCCCAAGTGCTGGGATTAAAGGCATGCACCTGGCAAGAACTTGTCCTTTGTATGAAGAACTTGATTATGTGGCATAAGAAGCCTAACTTTTTGGCCCTCTCAGCCTTTGAGATTTGTTTGTTTTGATCTTAAATTGCAAAATGTCTCATTTAGCTTTTCCATAGTGAAGTGGAATGAAGAATATATCTTATTGGTCATAAAAGTATATACCAGGAGGCCCACACCTTTAATACGAGTAGTCAGGAGGCAGAGGAAGGTGGATCTGAGATCAAGTCCAGCCTGGTCTACATAACCAGTTCCAGGCCAGCTAGGGTTACATGGTGAAATCTAGTCTCAAAAAAAAAAGTATCATTTGGGAGATGGCTCAGCTCAGCAGTTAAAACAGCATACTGTTCTTCTGGAGGACCCAAGTCCATTTCCCAGTACCCATGTTAGATGGCTCAAAAGTGCCTGTAACTCCAGTCCAGAGGATCTGAGGCTCTCTTCTAGCCTCAAAGGGTACCTGCATAGGCACGCACTCATGCATGCATACACAATCAAAAAAACTTAAATCTTGAATTCTAAAACAGAAGAGTCCCCTTCTAGGTTTAAAACTGATGTCTATAATAATAAAGCACTGTTTTCTGAATTATGAAAACTATTATTCCTAGTGGAGCATGCATTAGATCCAAATTTATTGAAAATTGTCATTGCTATACTGATTGAAAATTAAATGGCCAGCAGCCCAATTCATAAGGTTCTTACTTCCCTTTTCTTCATGTATTTGGATAAATAAGATTATTTTGTACAAATGTCACAGAAACACAAACGTATGATACTCACATTTGGCATACAGACAGTCCATCATTGACTGTACCAAGTCCAGTTTGGCTTTAATGGAAAAGTTGATGAAGTTGGTGTCAATAAGGATGTGGTAAGGTGGACCTAGCTGTGTATTGTACTGGAAGAACAAGCAGGAAGGATGTTGGGTGCTGAAAAGAGAAAGAATATAAGATCACAAGCTAACATCTACATTGATATAAAACCAAAAAACAAGAATTGCTTGGGTCAGTTCACTATATAGCTTTTCTCCCATTGTTCAATTGGAAGTAAGTCTTTAAAAGAAAGCAAGAAACTAACAACATGTTAACTTCTGCCCATTAGAAAGCTTTGCCACAACTTTAAAAACAAAAATAGGAAAATGTTGTAAGATTTTCATGAAGTTAAAAGTACTTATTTTAAAGTATGATCTTCATCCTGAAAATATATCCTCATTAATTTTTTTTGTGATAGTCTCTCTTTTATGAAGCACAGGTGTGGCAAACAATGGCAATTATTTATTTTAAAATATTTTTGGCAAAGAAACAATTATTATCACCAGTATCTTAAAGCAAATTTTACTGCCCCACGAAACCCAAAAGCCTTCTGCCTCTAGCCTCCTCAGGATTAAAGGCGTGCACCACCACACCTGACAGAAAACTTGAACTTTTTAATACTCACACTTCTCTTTCCTTCAGTGCACTGGGATCTTTCTTTTCTTTCTTTTTAGGCTTTAATCTATCTTTTTCTTTACTGGAAAAAAGTAAATTCAGAGAAGAAGAAAAAAAATATTGTATCATCTCATTTGAAAGTTTCAATTTGCCAGAGATATAGCTCAGTGATAGAGCATCTAATTAGCATGTACAAAGCCCTAGTTCAATCCCCATTACCGTCTAATTTTCTTCCCTTTTTAATTTACAAAGTAAATCCAATTTTGTGACTTTGTGATATTAATATCAACATATACTTTCACAGTAAGTTTACTATAGCAGAAAGTAACCTGAAAGAACAAAATCAGTAAGGCCAATAACCCAAAGAACTATTAATAGGCAAATTTTGATGATAATTTCGCTTAAAGAATATTTTGTTATTTTTATTCTATGTATGAGTGTATTGCCTACATGTATGTAAGTGCACCCATGTTGTGCAATGCCTGTAGAGGTCAGAAGAGGGAGCCAAATTTCCTTGGAATTGAAGTTATGGATGGGTGTTAGCTGCCACATGGGAGCTGGGAAATGAACCCGGGTCTTCTGGAAGAACTGACAGTGCTCGTAACCCCTGAGCCACCTCTCCAGTCCTGATAATTTTTTTCTTCATCAGTATTTCTCATATAAATGATTAAAATCTAATTCCGAGAGTGATAGTGGGTGATTATGCCCAAATTACATTAAATACATAAAACTATCATAATAAAATCCACTATTATGTGTACTCATACATAATAAAAAAATCCATTACCAAGAGGTAGGCAAAGAGGGTGATATTAATCTTCTGAAGACTCAGATCCCCAGTAGAGGGGAAAGAATTCCTCCACATGCTTTATATAGGGCTAAAACATAGTGCACATATGAAGACCAGTCCATATTTCATGAGTGCATCAGTCTTCACTGATGCAGGGAAACTGTTTAGGTCTTCTTTATAATAGGGGATATCACTCTAGTTTCTTCTTCTTATGTTCTGGATTCTTAAAATTTATAAATTGAAACAGGGAGTTTTCCCATTCTTTCTTTTAAATTTGAGTGTCAGGAACTGGAGGCTGAAGACGAGCATAGCGCCTAACCTGTTTTTAAATAATGACATCCTCCTCCCTGTCAGGAATGTAGTGGTTTGATGTTAAGAACAAAACAGCTTCAATATGATAGATACATCATAAAACAATGGAACAAAATGACATGAGATATTTAATTCCCATCACGTTTCCAAGTGAAATTGCTCAGCAGCTGTGACTGGACTATTACTCTGTGCAATATAGATGTAAGTCACAAAAAGCAAAGTCAAAATAAATGTTACAGGTTGCAAATCAGGAGTCACCACATGGGAAATTAAAAAACAAACTTTATTACAGCCGGGCTGTCCCCAGACTCCAGGTCAGTACTCAGAAGGCAGCCCCTACTAGGGTTTGAGCATGGCTTTTATAGGCAAGTTTGGGGTGATCTTAAGTCATATTTAAACAGCCAATCAGAATTCGCCAGACCGACCAGCAAACTAGGTAGAGCAAGCAAGCAAGTTACAGAAGCAGATGGGGCAATTTAGCCGTTAGCACTCTGGAACGTGGTTAAGCTAGTTCCTGGAATTTATAGGGTACATTTGGTACAAGTAAGGACGGGAAAGTACAGAGTGCACCTACAGGTCAGCCTCAACAAAACGGGACCGCCCTGGTTCTGATCATTTTCTCAGAGCGACTCCATTTTGTAAAAACTAGCCTGCTACAATAACAACTTCCACTACTTAGCCCAACGTAACTCCTGTATCTCTGAGCAGTTTAAGAACGCAGTTGATTCTGGACACTCACAGTCTCTCATCTCTGAGACTAAGCATTCGCTTCATAGTCGCATGCTTCCTTGTTTTCTTTTGCTTCCCCTTGAAACGGAAATTTCAGGGTTAAAAGAGTTGGAAATATATTGCATCTTTTAAAGTGGTGTTCCCCCCCCCCCCCGCCCCGGCCTCCTTCCTCCCCTTCCCGGTTATTTTTCTTGCCCATACTCCAAACATCAGACCCTCGTCTTACACAGTTGGGAGCACTTTACAAGCCAAGACCAGAAATGAAAAAAACAACGAAACACAAGGGGAGCACAAAAGAGATCTGGTCAAGCGCTGAGCCCCCAGCAGGTCCCCCAAAGCGCTCTGACAAATCCGCTCTCCCACTCTCACCATGTTCACGCCGCACTCTAGTTTCTTCCGGAATCACCCACAGCGCTACACTTTTACGTCATCCATGACTACTTCCGGTAAGAGCCAACCCGGAGGCGGAAGCCCGTTTGGGAAACGGAAGAGCCCGGAGTTGGCTGTCAGCGCCGGCAGGAGCGAGCCTGGGGACTTTTGGGGGGCGGGTGGAAGGCAGGTTTTGAGCTGGATGCCGCCGCCCCGTCGGACCCCAGAGCGAGAACCCAGCCGCGCTGCAGCCCCAATTCGGGTAACATTTCCCCTCAACGCCGTAGCCGGAGGCGGCGCCGGGCGAACCCGCGGCACGAGTCCTGACGGCGCGGGGTCGGGGATAGGATGGGAACCGGGCGACCGGGTACTTAGCCTAGCACCCTCAGTCTAACAGCATTGCCATCAGAGCTCTGCCGCCCGGCCCGTAGGTCCCCAGCCCCTGCTTAGTTTGCCTCGCCGGCTGCTGGATGAGGCTTCGTGGGAACTTGTCTCAGTGAAGAGAAACGGAGCAGCGCTAAAGAATCTTTTATTTATGTTTTTTCGTGTGTGTGTGTGTGTGTGTGTGTGTGTGTACGCACGCGTGTGTGCAGGTGCGTCCAGTGTGGGAGCCGGAGGTCGATGCTGGATTTCTTCCTCCATGGCTGTCCACACTCTTCTTCCAACACCATCTGTCCCTGACCCCGGAGCTTGCCGTTTTGGCTTAGATTGCCTTGGCCAGTCAGCTCCAGCAATCCTGTCTCCGATGTACAGCGCTCGGGTAACAGACACTCGCCGCCTCCCCGCCTTCCCCCCCTTTTTTTTTCTTTTCTGCGTGAGTGTGAGTGAGGAATCCCAACTTTGGTACACTTGCTTGGTCCGCAAGCACTTTACTCACTGAGCCATCTCCCCAGCCGCAGCGACGTTCG
This sequence comes from Nannospalax galili, assembly GCF_000622305.1. Taxonomy (NCBI): domain Eukaryota; kingdom Metazoa; phylum Chordata; class Mammalia; order Rodentia; family Spalacidae; genus Nannospalax; species Nannospalax galili. Next base: position 1,064,044 of record NW_008352654.1, read on the forward strand.
TTAGAGTATGACTAGAAAACTGGTGCATAAGCTTGCATGTGTAACTCCTCACCAAGCCTGGAGTATAGGGAGAAACTGTTGATATTTATTGTGAAGCCTTAAGGGACAAGGGAGAATCTGTGAGAACAAGAAGAGAAAGATAACTTCTGCTGTTTTTGCTTTTCGTACCTGCATGTAGTCTAATTTTTTTTGTTTTTTTCATTAATTAATTAATTTATACCTGAGTGTTATGTTGTGCAATGCCCTAAGAGGTCAGAAGAGGGCATAAGATTCCCTGGAACTGGAATTAGGGTCAGTTGTTAGCTGCCAGGTGGATGCTGGCATTGCAACCTGAATCTTCTGCTAGAGCAGCCAATGCTTTTTAACTGCTGAGCCATTTCTCTAGCCCTTCTTTTCTTTCTTTTTTTTTTAAGACAAGGTCTCACTATGTAGCCCTGGCTAGCTGTCCTGAAACTTTCTGTGTAAACCAGGCTAGCCTCAAACTCACAGAGATCTCTTGCCTCTTCCCCTGCTTCCTGAGTCCCAGTGCTGGGTGGTAAGCTACCACACCTGGCTATTTCAGTTGTTCTTAACCTTTAGGAGAGATTTCTTGTATCCTTTGAAAGTTTGAGGAAAGCCAGGGTCAGTTCTCTTAAAAATGAGTGTGTACTTGCTGGTACACACACTTTGACATCCAACTTGTAAAACTTTTAGACTGTAAACTGTTTTTGTTTTGAGACAGGATCTCACCAAGTAGTCCTGCCTGGCTGGAACTTGCTATGTATACCAAACTGGTCTTGAAGTCCCATAAATGCTCCTGCCTCTGCCTTCCAATTGCCGGATCTAAAGGTGTGCACCACCACGGGGGGCATGTAGACTTCATTTTACTTGACATATTACTTTCTTTGACCTTCACAGTATCTTAAATGCCATTGTTTTACAGATGCTGAAGCTGGGCCCTAGGTGTTATTCAGAGGTCTATTTGGGTCTTTTCAGTCCTAAAGCCCATGTTTTTCTCAATGCATGACATCATTTTAGTGTTGTATGGGAGCCAAAAAAGTTACCAGGTTTAAAGAAAATGTTCACTGTTAGCACTTATTACTCTATTTAAGAGTTTAACTGGATAGAGCTAAACTCTGCGATGCTGCTTCCTGTCTGTGTTAGGTTGGGCCATTAGTTGGTGCCTCAGTCTCTTCAGTGTAATTTTCATATTCATAGTTAATAAGTCCCTAGAACAAAGCTCAACTCTTAAGTGTTTTCTGTTATTCCATTTGTGTTTTTCTAACTTGGTAGAGTTGAAATGTTATGCCACTTGTGTTTTAGAATTTCACTATTTTGGGATGGGCGTGGTGACGTACGCCTTTAACTCCAGCACTCAGGAGGCAGAGGCAGGTGGATCTCTGTGAGCTCAAGGCCAGCCTAGTCTACATAGTGAGTTCCAGGACAGCTGGGGCTACAGGGAGACCCTGTCCCAAAAAGACCGAAAAAAAAAAAAAAAAAAAAAAGAATTTCACTATTTTGAAACTTGACTGTGTTGGTAGATCTCAGAAAACTTACTAAATTTTCAGGTCTCTAAACGAGCAATGGCAGGTCATGTTCTTGTGTTGATTTGGATGTAGAAGCAGTATCCTTCCTGCTGCTTTCTATTTTAGGTGTGTATGTGTTCAGATAGCTTTAGAGTTAACATATCTGTAGGTCGTGAAGTTTTGGTATTGAAATAGTTTTATTACTGACACAGCTACAGAGAGTGTATGTGTTCTGCTTACCCCCACTGGAAGTTCCTAATCTTCCAGAACAGCTTGTCTCTGCCAAGCTATCATTCATGGGTCGAGTTAGCAGCAGGCAAGAAGCCACTTTTTTTCCCATTAAAATCTGTTGATTAGGCATTTAGCCTTTTTTTTTTTTTTTTTTTTTGGTCTTTTTGAAACAGGGCCTCTCTGTAGCCCCAGCTGGCCTGGAACTCCCTATGTAGACCATGCTGGCCTCAAACTCACAGAGATCCACCTATCTCTGCCTCTGCCTCTGCCTCCAAAGTTCTGGGATTAAAGGTGTATGCCACCATACCTGGTATATTTTGGTGTTTTTTTTTTTAATTTTTATTTTAATTTAAAAATATTTTATTTTGCATGTATGTAAGTGCACCTGTGTCATGCAGTACCTGTGGAGGTCAAAAGAGAGGTGTCAGATCCCCTTAGAACTGGAGTTACAGACAGTTGTTAGCCGCCGTGTGGGTGCTGGGAATCGAATGTGGGTCCTCTGCAAGAGCAGTCAGTGCTCTTAACTGCTGCGCCATCTCTTCCAGCTCTTATTTTTATTTTTATATGTATGAATGTATTGCCTGCAAGTATCTAAGTGTGCCCATGCCATGTAGTGCCCTTAGAGGTCAGAAGAGGGTGTCAGAGCCCCTGGAACTGGATTCAAGACAGTTAGCTGCCATGTGGGTGTTGGGAACTAAACCTGGGTCCTCTGCAAGAGCAGCCAGTATTCTTTACTGCTAAGCCATCTCTTCAGCCCCTGTGGCACACCTTTAATTCCAGCACTCAGGAGTCAAATGCAGGCAGATCTCTGTGAGATAGAGGCCAACCTGGTCTACAATAGCAAGTTCTAGGCCAGCTGGGACTATAGGGAAACCCTGTCTCAAAAAAGGAAACCAAACTTAAAAGATTTTGAGATCGTGTGTGTGCATGCACACACTCACGTGCGTTTTCAAAGGAAAAACTACAGATGGTAATTTGCTTTTAAATCAGGCACTGATATAAAAACATGAACAACTTTTTTTTTTTTAAGCAGCTTGTTTCTGTTCTGAGAACTTTCTGATTTCCTTGATTGTTTATACTTAATAGGGAGCTAAATTAGTGTAGGAACACCATGGGGGTTGAGAACATACTTAGAAAAATGTTTTTGCTGCATTGTAATTTTGTCACAATTTGAGATTCTTAAAACTTGAGATTAAAGTTCTCAGATATTCTATAGCATTCTTTAATGGGGATCAGATGGAGAGTGGTGTTGAATGTGTAGGCTGGAAGCTGAAAGCAATTACTTTGGGGTACATAGAAATGAGGAAAAAATTATTTTAAGTCCTTCTTAGCTGTTGATTGTTTTGTATTTTCTGCAATCCTGAAGAGAAAGAATCTCTTAAGGCATTGGATCCACAGTTTGAGCATGTAATTGGGCTTGAACTTCATTCCATACACTAATTGGTCGAACTTACTAATTTAAGTTGATAAACATTTTCTGGGTAATGAAGGAGTCCCTAGAGAACATCATGTATTTCAGTGCTCAAAAGCTGCAAGTGGATTCACTTTTGTGGCCATCAAGAGAAACAAAATTAATTTAGGGATATTATTTCCAATTTTAAGCTACAGTTTTATACTTTTCTTTATGGTTCATATGTTGCTCCTCCAACAGACATTTGTTGCTATTAGTTATATTTTCTAATTCAACTTGACTACCTTCTAAATGTGATAGCATCATAAAAAGCACTTTCTTCTAGGTCTTGATATGGGATTGGTTTATATGACACTTTAGAGGTACACAAGGCATTTATTGGGAGCCCACAGTTAAATATTATGGCAGGTGGTTGAGTAGGGGTATGTAAATTGAAGTATTTTAGAGAAATTATCCCAATTGCTCATTTTTCTGGAATGGTCCAGAGTATTGTTACATGATACTAATACAATCAACATACCATATAACAGTTTAGATTTGAGTACTTTATGAGTTCTATCATTTTACATTTTTTTTTTTTTTTCAGACAAGTATCCCAGGCTGGTCTTGAACTTGGTATACAGGTGAAGATGACCTAGAACTTCTGATCCTCCTACCTCAATCTCCCGAGTGCTGGAATTACATACAGGCATGCAGCACTACACCCAGTCTGTGTGGTGCTGAGGAGCAAAGTCAGGGCTTCATGCATGCTGGGTAAGCACTCTACCAACTGAGCTACATCCCTAGCTTTCATTTTGACTTTTTTTTTTGGTCTTTTTGAGACAGGGTCTCCCTGTAGCCCCAGCTGTCTTGGATTCACTATGGAGACCAGGCTGGCCTCGAACTCACAGAGATCCACCTGCCTCTGCCTCCAGAGTGCTGGGATTAAAGGCATGCACCACCACGCCCAGCTCATTTTGTCTTTTAAATGTCTTTAGCCATTGTTTAAATTTCAGTTATTATTCATTGGTGCCATTTTCTTTGAAGGGTTAATAAGTGCTTAGACTTCACTTTTTTTTTTTTTTTTAAATATGGAATGCTTCTTAAATTTGCGTGTGATCCTTGGGCAAGGGCCATGGTTTTTTTTTTGGTATTATAATGTTTCCAAACTTTGAGTGTCGTGTGTGTGTGTGTGCACGTGTGTTTTCGAGCTAATACTTGTGCTTCAGTATGGTGGCTTTTTTTTTTTTGGAGTTTTTGAGAAAGGGTCTCCCTGTAGCCCCAGCTGGCCTGGAACTCTATGTAGACATGTAGACCAGGCTGGCCTCGAACTCTGCCTGCCTGCCTCTGCTTCCCAAGTGCTGGGATTAAATTAATTTTATTTTGTATTCATTGTGCTTTCTGGTCAAAGATCAGATAAAGGTAATATAATGATATGCAACATTTTGTGTGATGTGGTAATAATATTAACTAATAGTTAATATAGAGTCCTTAATTTTCTACAGAGATTTGTCCATATTATTTTATCTCTTCATCCACTTTGGAAAGTTTGAATCCAAGGATATCCCTTGGTGTAGACAGTAAAGTTATTCAGAATAGAAAGCAGCTCACACCTCCCAAGATGATCTAGTTTTTCATATTTTGGTAAAGAAGAAAATTCAGGTGGGCAAGTGGTGTATAGAAAGGAACTGAACAATATTTAATAAAATCTTTAGCTTTGTGCTGCTTAAATTGGGGCAGTGATTAGGGAAGCAGGATCAGACTTCTAAGAGGTAGTAAGGATCTAAAATTAGCAACCTAAGTTTAAGTAGAAAAAAAATTGTGGGGCTACGTGTGGTGTTGCACGCCTTTAATTCTAGCACTTGGGAAGCAGAGGCAGGTGGATCTCTGTGAGATTGAGGCCAGCCTGGTCTAAATAGTGAGTTCTAGGTAAGCTGTGACTATAGGGAGACCCTGTTTCAAAAACAAAAATCGAGGAGCCAGGCTTAGTGGCTCACACCTTTAATCTTGGCACTCAGGAGGCAGAGGCAGGTAGATCTCTGAGTTCCAGGCTAGCCAGGACTGCATAGTTGGACAAAAAAAGGAAAAGTAGAATGGTAATTTTAAATTCATAGAAAAGTAGCAAAGACAGAACAGAGTGTTCCTGTCTACTTTTCATCCAGCTTTTTTTAATGTTAACTTCTTATGTAACCATGATACATCTGTCACTTCTAAGAATTTAACATTGGCAGAATACTATTCACTATAGACTTTTTTGAATTTCACAGGTTTTTTCAACTCAGATTCTTTTTCTAACTCAGAACCCAACCCAGAATTCTACATTGCAGTTAGACCGTGTGTACACTCGGTGTGTACACTTGGTTGTGGTTTCTGATGAGTGCTTTTTCTGCGCTATGCATATTGTCAAGTTATCCTCCTCTCTTCTGACCAGTGCTGAAGAGTAAAGTCATTGACAGTGAGGATAAATCATACTACAGAGGGAATCCTTGATTTCCAAAGCATTGGCAACTCTGTGAGAAAGTTGCTTTTGCTCTAAAGAAGGTGGTACAGCATTCCCTGAGAAGCTAAGAGCTGGTGATGAAGGTGCTGTCCTGCGCTTCAGTAACACCCTTTGCTTACCTCAGGTTTTACCATGTAGTATTTATTATAATTACTTACTTGTCTGGCTTCTTGACTGTCAACTGTATGCTTTCAAGGACTAGCTTACATTTTGGAAACCCCAGGGTTCAGAATATTGCTTGGCAGGTGGTAGGTTCTTTTTTTTTTTTTTTTTTTTTTTAAATGGGGTCCCCCTGTAGCCCCAGTTGACCTAGAACTCACCATGTAGACTAGGCTGGCCTTGAACTCTCAGAGATCCGCCTGCCTCTGCCCTCCAAGTGCTGGGACTAAAGGGATGTGCCCCAAAGTTTTTGTTTTTTGTTTTTTTTTAAAAAAGAACCTACCAGGCTGGACATGGTGGGTGGTACATGCCTTTAATCCCAGCACTTGGGTAGAGGTGGGTGGATTTCTGTGAGTTCATGGCCAGCCTGTTACATAGCAAGTTCCAGGCTACAGTGAGATTTTGTCTCAAAAAGACAAAAAAAAAAAAAAAAAAAAAAACTTGGAGGTTCTTTTTGGTAAAGCCAGGTATGGTCTTTCCTGCTGAACCATCTCTCCAGTCCCTTTGGTTGGTTCTTAATACTGGCCTAGAACTTGTGATGTGGACCAGGCTGGCTTCAAACTTCCCAGGAATTATGTTTTAACTAAGTGTTGCGTTTCTCCTTCAAATTAAATTAGGGGTGATGGTATATACCTGTAAACCCAGCACTTGGGAGATGGAGGCATGAGGATTAGGCATTCAAGGTCATCCTTAGCTACCTATCACGTTTGAGGCCAACCTGGGCTATACATGAGACCCTGTTGGCTAAAAAAAAAAAAACCTATTCTTCCTTTCAATTGCATAAATAATATGTTTTCCTTAAAAAATAAAAGAATGGAGGGCATTTGAGATGACTCAGAAGGTTTAAAGAGCTTTCTGAATGATCCTTGAGACCTGAGTTCAATCCCTAGAACTCATGGTGGAAGGAGAGAAGCAACTTCTGAAAGCTGTCCTCTGACTTCCACATGCATGGTGTGGTACATAAACGTACATACAGACACTAACAGTAATAAAGAACTCTTTAAAAACTTAAATAAGAGTGAAATTGAAAGTAATGATCATAAGAGGCAGGGATTTTGTTAGCTTTTAAATGTATGCGTAGTAATTGATTTCTGCCCTCACTGAGCTTCATATCTGGCTGTTTGCCTGCCATTTCATGCACAGTTAATGAAATAACAACTTCCTAGACTTATTGAGGGAAACGGCTTGTCAGATTCAGAGAATTCGTTTTGAAATCTTCCTACTATGGCCAAAGTTCAGTAGCTCAGGGTCACCTAAGCATAAAAGCTGCTATGAGATGGGACCATGAGGGCCTGTTCTAATTCTGTGCCTCCATTTTATACACAGAAAAAACCACCAGGATAAGAGGAAGTAGTAAATTGAAACTAACATTTTCTTTTTTCCTTTTTAAAAAAAATACCAAAAATAAATTTGTTGTTGATTTAGATACCATAATGTCATCTCTAAAAGGTCTGGAAATCCTTAATCTTTCCAAGCTGAACATGACTTCAGAAAACTGTCCCAGCATGCACCTTGGATTTGGAATGTTGAAAGAGGGGACCAAGAGAAATAGATTCTAACTCCAGGTGTGGTGGTGCATGCCTGAAATCTCAGTGGTTGGGGAGGGTGAAACCTGAGTACTAAAGGTGTGCGCCGCTGTTCTTGGCAAGCCTTGGGATCTTGTTGGCTGGTATCTCTAAAGTTCACAATGTTAGTTTGAGGTTTTGTTGTCTCCCAACACATCTTCTAGGGCAACTATTTCCCAAACTCTTTTTCCTACCACTATTAGGCTTTCTGCCACACATATATGCCAATGGAAATATGATTTATTTCATGTTCCTTCAAATCTCTATTGAATCCTGGTACCACTTGCTGTATAGAGAAAAAGGACATGAAGGGCGGGAACACTATAGGAATTCCATTTAAAACAGTATCACATAGTGCCATTCTGTACCTCAGAAAACACTATTTGGGGAGTTTTTTCAAGATACTTGTGATTACATACCACTTCTCTGTTTGCAGTGTGGCCCTGGTAGCCCTGTTCTAACAGGCGTCCATGAATAACAAAGAAGCCTTAGTAGTGATGTAGTTAAGTAATGGAATTTTAGGCCAGCTGCAATGCACAGTCAGATCCCCCACTTTACATGTTGGGTGCTGGAGAGTCTACTCATGTATACTAGGAGTCAAACATTCTACCACCAAACTATATCCCTAGTCCTATTAAAGAGGACATCCCCAAATACAGCCAAAGTCTTATGAAGAAATTTATTATTTAGAAGACTACTTGTTAATCTTGATTGCTACAGGCTACACACCTCTGACCCATAACATTTGCTGACATTAAAAAGTTGTTTTAAACCAGGCATGGCACGTGCATATAATCACAACCCTTGGGAGATGAAGGAAGGAGAATCAGGAGTTCAAAGTCAGATTTAGCTACATAGTGAGTTCAAGGCCATCTTGGGCTACAAGAGACCTTGTCTCAAAAAGTAAATAAACCAGCTGAAAAGGTGGCTCAGTTGGTAAAGTGCTTGTCATGCAAGTATAAGCACTTAAAGAGTTCAGATCCTCAGCATCCATGTAAAAAGCTGGATGCAGCAATGTGTGTCTATAATCATATTGCCATGGAGGCAGAGACAGAAGGATATGGGGGCTTAATGTCTAGCTAGTCTAGCAGCATCAGTGAGTTTCAGGTTCAATGAGAGACCCTGTCTGAAAAATAAGATAGGGAGCTACCAAGAAAGATACCTGACGTCTGGACTCCACATGCATGTATATACATACGTGCACATGTATGTGCATGCACAGGTGTACACACAAAGTATAAGTGTCCACAAACAAATGTATCACACACATGAAACAAAGAAGCAGTAGTATTTTCAGGCCTCTCATTGAGGGACATAACTATAATCTCCATACTTGGGAGGTGGAGACTAGAAGATTGGGATTTGGAATCTAGGCTGGACTGTACCCGAAGTTGCTGACCAGCCTGGGCTAGGTATCAGTTTCTAGGCTGGCCTAGGCTGCTTTTCAAAACAACCACCAAACAAAATTTCAAGTTCATTTATTTGAATAAAGTGATGAATACCGAGAGAGAAAAAAAAAAAAAACAATCCCCAGTGAAGAGTCCTAACTGTGACTCCGTGGGTCAGTAATTTTAGACATTAATATTTTCTGGATTTAGGAGAAACAAATATGATAGAGACACAAACAAGCTTTCTTTTTCACTTTTCTCTAGATGTTTCACAAGTTACAAAGAGAGCAGTGACTGTTATCTCCTGTTCTCTGTTTAGTCACATTAGCCTTGACTCTCTTTTCCTACTTTATCTGAACTGTGCTATGAGTGATAAGCTCTGAGTTCTAGAATTTGTTCTCAGAACCAGATTCAGGGCTGCAGAGGTTTGGGGTTGATTTGAAGAGAGTGCAGGGTCTAAAACATTGGCTAAATTTAGTTATGTCACTTATTAGGTAGAAGGGGAGAAAATCTGTTAAAAGACAAAAGTCTTTCCAGGTTCAGAAATAGACTGTAATTTAAATAGTGCTTAGTAGTGTGGGACGTTGAAGCTGAAAGAAACAAAGGGATATTAAAACTGAAGAATTATGAGATAAATGAAGTACAGGGGTTTAACATAATCTTGTTAAAATTTTTGACAAGAGATTCTCCTGTGAACTTTTAGATAAAATTTAGAAGAAAATGGGAAAAGGTCTTTGTGATCTTAAGGTAGGCAAAGACTTTAAAAACTATGCAATACAAGAAACATGGGGCTGGAGAGATGGCTCTTCCATTAAGAGCGTGTACTGCTCTTACAGAGAACCTGAGCTTGGTTTTGACCACCTATATCAGGCTGCTCACAAGTTCCTCTAACTCCAGTTCCAGAGGATCTGACTCTGATTCTGGACACCTGTATTCACATGCATAGACAGACAGATAGACCCCTTAAAAATAAAGCCAGGTGTGGTGGCACATGCCTTTAATCCCAGAATTTGGGAGGCAGATGCAGGCAGAAATTGAGGCCAGCCTAATCTACGTAGTACTAGACAGGGGGAGACGCTGTCTCAACAACAGCAGAAAAGGCTTTTAAATATTGCTATTATTTTAAAAATATTTTATGTGTATGAGTGTTTTACCTGCATGTATGTAAGAGGGCACCATGTGCATGCACTACCCACCAAGGCCAAAAGAACTGGAGTTATAGATGGTTGTTAGCCACCATGTGGGTGCTGAGAACTGAACTCAGTTCTTCTGTAAGAGCAACAAGTGCTCTTAACTGTTGAATCATCTCTCCTAAAATTACTTTTTAATTGTGTGTGTGTGTGTGTGTGTGTGTGTGTGAATATATGCATTTGCATACAGGTACTCTCAAAGTGAAGAAGAGTTTTGGACCCCTTGAAGCTGGAGTTACAAGTTGTTGTGAGCCACTGAGTATGAGTGCTGGGAACCAAACTGGAGTCCTCTGCAGGATCTCTACTCACTCCCAATTGGCCATCTCTCCAACCTGAAATAAAATCTTTTTTTGTTTGTTTGTTTTTTTGGGTCTTTTTGAGACAGGGTCTCCCTGTAGCCCCAGCTGTCCTGGAAATCACTCTGTAGACCAGGCTGGCCTTGAACTCACAGAGATTCCTGCCTCTGCCTCCCGAGTGCTGGGATTAAAGGGATGCGCCACCACGCCTGGCCCAAAATCTTATTTTTTAATAAGAAACTCGGGGCTGTAGATATGGCTCAGCAGTATAAGCATTAAAGAGCACTAGTTGCTCTTGTAAAGGACTCTGGTTTGGTTCCCAGCACCCACATGGCAGCTAACAACCATCTGGAACTCCAGTTCCAGGGAATCTGATGCCCTTTTCTGACCTGTGGACATTGCATGCATGTGGAAATAAATTTAAAAGAAAGGAAGAAAAACTGTAAAAGAATAAAGTTGATAAGTTGGATTTTGTCAAAGTTGAAAATGTTTACTCTAAAAAGAAAAGTTGTTTGGGGATGGAGAGTTGGCTTAGCAGTTAAGAGCACTGGATGCTCTTGCAGAGAACACAGGTTTGATTTCCAGCACCCACACATCAGCAAACAACTGTCCATAACTCAAGTTCCAGGGAAATCCGACACCCTCTTCTGACCTCCTTGGGCGTTGCATGACACAGGTGCAGTTACATGCATACAGGCAATACACTCATGCACATAAAATAAAAATAATAAAATATTAAAAAAAGAATTGTTTCTGTTAAAATGAAAAATCAATCCATGAAAAATAATTGCCATATGTATGTCTAAGAAAGAACTTATATTTAGAATATGTAAAGAACCCGTAAAGCTTAGTGACAAGAAGACAATTTGAACAGACATTTCACCAGGGAGCTAGAAGCATCTGAAGAGATGCTCAATATTCTTAGCTCTCAGAAAAATAGAGACTAAGCCAGGTGTGGTGGCACATGCTTTTAATTCCAGTATTGGGGAGGGGAGGCAGAGGCAGGTGATCTCTGTTAGTTCAAAGCCAGCCTGGTCTACGTAGGGAGTTCCAAATCAGTCAGGGCTGCAGAGTGAGAACCTGCCTTTAAAAAGGAAGGAAGGAAGGAAGGAAGGAAGGAAGGAAGAAAGGAAGGAAGGAAGGAAGGAAGAAAGGAAGGAAGGAAGGAAGAAAGAAAGGGAGTGAGGGAGGGAAGAAGGAAGGAAGGAAGAAAGAAAGGAAGGAAGGAAGGAAGGAAGGAAGGAAGGAAGGAAGGAAGGAAGGAAGGAAGGAATTAAAGCCACAGTGAAATATTACCCTGCACCTATGAGAGTGATTCAAATTAAAACCATTGGTAGTACCAAGTGTTGGTGGATGTAGAGCAACTGGACCTCTCATGTGTTGCTGTAAATGCACAGTAACACAGCTGCTTTGGAAAACAATTTGGCAGTTCCTTGTAAGTTAAAAGTATGCTTCCTGTTTGATCTAGCAGTCTTCTAGGTATTTACTTCACAGAAATGAAAACATGTGTCCCTACAAAAACTTGTGCTTGCATGTTCATAGCAGCTTTATCCATAATGGCTCCAAACTGGATATAATCTACATGTCCATCTGGTGACTGAATAAACAAAGTGTACTATGTCATTCAAATGGATTACTAACTATCAGTAAAGAGGAATGAACTACTTAGTGATGCAAGTGACAACATGTGTGAATCTAAAAGCTGGTATGTTGATGAAAAATGCCACACACAAAAGAGTACATTTATATATGATATCAGCCATTCAGCACTCTGAAAAAGGCAAAACTAAATTATTAGCACATCATAGGTTGGGTAGTGGATTGAGGGTAAGAGACTGAAGAAGAATGTGGAAAGCCTTTATGGGATGACTGAATGTTCTCTGTCCTGATTGCATTTTGTATTATAGCTTTATACAGTTGTCAAAATTAACTTTACACTTTGGGCTAGAAGTGTAGTTTAATGCTTTCCCACAATGCCCTGGTTTAATCCTCAGTACTGCAAATAAAACAAAACAAAACAACTCATGATACACTTTAATTTGATGGCTCTTATTGTATAGAAATTATACATCAAAAAAGCTGATTTTTTTTTTTTCAGAGCTGAGGACTGAACCCAGGGCCTTGTGCTTGTTAGGCAAGCTCTCTACCACTGAGCTAAATCCCCAACCCCCAAAAAGCTGATTTTTAAAAAAAGTTTTAATCAGCTTTTTTTTTAGTTTTTTTTTTTTTTTTTTTTTTTTTTTTTTTTTTTTTTTTAGTCTCCCTGTAGCCCCAGTTGGCCTGAACCTCACTACTAGACCATGCTGGCCTCGAACTCAGAGATCCACCTGCCTCTGCCTTCCAAGTGCTGGGATTAAAAGCTTGTGCCACCATGCTTGGCTTTTAATCAGGTCTTATGTGACTTATATAGGATTGGATTCAGTTTAGGTGTCAGGTTAGTTTAGTTCTGAATTTGTTATGGACACATAATTTTGAAGTAATCATTACTGAATTGAACTGCAGAGAGCTTTCTAGTTAAGTCAAGATCTTTTTTTTTTGTTGTTGTTGTCTTGGGTCTCCCTGAAGCCCCAGCTGTCCCGGAATTCACTAGGTATACCAGCTAGGCCTCAAACTCACAGAGATCCACCTGTCTTTGCCTCCCAAGTGCTGGGATTAAAGGCATGCGCCACCATGTATGTGCACGTAAGAAAACATCAGATCTTCTGGAGCCAGAGTTATAGGCCATTATGAGTTGCCTGACGGGTGCTGGGACCCAAACTTGGGTCCTCTGGAAGAGCAGCAAGCACTCTTAACTTATGAAGCATATCTCCAGCCTCTTAATAGTCTAGATTTTTGTTGTTGTGGTTGTTGTTGTTATTGTTTTGTTTTGTTTTTTTTTTTTTTGAGACAGGGTCTCCCTATAGCCCTAGTAGTCCTGGAACTTGATTGTAGACCAGGCTGGCCTTGAACTCAGAGATCCACTTACCTTTGCCTCCAGAGTGCTGGGATCAAAGGTGTGCGCCACCATACCTGGCCCAATATTGTGTTTTTACCAAGAGGCAGATGAAGAAGTTACTAGGTCAGGAAATGAAAGTTAAAAAGAAACTTAGGCCTGATTTTGAGTCCAGCGTGCCCCGCCCCCCCCCATCCCCCAGCATAGACCTTTTCTGGGTCTGACAGCATTTACTATTTCTAGAAATAATTTCTTTTGACCTCTAGCAAACCCTTTTACAGTTTTTTTTTCCTCCATTCTTTATTCCTTGCTAGCCTGCTTCCCCCTACCCCTTTTAAAAAAATTTTATTATTTTTATGTGTATGAGTGTATTGCCTGCATGTATGTGAGTGCACCCATGTTGGGCAGTGCCAAGGAGATCAGAAGAGGGCTTCGGATTCCCCTGTAATTGAGTTGAGGACAGTTTATAGCTGCCATGTGGGTGCTGGGAATCAAACCTGGGACCTCTGCAAGAGCAGCCAATGCTCTCAACCATTGAGCCATCTCTCCAGCCTCCCCCTGACTCCCTTTTTAAGATAGGGTCTCACTCTGTAGTCAAGGCTGATCTCAGGTTCTTAGACTTAAACTTAAGTGACCTTCTAGCCTTCACAGTAGCTGGACCACATGTGCATGCCACTGTGACCAGCTTGCTAGCCCTCTTCTCCTCTTCCTTCTCCTGCTGTTTGGTAAGACTGATTCCCTCAAGGTTCTACTGTTAGTCTTTTTCCATGTCTGCCTGCTTCCCATGATGGTTTTTTCCCATTTCCTGTGTCTTGAGGATGTTGGATATCTCTTCAGATGCTTGTTTCCCTTTGTCTTGTGGATATATTGGCCTGGGTTTCCTTCAAGAACACAGCAGACTTAGCAGCTCCTCAGTACTCTTTCCCTCTCTTTTATTCCTCCTTAGCCTCATTCAGGCTTCCAAGGGTAGAAACTCCAGGTGTGTGCCTAGATTTTTGCTCTCATTTCTTTCTGATCTCACAGGTCATTACTCTTGTTACTTCTAAGAACATAAAGAATGCTCTAGCCTCTCTTCTATATTATTACTAGAGTCTGACTCTTCCCTTGAACCATTCTCTTCCTCCCTCTCCTCTTTCTCCTTTTTTTCTTTTTCCTCTTCTTTTTTTGTGGCATTGGGTATAGGAATCTAGGGCCTCATGCATACTAGGCAAGTGCTCTACTATTGAATTATATCTCCAGCCTTTTTTAAAACTTTATGAGACTGGGTCTTGCTAATTTAATCTGGCCTTGAAATCATTCTGTGGTTCAAGCTAGCTTTGAACATGTGATCCTCCTTCTGCCTTCTGAATAGCTAGATTATAGGTCTCGGCCACCAGGCTTGGTTTGCTTTTGGGAAGGGGTTTATACAGTCTTACTATCTAGCCCAGGGTGACCTCAAACTTGGATCCTCCTGCCTCAGCCCTCTGAGTGCTGGGATTACTGGCAGCGCCACCATGGATACTCTTAACCTGTTTCTCAGTCTGGAGTCTGTCTTCAGTCTCTTAAATTGACCACAGAATTATTTCTCTGAAAATGTGTTACCCTCTTTCTTCCTTGGTTAAGGATAGTAATAATACAATTTTAGAAACATATCTTTTGTGTTTTCTTGTTGCTTAAAGTTTATAATGATCTCACCTTTTTTTCTTTTCTTTTTTGGTCTTTTTGAGACAGGATCTCTTTGTAGCCACAGCTGACCTGGAACTCACTATGTAAGCCAGGCTGGCCTTAAACTCACAAAGATCCACCGGCCTCTGTCTCCCGAGTGCTGGGACTACAGGTATGTGCCACCACACCTGGCCAACGTTATATTTCTTTAAATTGTCAAATTAATTATATAATTTGGGTTCTCATTCTTCCTATCCCTGAAATATTCTCCTCTCTGGCCTGGGGGTGAGGGTAGAGTTCTTTTAGATACATCACTATTCCTGGTTAAGGTCAGAGGCTCTGGAATCAGATTGTACATCTTCATTTATCAACTGGTGGCTTTATCAATATTATTTTAACTCTGTGTGTTCCTGTTTCCTGGTTTAGTGGATTATTCCTAATAGATTATAATATGTATGCTTAACTCAGGGTTGATGTGAGAGTTAAATAAGATAATGCAAATGAAATACTTCAAACAGTGCCCAGCACATAATAAGTTCTCAATAAAAATAGATTCTTTGTATCATCCTTGAGAGAAATCCAAGAAATTCAGTATTTTGGATTGTTGCTATGATTATTTCCATGTGAGATCTTTCTGGAAAACTAGTTAGTCCCTTGGGTAGAGTGTAGCCATCTTCCTCACTTATTGTGTACTGCTGTGGCCTGACATAAACCCAGCAGCCTTTAGAACAAGGTCACCTGGGTCCAGGATTTCCATTCCCAGGTTTTCTTTTCTCTTTAGTCCAAGCCTTGCTCCTCAGGAGCAGCTGGATCTCTTCATTTTATCAGCTTATCTCCAGTTTACATCTGAATAGGTAACTTGTTCAGGATCACTCAGTGGTAAGGTTCATGTTCTTAGCCATTACATGGAACTGTACTTAGAAGCAATCCCCCTATTCCTAGTGGTCTTTCTAAATCCTTTTCTTTTATAATGCTGGAAATTTTCACCACTCCTCCTTTTGACTTCATACTTTTGTCTGTCCTTAGGATATTAGTTTTTCCCCCACTGCCTTTGCAAGTACTTACGCATTTAAAAAAAGATTTTATTTTATTTTTAAGTTATGTATATGACTGTGTGTAGGAATGTGCTTGTGTAACTGTGAAGGCCACCAGATCTCCTGGAGCTGGAATTCAGGTGGTTGTGAGCTACCTAGTATGGATGCTGAGAACTGAACTCAGGTCCTCTTCATGAGCACTATGCACTCTTAATGACTGAGTGCTATCTCCAGCCCCTTAGTCATTCTTTTAAGTAATCAGCTCCATTGCCTCTACTGTGAAGACACTTTCAACCCTCTTTTTAAAAAAATATTTTATTTTATGTATATGAGTGTATTGCCTGCATGTATGTAAGCGCACCCAAGTCATGCAGTGCCTGTGGAGGTCAGAAGTGGGTGTTGGATCTTCTGGAACTAGAGTTACAGATGGTAGTTAGCCACTATGTGGGTGCTGGGACTCAAGCCCAGGTCCTCTGCAAGAACAGCCACTGCTGAGCCATCCCTCCAGCCCCACTTTCACTCTCTTAAGGCAAAATTTCTTCTCTCATTCCTCTGTCACAGCACTTGGCACATTGTATTGTCCATCGCCCATACTGAGTCAAGTGTATCAAGTTTAAAAAGTACCATCTTCCTACCCTTCCCTGAGAAACCATTGGCAGTTAGTGGTTCCTGGCTGAGGGGGACTCATTTTCTTCAGTGGTGTAGCCACTGGTAACAAGCCCATATTCCAGTAGATAGCTCCTTGCCAGTTCCCATGTAAGCAACCCTAATTAAACTCCTTAAGTCACAGAAACAACAACAAAAAGACATGAAAAGTAGGAGGGGGATTTGCTGTGAAGAAGGGGCTCTGAGGGAGTGGGAGGAAGGGAGAGAGTAGAAGTGAGAGAGGGTAATAGGGGGTAAAAATGATCAAAATATATACGTTATGAACTGTCAGAGAATAATAAATAAAATATAAATAAAGCAAAGTACGAGTCTTGGTTAGGCAACATAGTAAATTTAAGGCCAGCCTAAGAACATGGTAAGACACTGTTTCAAAAAACCAAGGACCTGAAAGTAGGTCTGTGATAAAGTGCTTGTATAGCATGGAAAATATCTTGAGTTTGACTCCCTGTGTTGGGGGGAGAAGGAAAAAGAGAAAGAAAAAGTATCTTGTCTTATTTATCTTGTGCTTTGGGGCTTCAGCTTTTAGCACAGTCTGGCTTATAGCAGATGCTCAAGAAATGTGAAATGAATGAAGAGTCATGCAGAGAAACCTAAGGATGTTGGTTGTCAGTGAATTACATGGTGACATGCTTAATATAGTTTTAGCATATGATTCTAGCCAGAGGAGCAATGTATAGATCTAGGGCTAGGAAAACATAGCAGCAAATAATGCCATTTAAGAAGTGAGTATATGTGACGGGTGGTAGTAGGCAGTAGGACAGAGTTGAGGAGAGGTGTGCTTTTCAGACTTTTTTAGTGTAAGAACATCAAGGATCTTCTGGGACTGACAACAAAGCCCCAAAGAGTTTTTTGGTCTTAAGTATAAAATGTTTGATTATTTTGAACCCCTGTTTTAGCTTCAGAAATTCATGGAACTTTTGTATTATATTTTCTTATCTGCATATTTAGCATGAAAGGGCTTTCTTCTCTCTACTCACTTTATCTTCTAGTAATGGAGGTGTTGCAGGAACATATATTATTTGTCCTCTGGTTTTTGGCATATTCTACATGAGCCATTGTCCAACTCTGGGAGGTATGGAATGGGGTTGTAATCTACTATGGCAGCAAACCAGCTTTCTGTGATTTGGGAGATTGTCTACTCAGAAATATTATGTCATGGAACAGAGGAGGGTGAGCTCATCTTGTTCTGACTGACTAGACTGTTCCTGGAAGACTGCAGTCAGTTGGAGGCACCTCATTACCAGAGTGCTGGGGACCAGTTGGAGGGAGTTCACAAGAGACCCACAGGAATGCTTAAAAGACAGGAGACTGACGGATGAGGAAAGAATATAAATGAAAATCTTATAACTTGGCTGAACCAAGTCAACAGAAATATACAACTGTATAAATATCTCAAGAATATAAACTTGATGGAGGAGGGCAGCTTTTTTATAGTGGGCTTTGGGATGGGGCAAAAACACTGAGTAAAATTAAGACAACATAATTATAAACTAACAATTCAAAGTAGCTGATGATGTACTTTATTTCTTGGAATCTCCTTAGTTAGACTCTAACTCATGGACCTTTTCCCAACTGAAGGATTTTTTTTTAATGTTGGAGTATACATATGAAAAATACATCTTTCTTACCTTTTGCCTTATTTTACGGAAATTAGTAGATGATAACAGACCTCTCAAATGCTGCCACTATTTCTAAACGTACCCGAAGTGGACTTTCATATGAGTGTTTTCTTGAATTTTTTTTTTTTTGGTCTTTTTGAGACAGAGTCTCCCTGTAGCCCCAACTGGCCTAGAATTTGCTATGTAGACCAGGTTGGCCTTGAACTCAGAGATCTGCCTGCTTCTGTCTCCCAAGTACTGAGATTAAAGACGTGCACCACCATGCCTAGCATCTTGACTTTTTAGAGTAGCAGTTTGAAGACAGAGACTGAATCAATATGTATTATAACAATTTTAAGAACTATGATATATTTGATCCTTCAGGTACATTGTATAAAAAGATCTTGCCCCAGCCCTTTGGAAAATGATTGAATAAAATTCCTGATTGCCCTATTAATATAGACATGAAGGTTTTTAGATAAGAGCTAAAATTATAGCCAGGCATGGTAATACATACTGGTTTTTTAAAATTTTATTAGTTTTAATTTTTTTTATTATTTTTACTTGTTTATGTGTATGCGTGTATTGCCTGCATGTAGGTAAGTGCAACCCATGTCGTTCGGTGCCTGCAGAGGACAGAAAAGGTGGTCAGATCCCCTGGAACTGGAGTTACGAACAGTTGTTAGCTGCCATGTGGGTGCTGGGATTTGTACCCTGATCTTCAGCAAGAACAGCCAGTGTTCTTAACCACTGAGCCATCTCTTCAGCCCCCGCAATATATACTTGTGATCCCAGCAGTTGGGAGGCTGAGACAGAAAGACTGTGAATTTCTGGATAGCTCTGACTACATATTGAGAACTTACCCTTCTACGCCCCAAAAATAGTTGAAATGGGAAATATTTGCCTACTTTTATGAGTTTTCTAGCTCTTTTTTGTAGAAGGGGATAGTAGAATGGGAAGAAAATATTAAGCTTTCTTTGGTTTATAGAAATATATTCACATTTATAAAAGTGTAGCTTCATAGCTTTAAGTGTAGCTTCATAGCTTTAAGAGAAGCCCTGTGGGCTGGTTATGGTGACACATGGTTGTAAGCACAGCATTTGGGAGGCTTGTGAGTTCAAGCTCAGCCAGGGCTACATAGATAGATCCTGTATCAAAAAAGACTAAGACTTCTATACCAGGTATTAAGCTTTGTCCAAAATGGGTCATAAAATAAAAATATACGTCTCTGCTGCAGCTACTCAACTGTTTGTAGTGCAAAAACCAGGTAGATTTGGTCTACAAGCTATGATTTCACGGACTCCAGCTTTCATCTCTTGCTCCTGAAATCACAGTCTCTAAGACCAATAGCATAAGGATTGCTCCTGAACCTGTTAAGACATAGGGAATATTGGGCTCCTCAGGCTGACTGTACTGGAGTTTAGGCAGTACTGAAATATTAAAGTGTGTAGGACTCACTTGGGAGAATACAGACCTGAGATTCTAGAGCCAAACCTCATATTAACTATGGGAAGGCAATGGTGGTTAAGATACCCTCTCCGAATCCTCAGGGAGCTACTATCTATTGCTACAATAATGTTATATAAACAAATGCTTATATGTAGACTAATAAATGTTGTAATAGGGCTATCTTTGACATAGGAGTATCACAAAGGAGGAAGTGATTGATTCTGCCTAGCATGAGTAGAGTCTATAGAGAAGCCTGGGGGCTGGACCAGAAAAGGATATTAGTGCTTAAGTTGAGTCTTGAGCTCACCAGAGGCCTTGAAACAGTGGGGTAAACAGATTATGGTAGGGGCAGTACAGCTTATATTAGAACTAAAAGTTACTTGATTTAATAATCAAGTAGCTGATCACAGAGTTGGAGATCCACTAAAATAATAAGAAACAAAAATAAAAGTTCAGTATATTTTACCTTAATTTCTTTTTAAAAAATTTTTATGTATATGAGTGTTTTGCCTGCATGTATGTAAATGTACTGTTTGCATGCATTGTCCACAGAGGCCAGAAGAGGGTGTTGGATCGCCTGGAACTGGAGTTGTAGATGGTTGTTAACTACTAGTGGGTGCTAGGATCTGAACCTGGGTCTTCTGCAAGAGCAGCCAGTGCTCTTAACCTCCAAACCATCTCTCTAGCCCCCTTAATTTCTTTATGCCATTTCTTTATTGGAAAAAAGATCATTTAAACCCAGCAATGTGGTGTGTGTTTATAATCCCAGCACTGGGGAGGTGGAGACAGGAAGATCAGAAGTTCAAAGTCATCTTTGACTACATAGTATGTTTGAGGCCAGACTGGGCTACATAAGACTCTATCTCAAAGCAAAATGATAATTTGCCTATTCTCTCCCCGATCCCAGTAAATTTTTATATGTCTTTTTTATTAAGAATTTAGCAAATGGGCCAGAGAGATGGTTCAGTAGTTAAGAGTGCATGCTGCTCTTCTAGAGGATCTAAGTTTGGCTCCCAGCCACCCATATCAGGCAGCTTACAACCACCTGTAACTCCAGTTCCAGGGGATTCTGCTTTGGCCTCCACAGGCAGGCACTGCACCTATGTGCACATACCTACAAATAGACACATACATACAATTTTTAAAAATAAAATCTTACCAAGCATGGTAGTGCCCGCCTTTAATCTCAGCACTTGGGAGGCAGAGGCAGGTGGATCTCTGTGAGTCTGAGCCAGCCCGGTCTACATAGCAAGTTCCAGGCCAGCCAGAGTTACGTGGTGAGATCCTGTCTCAATAAATAAATAATTAAATGAATAAATAAATAAAATCTTAAAAAAAAAGAATTTGGAAAACAAGCCAGACATAGTGATACACAACCTATAATCCCAGCACTTGGGAGGTGGAAGTCGGGGGGGGGGGGCATGTCAGTTCAAGGTCACCCTTGGCTACATAGGGTCAGTTTAAGGCCAGTCTGAGGTACATGAGACTCACTCAAAAACTGCAAAAACAAAAAGGTGTAGGTGGACTATAAAAATTATTTGTAATTTCATGTTCCAAGAGATAGTCACTGTTTACACTTTTGCTTTTTCTTTGTCTTTAGAAAAGAAAAACCTTTGTATTATTTTTATTTATGTGTATGTGCATGTGTGTCTTTGTGTGTTAATGGCACATGTGTGTGGGTGTTGAGACCAGAAGAGGGCATTGAAGCCCTCTGGAGCTGTAGTTACAGGGGTTATGAACTGCTCACATGGGTGCTGAGAACCAAGCTTGGGTCTTCTGCAAGAGCAGCAAGTGCTTTTAACTACTGAGCCATTTCTCTAGGCCCTTTTCTTATAGTTTTTGTATAATGTTGTTTCTAAAATTGGGCTTGTATTATATGAACAATTTTGTGCTTGTTTTTTCATTTAACATTTTATTTGTGAACATTTCCCAATTCATTGTTTTTGTTCTTTAAAAGTATCATTTTAAAATCTTCATTTAACATTCTATCTTAGGGATCTTTAATAGTTTACATAACTATTTATTCCCTTTTTTGTGGATCCTTTAAACTGGTTCCAATTGCTAGTTGACCCATGTTTTGGCTCATGTACTTGGCAAGTCTATCACCATGTGTTCAAATACATGCATATTCTTATTCATTTTTAATTGTAAAAGCCTGCCAACTTATTTGATCTGCTGGCCTTCAGTCCTTCTGTTCTGGTTTATTTAGCACTTTGTGTTTTCTTCCTTGGTGTTCCTTAGCAGAAAGACAGCAGAGTGGCCATTAAAAGCATGGATTCCAGGTCTAGGTTGTCTGGGGTTGACTCAACTCTACTACTTTTTGTGTATAACTTGAGACAGTAACTTACACTTTTTATGTCCCAGTCTGTAAGCTAAGGATAACTATTATTATGTCTGTGTCTAAAGATAATTGTGTGTTATGAGTTATGAAGCAATGACAGTAGTTTGTGCCATTGTGAAGATTTTCTTTCCACTTAATTGTTAGTAGTCTCTTTTTAATTTTTAAATTTATTTTAATTTTCTCTGTGTATGAGTGTATTGCTTGCATGTGTGTAAGTGCACACGTGTCATGCAGTGCCCTTGGAGGTCAGAAGAAGGCATTGGATCCCTTGGAACTGGAGTTACAGATGGTTGTTAGCTGCCATGTGGGTGCTGGGAGTCAAACCCAGATCTTCTGTAAGAGTAGTCAGTGCTCTTAACCACTGAGCCATTTTTCTATCCCTGTTTTTAAAAAATATTTTATTATTTTTATTTTTTGTGTATGAGTGTATTGCCTGCATATATGTAAGTGCGCCTGTGTCGTGCAATGCCCGCCAGAGGTCAGAAGAGAGCATTGGATCCCTAAACTGGAGTTATAGACAGTTGTTAGCTGCCATGTGGTGCTGGGACTCAAACCCAAGTCTTCTGCAAGAGCAACCAGTGCCCTTAACCACTGAGCCATCTCTCCAGCCCCTAGTCTCTTTGTTTTAAGGTGCTTTGTGTTGCCTTTTTGCTATATTTGGTCCCTGAGTATCTTTGAGAGTTATAAACTGACTTTACTTGGTGACTTTATTTTGAAAGTTCACAGAGTTCCCTCTCCCCTACTTATAGTAGCAGATTTTACAGCCCCTCTCCTCCCTTTTTTTGGCCTTGAACTCATGATTCTTTTGCCTTAGCCTCCCAAGTGCTGGGATTATCGGCATGCACTACCACCCCTGGCAGATTTAAAAATTTTAGAGTTGACATCAGCTTTGTTTAATCATGTCTTGGAAATGTTTACGTGGACACAAAGGGAGTAGATTGTATAGGCTGATAGATTAGGTTTTAAAGCTCTTGTGTTTCTTTCAAGCTGAATGTTGTTTTGAGTTCATTTCATGGCATGAATGGCTCTATAAGCTAGCTCTACCTGTACTTTCATCCCATTTCTCCTCACATGGTTCTCATGCCGTGTTCCAGCCCCATTAAGCTGAAAATAGGCATGAGGTTATGTCGAATCTAAAAATCTGTACCCTAGCTTGCTTCTGCTGAAGGACTCTTAAGTGCTGGACCTTTCTTCTGTGGAATGATGCAGTTATAAGCAGTGAGGCTGTCAGTGGACCCTAGTGGAGCTAGAGTAGTTTCGGTTTCTGTTGTGGATGCTTGTTCAGAATTGACCAACTCTTGGTTACTTTTAGTCTACTTACTGCCTGTTGTAGCTTCTTTGTTGTTTCAGGGGGACTCTTCCAGAAACAAAAACTCATTGTACTTACTTTTTTTCTCTCTAGGGTAGGATCCTGGGATTCCAGAACAGATGCATCTTCCAGCAGTTGATTGCATCCCACACTAGGGAAGTCCAGGAATGAGACATTCTTGGGCTCTATTTCTTCATCCTGGAATTCATCCACTTCAGGGCACTCTGACTCTTGGCTTACTATGACATACCCTCAGTAAAGGTCTGATGGACAGACCCTTTTTGGTGACTTTTTGGCTTTTTTTCTTCATGTGGAAGTTGGAAGACAAGTGAAAGGAGCCAAAAGCGATCTGCTTTAGCAAATAACTTGGTTCTCAGAACATGGGCCCTCGTTTAAAGGTAAGTATTATGGGTATGCTATGTCAGAAACATAAGCAGACATGTTTTTACCATGTCAATTTATTTATTGAATTGAATACATTCACAGTGTACAGTGTTTTGGTTTTGGTTTTCTTAGTTTTGCTTGTTTATTTGGTTTTTAGAAAAGGTCTCAACCTTGTAGCTCTGGCTGACTTGGAACTCACTATGTAAACCAGGCTGCCTTTGAATTCAGAGAGATCGTCTGCCTCCAGAGACCTGAGTCTAAAGGTGTGCAGTGGTTTTGTTGGTAGCAATTTGTCCAGTAGTCCCACTTCTTCATAGCTGACCAAAAAAAACACAGGTTCTCTTATTCCAATATTAATTACTAATATTAACTTTCAGACCACACATTATACATCACACGGTAAGTGTATCTCTATATGTACATGCATTAGTTACTTTTCTGTTGCTGTGATAGAAACACTGACCAAAACAACTTATAAAAGGAAGAATTTATTTGAGCTTACGGTTCCAGGGGAATTACAGTCCATCATGGCAGGGAGGCATGGTGGCTGGAGGTGGCTGGAGCTTGAGCAGCAGAAGCTAAGCTCTCTTATCATCACACAGGCACAGGAAGCAAGAGAGCAACTGGAGATATGGCAAGGCTTAAGAACTCTCTAAACCCACCCCCAGTGACGTGCTTCCTCCAGGATGGCCACACCTTCTAAAACCTCCCAAAACAGTGCCACCATCTGGGGACAAAATGTCCAAATACTTGGAGCCTATGGGGGACATTTTCATTCAAACCACCACAGTACATACATAGGTTATAAAAGGGTTAAAGAAAACTGTAGAGCGTTCAAAGCATTTTAGAACATTTAGCTTTTTTTTTTTTTTTAAATAGCCTCTTTGGAATAAGATATAAGAAGGCTAGAGGTCTCCTGAAGATATTGCTGCTTATCACTGCTACCATAGAGTCAGGCTGCAGGTCAAACCTGAACAGAACCTCAAAGTCTAGCAGACTGCTGAAGCAAAGTACAGACCAGAGAGGTGAAGGGTAGCGCCAAGTCCAGATGAACGGACAGACACATGAGCAGGTGCATACACAGGTGGCAATTTGAGTAGGCCATGTCAACAGTGAGGACTGAGCGCAGCTGAAACCCTGGGATAGTCAAGAGTTCTCTGCCAGTTGATCACTTGACACACTCCGAAAATGGTCACAGGACAGGTTGGTGGGGCCATCACCATTGCAAAGTTAGATGTCTTCCTCTTTATGAAATCCAGGTGAGGGAATTGCACCTTCTTCTCAGTCTGGTATATCTGGTAAGTTCCTGGTTTTCTTGCTAAGATTCTAATATATGCATGTGCTCCTGCAATCTTAATTTACTTTGATAAATTTATAGTGTGGCACCCTTTCTACTTTTAGGAATAAGTTGCTTATCAGTTTGTGCCTCATGGGTGGTGCTGGACAGATGGTGTTTTTTGTGTGTCCGTCAGGGTACAGAGTCATCCTCTATCCTCAAATGGAGTCAATTGCTACTTGTAAAATGAAGTTTATTAGGGCAAGGCACAGGCTGAAAAGTTATTTTACATGGTATACAGTAACTTAGGGCAGGGCACAGCCTGATCTCAATATTAATAGGCTATGCTAAGATTTAGTTATTGGTGTATAAAACATGAATCCAGGGGCTGAAGTGATGGCTCAGCGGTTAAGAACACTGGTTGTTCTTGCAGAAGACCCGGGTTCGAATCCCAGCACCCACATGACAGCTAACAACTGTCCTTAATTCCAGTTCCAGGGGATCTGACGACCTCTTTTGTCCTCTGCGGGCATTGTGCAACACGGGTGCACTTATCTACATGCAGGCAATATATTCATACACATAAAATTAAAAAAATAAATAAAAATAAACCATGAATCCAGGGACCAGTCTTTAAGTTTCTTTAGCATGAGATAGCAGGTGAAGCAAAGGTCGCAGTGAGAATTAACTTTCTCTGGCAGAGCAGTTTTGAATGTTAAGGAACCAATTTTCTAGTTTTAGAAAATGACTTCAAAATTGATCCGCAATGATTTAGCTGAAATTTATTGGATATTGTAATTATAAATATTCATATTCTGAAAAGCAAATATCTTTAGAATATAGATGTCAGTAAGCATTTTGGCATTTCCTAAAGACAGATATTTTCATGTTTCCTCCCTTTTTGTAAGTCCTGTCAGCTAAAGTGCTGTAGTATTAAGCAACTTACCCAAGATCCTGCAGTCAGTAAGTGATATTTCTACACTAGGTAATCAGTACTGCATTCCACTTTCTGTTGTCATGTGTTATTTTTACTTCAAAAGATAATGACCATGAGAGTTTATCCTTTTAATTTTAGCTTTGCTGTGAGATTCCTTATAGGTATATTGGTTGACTTTTAAAAAAATTCGTTTTCTTAAGTCTTTTCTCAAATAGTTGGCTATCTCTGTGACTGCATTCCTTTTCATGATTCAGTGTCATATGTTCAGAGGCTTCAGTTAGACATGGGCTCAAGTCTTAGTTCTGTTAAACAGCTGTGAGGAAATTCTCAACAAGTTAACCTTTGTAAGCCCAACCTTTTTGTTTGTTTCACCAGTGAAATGAGAATAACAGTATTTATCTTGTAATCACAATTAGGATACTTATGCTAACATGTGTAAAGTTCTTTGGACAATAGTTAGCCTAAGTACTTAGTAATGGGGTAGCCCTCACTCACTGTTATGGGTCCAGCCTTTTGACATTGCAACATGACCTTGTCATTTACAAAGTTCATGCTGTAGAAGTGTGCAGTTGAGTCACACAACAAATACACATGTGCGTGTACACACACACACACACACACACAAATAAATCTTAGAATGTTTTAAGTAAATTAGTGATTTTGTGTTGGGCCATATTCATAGCTATCCTAGGGTGCATGTGCCCCACAGACTGCAGGATTTTTGTTGTTTCTATTTTTCATTTTTGAAAAAGGATCTTCTTGTAGCCCCAGGTGACCAGGAACTCATTTTATAGACCAGACTGGTCTTGATCTCACAGAGGTCTGTCTACCTCTGCTTCCCAAGTGCTGGAATTAAAGGTGTGCACCCCCATGCCTGGCTTCAGGCTGGAAGTTGTACATGCCTGTGAGTTCTTAGTTTATTATTGCTATTGTTATTCTGCAAACTTAGAGTGTCACAGTTTATTAGATTTTGTAAGAGCAAGAACACTGCAAAGATGAGCTTCAAATAACTCATGGAAATAAATTGTATTGAGTAGTATGTTTAACGTAATTCTGCTTCATTAGACTGGAAGAATTCTACTATAGTTTACACAGGAGAGTGGAAGTAGCAGAAGATGGAGAGTGAAGCTATAGAAATAATCTTGAGAAAAATACTATGTAGGAGTCCACCATGATCTTCCTGGTAGATATTTGATGTACTTATTGAACTGGATTAAGTTGATAATTTTAGGTCTTAAAGAGCTTAAATGAATATTCAGGCTCAAGTGAATATACTGGTAATTAAATAGATGTTTTAAAACTGTGTCAGGATTAGGAGTGTAGTTTAGAGGTAGAGTTTCTGCTTAATCCATGAGGCCTTTGCTTCCATCCTGGACTGCAATAAACAAATAAAAACTAACCTATATCTAAAAGGAGGTTCCATCTGCCAAACCTTGGGCATCTAGACAAAGGAAAGAGGAGACATTTGACCATATCCATGAAGCCAGTACTTTATTCATACTCATTGTGCTTTCTATATGCAATTACGTTGGATGCTGAGGAGGATTTTAAAAATATTTGTGTTGTGTATGTTGTGTGTGGAGTGTGCATACATGTCCATGGGGGCAGGGGAGGCCCGAGATTAATGTCAAGTGTCTTATCACGCCATCTTTTTTTATTATTTTTATGAGTATTTTGCCTGCATGTATGTAAATGTACCAGTGCCATGCAATGCTCACAGAGGCTAGAAGAGGGTGTTGGAAGTGGAGGATCCCCTGGAAATGGAGTTACAGACAGCTGTTAGCTACCACGTGGGTGCTGGGAACCAAACCTTGGTCCTCTGCAGGAGCATCCAGTGCTCTTTATCTCTAAGCCATCTTTCCAGCCCCCTGATCAATCGATCGATCTACCTATCTCTCTCTCTCTCTCTCTCTCTCTCTCTCTCTCTCTCTCTCCTTTCTTTCATTCATTATTTGAGTCAGGATCTCTCACTGAACCTAGTTCATTAATTTGACTGGGCCTGACTTGCTGATGAACTTCAGGGATCTGCCTGTCTCTGTCTCACAAAGCTGGGGTTTACAGGTATGAGCTGCCATGCCCATCTTTTTATGTGGGTTCTCGGGTCCCTGTGCTTGTATAGCAGGCACTTTACTGAATGAGCCATCTCTCCAGACTCCTAGGAAGATTTTCAAGACTAGTTTTTGTCTCATGTTGGTTACCTTTCTGAAATGAAAAATAAAATAAGAATAAAAGAATATGCCATGAAAACAAAATTTTAAGAGCTAAGTGGAAATTCAGAGGTGGAATTTCTAAATTGGAGGTCAAGAGAAGCTTTCTCTGGAGCTTGAGATGGAGAGATAGTCCAGAAATAGAAACTTAAAATGGGAGGATAGAGTAGGTAGTGGAGATGAGTTCTAAAAAGTGTTTTTTGCTGGGTGTGGCAGCATAATAGGCCTTTAATCCCAGCGCTCGGGAGGCAGAGGCAGGCAGATTCCTGTGAGTTCAAGGCTAGCCTGGTCTACATAGTGTGTTCCAGGTTATCTGGGGCTACAGGGAGATCCTATCTCAAAAAAGTCCAAAAAAAAAGTTTCTTACTGGCATATGTTAATTATACATAATAATGGGCTTTATTTTCATTCATGTATATAATGCATTTTGATCATGTTTATAGGAGCCTGGGCACTTTACTAGTGGCTATACCACTGAAGAAAATCCTCTCCCGAACCATTAACTGCTTATAAATCCTCACGAAGGGGTGGGGCCTCTTGAGTCCCTCCCCTTCTCCATGACTGGATGTTGACAGACCCCATCTTATGCAGGTTTTATGCAGGTAATCACAGCTGCTGTGAGTTCAAGATTGCAGTAGCCATGTCATGTCTGGAAGATAGTGTTCTATGGAACACTAGCTCCACCCTACCCTCTGGACTTATTTTACCCTCTCTTCTGCTGTCTCCTGAGCCTTGGAGAGGGTGATATAGATGTTCCCTTTGTGGTTGAGCATTCGGCACTCACTTATTCTCATCATTTTGGCCAGTTATGAGTCTCTACAGTTACTCTGCCTCCAGAAAAAAGGAACTCTGACCAAATGAGACAACAGCATTAATTTAAGGTTGTGAGAACAATTATTTAGAAGGCAGTTTAGTAGGCACATCATGTCCATTTAGCAAATCAAAGGCAGTAGCTTCCTCACCAGCATCTATGACTTTGCCAGCCGTGGGTTTTTGACCTGTACCAGGAGGCAACTTTTAAAAAGGCATGGGAATGGACATTTCAGAGCTTGTATGTAGAAATGTAATGGATCTGAGCTGGGTAAATCATAGAATGGGTAATGAGAGGAAATGATGAGTAAGTATGTGAGATGTGGTCAAGGAGAATAGTGTAGGGTGTAGCAGAGAGACAGGACAGAGAGAACCCCTGACAGAGTCAAGAAAGCCATGTGACAGACAGCATTAAGGAGGGATAAGAAAGTGGAAAAAATGAAGAGGGAGTAAGTTCAGAATGTGACCCCGGGGAAAACTTGGAGATGGGTAAATATTTTGGGGGAAGTTTTTTGAGCAAGGATGTTAGAGCAGAGGGATATTTTATAAAGGTCAAATCAGTGAGTGATGAATTGATGGAGCTAATGCCTTAGTCATACATTTTAAGAAGAAAGAGTCATTTGGAAAAAGAGTAGTAATTGGTATACTGAGTTTTAAGTCACAAAGGATTTTGGGGTAGAGATATAGAATTAACTTATTGGAAAAGATCTAGGTGATGTAGGAAATCAGTAGTAATAATTTGGTTGAGAGATAAGTGACTAGGATTAAAAAATGGCCAAGGATTCAACAAAGTAAAGGTTATTGTTGCTGACTTCATGAATGGCTATTATGCTGTTCCCCCAGTACCCAACACATCAAGCACTCTAATTTTAATTTTTAAAAATTTATTATTTTTATTTTGTGTGTATGCGTGTATTGCCTGAGTGCATAGGTAAGCACACCCATGTTGTGCAATGCTCTCGGAGGACAGAAGAGGCTGTCAGAACCCCTGGAACTGGAATTAAGACAGTTGTTAGCTGTCATGTGGGTGCTGGGATTCGAACTTGGATCTTCTGCAAGACAATCAGTGTTCTTAACTGCTGAGCCATCTCTCCAGCCCCAGCACTTTGTTTTAATATGAGTGTTTAACTTCTTTTTAAAAGTTTATAAAACTTTATTTTTATTTTATGTGGATAAGTGTTTTGCATGCATATATAAGTGCATCATGTGCATGCAGTGCCTGTGGAGATCAGGAGAGGGTGTTGGATCCCCTGAAACTGGAGTAAGAAACGGTTGTGAGCCACCACATAGGTGTTGGGAACAGAACCTGGATCCCCTGCAAGTGCAGAAAGTCTTTTAACTGCTGAGCCATACTTCCAGACCTGAGTTTTGGCTTCTTATAAACATGTTTAGGCATCACATAGACTAGTTTAAAGAATTCTCCTGTAGAAAAGATTTTAGGCACACTGAGAAACCATGCCCTTTGTAATTGTTAAACATGTCTCATTGAAGAAAGATTTGTCTAATAGAGGTTCTCTGAGTTTCCTATCAGCTCTGAAACAAAGGAGTAGTGATGCTGTTACTATAGATAATCAGCTCTAAGACCTCAGGCTTACTGTATTCTAGGCACAGTTCTAGGTGACTAACATGTTAGCTTATTAAATCCTCACAGCACTGAGATGAGGCACATGTGGTAAGTATTGTTCTCATTTGACAGAAGGAAACTGGCACTCTGTAGAGTGATTAAAAGACTTGGCTAGGGTCACATTGTGAGTGGCAAAATATTGATTTGAACCTATGTAATCTAACTCTAGAGTCTGCCATGATCCTTTATGTTTTACTATTTGTTGTACTTTCTGATTTTAGAGCCTTTGTTGCTATGGGGAGTTATATCAAATATGATGCTAAAGGATGTGATATAGAAAATATTAAATCTTAACTGGTTATAGCAGCAAGAATTGTGAAGCCTACATAGCTTGTACAGTTAGTTATAGCCCTGGCCCTGCCTTCACCCAGTTACCTCACAGAAGGAAAGGTTGTAGTTGTCAGTGATAGATAATGATTTATGTCAGTTCTTGTGACTCAGGCCATAAGTTTGCCACACCTTTTTAATTCTTCGAAGGAGCAAGCTCCAAGACACTTGAGATCACAAGTTGATTGTATCAGCCACATGCATTTAATTTTCTGTTAAATACTGTCGCTTCCCTGAGGACCAGAAGTTTCACATCCAGTATCACATTGGGTGGCAGCCGGCTTAGAAAGTACCTAAGACATTTACTGCCAGGTTTGGTCCCACTAAATCATCTAGTACATCCTGTAAGGTGCAGAGAGATGCTTTCTGAGAGTCAACAGCAGCTTTTCTGCATATAATCACAGGAGATGAGATACTGTGTAGGAAAGAGGCTCAACAATTGTAATCCCAAATTTGAGTCTATAGACTGTCTCTATAGTAGATGTTTTTGAGAATACCCTAATTCATGTGTTGACAATTCTAATGTTACTTGTATAGATTTCTTTTCTAGCAGGACTTTAGACCCCAATCTAAATAGGAATTTCTGTGAAACATGAGTGATCATTTCTTAAGTTACCAAGGTGTGGGCCACCATGCCTGGTAGTTTTTATTAATTTTTATTGCTGTTATAAAACACCATGACCAAAAGTAACTTATGGAAGAATTTACTTTGGCTTATGATCCATAATGGAGGGCATGGCAGCACACAGAGCAGGCAGCTGAGAGATCACACCATTAACCAAATGAAGAATACAAAGAGCAAACTAGAAGTGGAGCAAAGCTATGAACAGTGAAAACCACCCCTATGACATACTTCTCCAGCAAGGATACACCTCCTAAAGATTCTGTAACTTCTCCA
Source organism: Nannospalax galili (assembly GCF_000622305.1). Taxonomy (NCBI): domain Eukaryota; kingdom Metazoa; phylum Chordata; class Mammalia; order Rodentia; family Spalacidae; genus Nannospalax; species Nannospalax galili. The sequence continues at coordinate 1,095,704 of NW_008352654.1, forward strand.
AACAGTGCCACCAACTGGGGACCAAGTATTCAAATACATGAACTTATGGGGAACCTTTTTCACTGAAACCACCACATCTACTCTCTGTGGGTCCCACTTAATATATTATTAGTAAAGGAACATTTTTTGCCTCAGGTTTGTACGTGTGTGTGTGTGTGTTTGTGTGTTTTTGGTCTGTAAGTATGTAAGTATTGTAAGTGCAGGGTACAGATAAAAAATGGTCACTTTCTTGAAAGTGAGTTTGGTACACTGTGGAATGGAGGGCATATATACACATATGCAGCCTATGTAAAGGTCACACTCTAGTATGAAATAGAAAGATTGCCATACATTGCCATTTTCTTTGGTGGTACCTTTGGTGGTTCAAGTGACCAAATGAGTGTCAAAGATTGAAGTTTTGTTAAGGAAACAAGTTTAATAACAGTGGAAGTTTCCCCTCAAACTCTGGTGTTTTCAGACACCACTTAGGATGTGAAGCACCATCCTCCTTTCTCCTTTTGTTCAGCTCCTTGACCTTCTGTTGAACTCATCTTCCAGAGGGTCCATTAGTTTGTCTGATTTGGTGATGTCATGAATGACTTCTCTAAAGTACCTACTACTTCTTACTGGGATCACCCAGAGTTCAATTTTGTTACATAATGCCCATGTGATGATACTAATACTTATAGTAAAAAGTCTACAGTTCATATAGCTATTTGTACTTAGCTGAATTACTTTCAGAAGGCAAATAAATACTATAAGAGGGAAAAGCATTCCATTATCCTCTTTGCTGGTGTTAAGTAGTGCCACTTTGCATGAAAGAAGGAAACTGTCTTGGGAGCCCAGGATCTAAGAAGATAAAAGCTGTGTAATTTCATTTTGTAATTGGCACTAAAGCAAGTGACTACTTAGGTTTAAAGGGTAGTCAGTAGACTCTAAACCTTTAGGGGGAGAGTTACAATCTTGCTTTATTTGTCTGAAAGATGCCATAGGTCACCTGTCAAGCTAGACACAGAGGACAGGGCAATTAGAGCATTAGACTGGAGATGGTTCGATCTGAGGTAACTTATGGAAGAGTTGGAGAAGGAAACTAAACACATTTTCTTTTGCAGTTGCAGCTGTGATCCTCGGCTGTCTGTTGGCATTGAAGGGACCTGATGTTTTACGTTATTGGTATGTTATAGAAGGCTCTTTTTATCATCTTTTTGTTATAGTTATTTAGTTCCTTTTCGACTCTGTCCTCTTTCCCTTTGAAAAATGGAGCTAAAAATATTTGCACTTGTGCTAAATTGTACCTGCATAGAGTTGGCAGAGGAGTTCATTCATTTGGGAAATATTTATTGAGGAATTACAGTCTATGCCAAACACTGTTTACTCTAGAGTCAGAATTGAATAAGGCAAAAATCTGCCTTTAAGAAGTTCAGAACATGAAGGGAAGATGGTCAAGAAGGAAAAAGTTAATAGATACAGAAGTTTGAGGGAGGCCCAAGAGAAGGAACTCCTAGCTGTTGGAGCTCGGGAGGGCTTTTGCCACGTGGACAACAAAATGAAAATCTTTCAAATGGAGGGAACCACTTTTTTTTCCTGCTTCTGTAAGGAGCCAGCATAGGCAGAAAAGTGGTGGTATGTGTGTGGCGGCTTTGTATGTAGCTCATAGTATAGAAAGAACTGGTTAGCAGACTTTTTGTAAAAGATAAGAGAGTAAATACTTTCCCATTTTAAAAAGGATGCAGCCTTCTTATACTACTCAGCTCTGTCTGTGTGGTACAGAGGCAACCATAGACAGTCTGTATAGGAATGGGTGAAGCTATCCCAGCACAAGTAATTTACAGAAAATAAGCAGGGTTTAGGGTTTGACTATAGTTACTTACTGTTCTAGTTTGCCTTCAGTTGCCATGACAAAACATTCTGACCATATGGGAAGGAAAGATTTATTTGGCTTACATCTCCTGGGTCACAGTTCTTTAGGGAGCCCAAAGTAGGAACTCAGGGCAGGAACCTGGAGGCAGGAGCTGGAGCACAGGCCATGGAGGAATGCTGCTTACTTGCTTGTTCCCCTGGCCCCTGCTCACCCTGCTTTCTTATACAATACAGGACCACCTGCCCAGGGATGGCACCACCCACAGTGGGCTGGGCCCTCCCACATCACTCAACAATCAAGAAAATGCCCCACAGACATGATTACAGGCCAGTCCAATGGAGGCATTCCCCAATTGAGGCTTCCTCTACCCAGGTGTGTCAAGTTGACAACCAAAGCTATCCAGCACACTGACTCCTGGTCTAGAAGATTCCTGCTAGAAAAATCACCCACAGGGGTAGTGACCCAGTATAGTGTTTCTTTGACAGTCTTGCAAACTCACCTTGAGTCCCTTTAAGTTGGCAGTCTGTTCTCTAACAAGAAGCTATAGTGAGTAACTGGTAGGTGGTTTGTGTGTTCTCTTTTATGTAGGTGGAATCACAGTATCTGTGGTTGCATTCTTCTTCACAATTAAGTTCCTCTTTGAGCTTGCTGCACGTGTAGTCAGCTTTCTTCAAAATGAAGACCGTGAGCGCCGAGGGGACCGGACTATTTATGACTATGTGCGGGGAAATTACTTGGATCCCCGGTCCTGCAAAGTGTCCTGGGATTGGAAGGACCCCTATGAGGTGGGCCACAGCATGGCCTTCCGAGTGCATGTAAGGGAATGTTTCTGTCTCTGTGGTTTCTAAGTCATTTTCTTTCTAGAGACTAGTGCAGTCCTGGTTGTGCTGACTGGAATAACATTTTCTCTTGTTTTCCAGTCCCTCCCAGAACCTTGGGAATTGTTAATATCTGAAGAGGCATTAATTTACCTATGTTTTTTGTTTACTGGGTACATAGCTTTGACAAAATACAAAGTCTAATGTTTTCAAATAAGGAAAGTGCTAGCTGTGGTAGCACTTAGTCCCATCCTGATCTACATGGTGGAGTTCCAGGTCAGCCAGGGCTACATAGTGAGACCCTGTTACAAGAAAAGAAAAGTAGTACTGAGGCTGGAGTGGATTTGCACACCTATAATCTCAGCACTTCAGAGACAAATGCAGGAGGATCAGAACTTCAGGATCATCCTTGGCTACATAGGGAGTTTAATGCTATCCTGGGCTGTATAAGACTCTGTTTCTAAAAACCCGCACCAAACCCAAACAAACAAAAAACAAAAAGAAGAAGAAAGGAAAAAGAAACAAAAAAGAGAAGGTATGAGGTAGTATAGATCAGGAATTAGTAAAGTGTGGGCTAAAGGCCAAGCATCCCTACTTCCTGTTGGAACCCAGCCATATGCATTTGTCCTGTATTGACTCTGGCTCCTTTCTCACCTGTATAGTTAGGACAGTTGTGTATGGTTTACAAAGCCAACTGAATTTACTATCTGGCACTTGACGGAGAAACTTTGCAACCCATGAATCAGCTTCTTCACTAGGTAGCGTTAACTTTCGTATGTGAGCCTGAACCCCTCTGTCCTTGCCTGGTGCTCTCCTTCCCCTCGGTGCCAGTGGTCGATGCTGTGCTGTTGACTAACTGCCTTCACATTGGGTTAGCATTGAGAGTGAAATAGAGTGTGCTGGGAACACTGAGGAGGCAGTAAATGTTCAGAAACATCAAGTTCAAATTGATAACGTTCTTTATGTGGTGGTGTGTGCTATCCTATCCTGAGTTTTTCTTTGTTGTGCGTAGGGAATTTGCCTTTCTCTGTGTTTCTATGAGCAGAACTATAAGGAGCAGGTAGGCACTGGCATTTACCAGTGTGACCTTGGCCAGCTTCCTCTGTCCCACACTCTCTTGTCACATGGGAAGTGGTTTTCTCCCTCTGCTTACTAATAATGGGTGTTGGTCTTTTCTCACTGCAGTTATTCTATAAGAATGGGCAGCCTTTCCCCGCACATCGGCCTGTGGGACTGCGAGTTCACATCTCTCATGTTGAATTAGCAGTGGAAATTCCAGTGACCCAGGAAGTCCTTCAGGAGCCCAATTCCAACGTGGTAAAGGTGGCCTTCACTGTGCGCAAGGCTGGGCGTTATGAGATTACAGTGAAGCTTGGTGGATTAAATGTCGCCTATAGTCCCTACTACAAAATTTTTCAGCCTGGTAGGTTCTTTGTTCTTTCTTTCTTTCTCCTTCCCACACCCCTTCTTTGTGTGTTCTTTTCTTTTGGGGGTAGGGTATGATAGAATTGAATCCAGGGCCTTATGCTAAGCATATGCTCTATTCCTGAGCTTTTCTCCCAGTTCTTCCTTTTAAAAAAAAGAAAAGATACTTACTGAAATTTAATTTACATGCCATAAAATTCATCCATTTGATAATGTGATGGTGTTTTGAATTAATTGCCCTTCAAGTTTTGCCATAGTCAATTTTAGAACATTTTCATTATCTCAACAGGAAAACCCCAGACCTATTAGCTACTTTGTTACCAAACTCACTTCAGCCACTAGTCTTTGAACTTGTAAAATGTGTGACCTTTGTGACTGTAATGTAGTATAATATTTGCAAGGTTCTTCCATGCTGTATCATTAATTAATCCCTCATTTCTTTTGATTGCCAAGTACTATGCCACATAGTAATTGTCTTTTTTGTAAATTGTGGACTTTTGGGTTGTTTCTTCCCATGTCACGTCTTGACTACCGAAAGTAAGGCTGCTGTGAACATTTGTGTACAGATTGAAATTTTTTTCTATATTTATTTAAAATTTTTAAATTTTAATTGCTTTTCTTTGTATTTGTGGTGGAGTGTTGTACGGGTGTGGGTGATGCACATACGTGTCACAGTGTGCGTATGGAAGTCAGGACAACTTCTGGATTCAGGTCTCTCTTTCATCATGTGGGTTCTAGCGATTAAACTCAGGTTGTTAGGCTTCAGAGCAAGTGCCTTTACCTGCTGAGCCATCTTTCTAGCACTTTTGTACAGTTTTGTGTGGGCATGTGCTTTTATTTCTCTAGGAATAGAATTGCAGACTAATCAATGGAACAAGTTCTTAAGGACTAAGGGCACCAGAATAGAAAGAAGATAAATTCTTCTGATTTTTTTTTTTTTTTGGTCTTTTTGAAGCAAGGTTTCCCTGTAGCCCCAGCTGTCCTGGAACTCACTATGTAGACCAGGCTGGCCTTGAACTCACAGAGATCCGCTTGCCTCTGCCTCCCAAGTGCTGGGGCTACAGGCGTGTGCCACCATGCCTGACAATTCTTCTGATTTTTATAAAAACCTTTTTCAGTACAAACACCTTGGCCCAACCCAAATTCACCATTGCTGCCAATGCATACTTTACTTCACACCGATGAGTATCTGTCCACACTTAGTGCCTTTATCTCTGCTTTTCCCTCTCATGCCTTTACACCAGATAACAGATGCTCACTGGGACTGAGGTCCACAGCTGTAATCTCTGACTTTGGGCTCTGCAACATCAATGTTTAGTTAGTGTGTTGGAGACCTGTCTTCCCTATGTTCCCTTCCTGGTGTTTCTTTGAAGATAGATTTAGATATTGGCTATTTTGGTATCCACATAAATGATAGGACTTTGGCTAATAGGAAAACAAAGCCCCAAACCACATTTCTATACTTTTGTCATTTGAAGACTGTCATACAAGTAGAATATATAATAGGTAACCTCTTGGGATTGGCTGAATTGCCAGGAGATTCATCCAGAGTGTCAGGTATATGAAAACTGGTTCCTTTTTATTGGTACTATTCCATGAGATGAATATTTAACTACTCACCCATTGCAGGACATCCTGATTGCTTCCAGTTTTTAGGTATTATCAACAAAACTGCTGTTAACATTCATGTACTTTTTTTTTTTTTGGTATCTGAGCATGTTTTCATTTCTCTGGGATAAATGCTCCGGAATGTAATTGCCAAGTCATTTGATAGTTACATGCTTAGTATTTTTAATGTTTTTAAGAAAGGAATTGCCAAACTCTTTTCCAAAGTAGCTGTAGTGTGTGGATCCCACCAGCAGTGTATGCATGACCCACTTTCCTCTCATCATTGCCAGCCTAATAAATATGCATTATCTCACTGTGCTTTGGTTTGCATTTCCGAAATGGTTAATGATCTTGAACGTCTTTTCCATGTGTTTTGCTATCTGTGTATCCTCTTTGGTGAAATGTTTTTTACCCATTTTCTAATTAGAAATTTTTGGTTTTTCACTTGTTGAATTTTGAGAGTTTCTTTGTATAAATTCTGCATACTAGCCCTTTGCCTAATATTTAAAGTCTTGCTTTTCTTTTATCCTCTTAATAAGGTCTTCTACAATACAAAAACTTTGAATTTTGATGAAGTCTACTTTCATTCCTTTTTTTCTTTCATAATCATGCTTTTGGTGTTGAAGACCTCTGGCCTGAAGAATTTTTTCCTTTTTTTTTTTCCTAAAAGTTATATGGTTTCCTATTTTATGTTAAAGCCATGCTTTATTTTTAGTTGAATTTTATATATGAGACTTGGGCCGAGGTTCTTCTATTTTTTCTTGTAGATATCTGGTTGTTCTAGGACCATTTGTTAAAAAGGCTATCTTTCCTTTATTAAAAGAGCTTTTATACTTCTCTCAAAAATCAGCTGGGTATATTTGTGATGTTCTGTTTTAGTTCTCTGTTGTAACATTTGTTGATGTACCTGTTCCTGACCGGTACCAGAGTCTTGATTACTGTACCTGTTATAACAAGTCTTGAAAATGGTAAACTAGCCCTTCTCACTTTATTCTTTTTTCACATTGTTGTACCTAATTCCAGTTCCTTTACTTTTCCATACAGACTTTGGGATAGTGTCTAAATATATGAATATTTTCCTTTTAATAAAAATTGTGAGCTGGGCATGTTGGTACACGCCTTTAATCCCAGCATTGGGGAGGCAGAGTCAGACAGGAGGCAAGTGTGGTCTACATAGTGAGTTTCAGGTCAGCTGGCCAGTGTGGTCTACATAGTGAATTTCAGGTCAGTTGGGGCTACAGGAAGACCTTGTCTCAAAAAGACCAAAAAAGAAAAAGAATTGTGGCTGGACGTGGTGGCACAAGCCTTTAATCCCAGCACTTGGGAGGCAGAGGCAGGTAAATCTCTGTGAGATTGAAGACCCTGTCTCAAAAAGACCCCCCCCTCCAAAAAAAAAGAACCGGGGGAAGTTGACACTTGCTCTATGTTGAATTTTTTTTTTTACTCACAACTATGATCTAAGTCATTTATTTGGCTGGCCTACACCCATGCACTTATGGATAGCACTAATTGGACTCTGTGGGTTTAAAAACAAGGACATGAAGTTGGGAAGAGGGTGTGGTGGGAGGGGTTTGAGAGGAGTTGGGGGGAATAGGGGTGGATATAGTCAAAATACATTGTATGCATATATGAGATGCTTGAAGAATAAATCAAATATATGTTTTTAAAATCTTTTTGTTCACAGTGTTTTATAGTGCTCAACATACAGGCCTTGTAAATATTTTGTTAGATTTGTACTTCTGTCATTGTTTATTCCTGTTTATTATTATTGTATGTGTATACATATAAGTGTATGAGTACAGGTGTGCTCATATGATGGGTGTTTGTGTAGAGGTCAGAGGACACCTTGGGAGTTTTTTCTCTCCTTCTACTTTTACATGGGTTGTGGATCACCAGGTTGCCAGGTCACCAGGCTTATACAGTGCCTTACTGGCTAAACCATCTCATAGGCCCTCAGCACTTACCCTTAAGTGCACCCTCATAGGTGCACTGAGTGAGTTTAGCCCTGTATCTGTATTTCTCAGTTCTGTCTCCTTCCCTGTCTTTTCTCATTTTATTTGGTGCTGACAGAGGTTAAAAACTTATTAAAAGCAACAAAAACAGGCTAGGGAGATGGCTCAGCAGTTAAGAACACTGACAGTTCTTATAGAGGACCTTAGCTTCAGTTCCCAGCACTGATATGGCAGCTAACAACCATCTATAACCAGTTCCTGAGCATCCAACATCCACTTCTTACCTTAGGTATTGCATGTATGTGGTGCACGAAAAACACCCCTCCCCACACACAAACAAACAAGCAAACAAAGCTCTCAAAAACACATCAAAAAGCAACAACAAGAAACAAGTCCCTCTAGGCCTGGTGTGGTGGCCCATGCCTTTAGTCCCAGCACTGGGAGGCAGAGGCAGGCAGATTTCTGTGAGTTTAAGGCCAGCCTGGTCCACATAGTTCCAGGACAGCTGGGGCTATAGGGAGACCCTGTCTCAAAAAAAGACCTCCCCCCCAAAAGAAGTCCCCCAAGTTCATTTATATTAATCTATTTCCTGTTTGGTCTTTTCTTAATTATCCCTAGGAACCCTGCTGTCTGACTCACTAAGCAGATCTTGGCGCCTTGAAGAACACCTCTCTCGCCTCTCTAACCATTAGATTCCATTGTCTGTTCCAGGTATGGTGGTTCCTTCCAAAACCAAAATTGTGTGCCATTTTTCTACTCTTGTGTTGACCTGTGGGCAGCCACACACCCTTCAGATAGTGCCCCGGGATGAATATGACAACCCTACCAACAACTCAACATCCTTGAGAGATGAGCACAACTACAGTTTGTCCATTCATGAGGTAAGTGCCTCCTTTTTCCTGTGTGCTGGAATAGGCTCTTTCTGTTACCCTCACTCCTGATTCACTCCCAATTCTTGTTGCCTTCTCTCTGCCTCAGTGCTGTCATATCTATCTGATAGTACTTGTCCTGTTATTAACTGTGAGACTCGAGTAGAGGATAGATAGGAATGTTCTTTGTAAAAGTAAATTGCCTTTCAAATAGAGAAAATGGTACAAGTGGAATGATGCTTTGTTTCCTTCCTGTAGCTCGGCCCTCAAGAAGAAGAGAGTAGTAAAGTCTCATTTGAGACATCAGTGACCTCCAACAGGCAGACATGCCAGGTTTTCTTGCGGCTCACCCTGAATTCTCGTGGTTGCTTCCATGCCTGCATTTCATACCAGAATCAACCAATCAATAATGGCGAATTTGACATTATTGTCCTTAGTGGTGAGTTAAAAGCTGTGATTTGGTCCTTTCCCCCAACAACTTCTTCCTCTTGTGTCTACACTCCTGACCCACCCCACAAACTTTTGATATTTGAGGCTCATTTGCCTTACTGCCTTGTACGCTAAATGACTGTTACTAAGTTTGCCTTTGCCTGATCCCTATTTTGAACCTTATTCTTTGTCATACATCAGAGAATGAGAGGAATATTGTTGAACGCAATGTTTCTACGTCAGGAGTGAGCATTTACTTTGAGGCTTATCTTTATAATGCTAACAACTGTACCAGCACACCATGGCACCTTCCACCCATGCACATGAGCTCTTCCCAGCGCCGGCCTTCCACTGCTGTTGAAGAGGAAGATGAAGACTCACCCTCAGAATGCCACACACCTGAGAAGGTGAAGAAACCGAAGAAGGTCTACTGCTATGTGTCACCAAAGGTTGGAACCTCTATTCTTGCCTTAAAATTCCTCTGTCTGAGCCTGTAGATCATAAGCACTTAGTAACAGAAACCACAGAGTGGCAATCTGAGTGTCAGTAGGGCAAGATCATCTACATGTAGAGGTTCTGGGACTTGAAAGAGGCTTCTGAAGCTTGTGCCCCCTCTGCTGATGCAGCAGTTTGCTTCGTACTAGACCAGATCTCTGTCATAGCTTCTCTGTGTCTTGGCACTGTTGAACACCTGTACATACTGCCCTTTGAATGCTTCAGGAAAGTTTCCAAGGCATGGCTCCCAGAATCATTAAGAAGTCCTCACTAGGATAAAAGTCACTGTTGGCCCCTTGTGCTGTGTTGAAACAATTTGATCTTTCATTCTGTGATGTGTGAAAACATAATAAATGGTTGTCACTACCAGGTTTCAAGATTGTAAGAAAGAAATTTTGGCAGAGACAAGAAGGTGAATTTCCCAAGCCCTGAGCTCAGAGGCTCCTTGTGTTAAACACTTTCTTTTGACTATTTGTATTATCTTATTCATTCAGTCCTTAAAAAATGAGACTATTGGAACATTGTATTACACCCTTTAATCTCATACTCAAAATTGAGTACAAAGTCTCTTGTGCTTTATAACACTTTTCTATTACTGTATTAGTTACTTTTCTGTTGCTGTGATAGAAACACTGACCAAAGCAACTTATAGAAGGAAGAGTTTATTTGAGCTTATGGTTCCAGCGGGGCAAGAGTCCACATGGTGGGGAAGCATGGCAGCAGAGGTGGCTGGAAGAGGAGCGGAAGCTAGGCTCTACATCTTCAAGCAGACACAGGAAGCAAGAGAGCAACTCCAGATCTGGCAAGGCTTAAGAATTCTCTAAGCCCACCCCCAGTGATGTGTTTCCTCCAGGATAGCCACACCTTCTAAGACCTCCCAAAACAGCACCACCAACGGGGACAAAATGTCCAAATACTTGGAGCCTGTGGGGGACATTTTCATTCAAACCATCATATATATCATGTTCATTTAAAATCTAGCCTTCATGTGGACTAGGAGGGATGGCAGTGAGGGAGCTGAATGGGGGAAATGAAAGATCAGCACTGAATTAATCATTGTTAAGATTGGCAGTGGGTTTGTTACACTGTTTTCTCTTTTTTTGTACAAGTTAGAAGTTTTCTTTAATGAAAATTTAACTTTAATTGAAGGAAAAATTGTTGGGGATATAGTTCAGTGGTAGAATGCTACCCTAGCATGTTTGAGGGAGTCTCTAGGACTGAACAAAAGAAAAATGAATGACTTGCCACACAGTCACATAACAGATTTAAAAATAAATATTGCATTATTGTTTCCTCTTTTATAAAAGGCATAAGAGCCTTCTTAATCCTTACATGAGGTATTTTGGTAAACTTTTTGTGTGAGGTCCCTACTGCACCTCTCTCCAGCCCTCTCACACAGACTCATGCACACACAGCCTCTTCCTGTCTCCCCTTCCTTGGTAAGTTCTTAGTGCCATTCAAATAGGGAGAAGAGGCAGGCATAGTAGCTCACATCTGTAATCCTAGCACTCAGGAGGCTGAGGCAAGAGGATCACTGTGGATTCAAGGACAACCTGGGCTACACAGTGAGTTCCAGTACGCCTGGGCTTTGGAGTGAGATTTTGTCTCAGAACATAAAAACAAAACAACAACATCAATTAGGTAGAAAGCAGTGGATATGGGCTGCTGTTAGTTCCTATGTGGACTTGGAATGAGTCACTATGAGCAGCAGCAGGCAAGGCAGCAGTGGAGATCTTGGTTATTTCTAGGTGAAATGTCCTATACTCATAAAGTAAAACCTAATTCCAGATATTCTAAAATTACAGAGAGACTTAAGTGCTAAGATTTTGATGTATCATCCTGGTGTGGTGGTGCATGCCTATAATCCCAGCTCAGAGATTATGCCATAATCTTTTTGTTTGTTTGTTTTTTGAGACAGGGTTTTTCCTGTAGCCCCAGATTGCCTGGAAGTCACTATGTACAATGTACACCAGGCTAGTGTACCAGCCTCTCCTACCTCCTGCATCCTGGGATTAGAGGCCTCCATGCCTCCGTGCCTCCACACCCAGCTTTATTGGCCTTTTTAAAGACAGGATGGATATGTATTTTTTAGTACTGACTATCCTTTTGTTATCATGAAAAATGTAGATAAGAGACTCTGGTATTACTTACAGTACCCCAAACACGGCCTTTTTCTTTATCACTCGGTTCATTTTCTATTTTGGTTCTCCAGCAATTCTCAGTGAAGGAATTCTACCTGAAAATCATCCCCTGGCGTCTTTACACCTTCCGAGTATGCCCAGGAACAAAAGTAAGTAGAGCCTTCCTAGGTCTGCTTCATACTGAGCGACTTCAGCTCTGGATGCCTTAGCTTTTTCTTTTTCCTGAGAGGGTTTTGAGTGTTTCTGGAAGTTCTCCCTGTGTACACAGGATTTATTTCCTAGTAAAAAGTTATCTCATTAAATGGTATAAAGAATAAGTAAATCTTTCAAGGATGTGTGCCTACAGAGACGGGAATTTAATAACAGCTCAGAATACTTTATCGATATCTTTGTCTTCAGCACCAACTTCAAAGCTCATTCTTTCAGAAGAAATGTTCTCATGTATTAAAAATGCATGTGTGTGTGTGTGTGTGTGTACTTTTTTTTTTTCTGGGCTTTTAGAATCTAAACTTCTACCTAGAGGTTTGGATGTGTTGTTTATAAAAATCGCTTGGAATAATAATTTTTGCTCTTTTGTATATTCTTTCACCTTTCCTATATTTTATGTTGGAAGGTCTAGAGTGTGGCCTGTGATCCTTACTTAAAGGCATTTCTCTGTGACCTGGATAATTTCAATTAAAACTTGAATTAGGGGCCAGCAAGATAGCTCAGTGGGTAAAAGTGCTTGCTATGCAAACCCAATGACCTGACTTAATTCTCAGAACCCATGTAACAAGCTGAATGCAGCATGACACTTCTGTACTCACAGCACTCCTGTGGCAGGATGGGAGGCACGGACAGGAGCAGCTCGAGGGCTATCTAGCTTGGAGTATGCAGCAAGGCAGAACCAACTCCTGAAAGTTGTACACACAAACATATGTAGCCTGGGCATGCATCCACACACGCACACACAACAAAAAACAACCTTGAATTATAGAATGTTGAGATAGGGCTGGCAAGATAGCTCAGCAGGTAAAAGTACCTGCCAAGCCTGGTAACCTGAGTTCAGTCTACATGGTGGAAGGAAAGAACCAACTCTTCTCACTTCCATGTCTGTATTGTGTGTGGCACATGCATACCTACATATACACACAAAAAATAATTATTTTTAAGTTGAGATTAAAAGAAAAAAAAAACCAAGAATTGTACTCCTGATAGACACTTACTTAGAAAACAGAGGTTTACCTTGTTTTTGTTCTTTGTCCAGCAGAATAGGTATATGGAAAGTTTTTGTTGGAATTAACGGGTTTATAGGTTCAATTAGCTCCTTCTTTATTTCCTTTGCTAGTTTTCATACCTTGGCCCTGACCCTGTTCATAAGCTTCTCACCTTGGTGGTAGATGATGGCATTCAGCCTCCTGTGGAGCTCAGCTGCAAGGAGAGGAACATTCTGGCAGCCACTTTCATCCGTTCCCTACACAAGAACATTGGTAAGGGTGGGGAAGTAGCGAACCTAGTCCCCCTGCATCCCTGAGGTTGTAGAGCTGTGGGGAGGTACTCCACATGTGTCTGCTAATAAGGCTGTAATCATGATGGATCTTGGTGCTCCTCAGGAGGCTCTGAGACCTTTCAGGATAAGGTGAACTTTTTCCAGCGAGAGCTTCGGCAGGTACATATGAAGAAACCACATTCCAAAGTCACCCTGAAGGTCAGCAGACACGCCTTGTTGGAATCGGTATGTAAAGTTTCATCTTTCAGCAGATAGAATCTGTCAAAGTAAGGATCTCTTTAGTATTTGGTTATATCCTGCAGTTTGTTTGTATGAAATGTAAATTTCCCTTTCTAAATCTATCAGAGACTATTTGTTCTTCTCTTTATATATAGTTTTATTATACTTAGTGTGGAGCCATTGTGCTGGAGGCATGTAACTGAGGGGAGACTAGATGACACGTAGGCTTTCTGGTCTACACTGAGCTAGTTCCTGAACAGCCTCCAGTCTAGGGGAGTAGACACAGTGTTTAGAGAAGAAAGTTCTTGTTAATGAATCCCTGGAATAGAAGAGCTCTTGCTGGATTAAAAGGAAGTGATTTTTTTGTTGTCACTGTGGTCTGATGGAAATGGAACACCTGATGAGTGTCTGTCTCCACCACACAGACACTGGCATGGGTCTGACATTCCCCAAGAATGAGAAGGCTTGCTGCCTCTCCAGAAAATGTTTGTGGTGTTTGGCTCTGGTAGGTGTGACTGGAAACCCCCTTTCTCAGCCACACTCCCCATGTGGCATGGTTCCCTGTGTGGACCTTGCCTTGTGGATAAAGATGTCTAGTGGGTAGTGTATACTTTACTGAAAACCAAGACTTTTTGGTTTTCCTGTTTACAGTCATTATTTACTTGGGTCTTTAAGGAAAAAAACCTTCTTTTCTTTTCTGTGTTTGTTTTTTTTTTGAAACGGAATCTCCCTGTAGCTTCAGCTCGCCTGGAACTTGCTATGTAGACCAGGCTGGCCTTGAACTCACAGAGATCCACCTGCCTCTGCCTCCTGAGTGCTGGGGTTAAAGTGTGCACCACCATGCCTGCCTTAAAACCCTCTTTTTAAAAAAAATATTTTATTTATTATTTTTATTTTATGTGTATGAGTGTATTGCCTGCGTGTATGTGAGTGCACCTGTGTTGTGTAATGCTGTGGAGGTGAGAAGAGGGCTTCGGATTCCCCTGGAACTGGAGTTAAGGATGGTTCGTAGCCGCCATGTGGGTGCTGGGAATCGAACCTGGGTCCTCTGCAAGAGCAGTCAGCGCTCTTAACTGCTGAGTCATCTCTCCAGCCCAAAACCCTCTTTTCTATAAGAAGATTTTCAATAATAAAATGAAGATTGTCAAAAAAAAAAATCAACTTTCAGAATTCTATTTTTTTTTTTTTGAATTAAGATGAGGTTCCACTGTGTAGCCTTGGCTGGCCTAGAACTTGCTATGTAGATCAACCTGGCTTCAAACTCACAGACATCTGCCTGCCCCTGCCCCCCAAGTACTGTTATTCTAAATTTGATTTCAAATTTGATTTTTTTTTCCAGTGATAAAGTCTATGTATACCAGGCTGACCTTGAACTTACAAGCCCTTGTGCTTCAGCCTCCTGATTGCTGGGATCACAGGCGTGTGCTACCATGCTGAGATTTTTTTTTTTTTTTTTTTTTTTTTTTTTTGAGACAGGGTCTCCCTGTAGCCCTAGCTGGCCTGGAGACCAGGTTGGCCTCAAACTCACAGAGATCCGCCTGCCTCTGCCTCTGCCTCTGGAGTGCTGGGATTAAAGGTGTGCGCCACCACACCTAGAAATTTTTTTTTTAAACAAAACAAAACAGCTGGGTGTGGCGGTGCACACCTTTAATCCCAGCACTCGGGAGGCAGAGCAGATGGATCTCTGTGAGTTCAAGGCCATCCTGGTCTACATAGTGAGTTCCAGGACAGCTGGGGCTACAAGGAGACCCTGTCTCAAAAAGACCAAAAACAAAACAAAGCAAAACCAACAACCTTGAATTTTTCCTGGAGATATGTGCATTTAAATATGAGATATTATTAAAGGTTATCTGTGAACCATCTCCTCTACATGATAATTAGCTCAGTGGGCAATGGCAGTCTTCTTCAGCATCTAAGGGTACCAGCCAGCATTCTGACAGTTTCCCTCCTTTTGCTGCTTTTCAGTCTCTGAAGGCCACTCGGAATTTTTCCATCTCAGATTGGAGCAAGAATTTTGAAGTGGTCTTCCAGGATGAAGAAGGTCAGTTTTGAAATTTCATTTCCTCTTCTTAATTCTCCTTCCCTGCTCTCACCCTCTCATACACTCCATAAAATCCCCAAACCAATCCCCCCTCAACCTCCCAAAACAACCCAGCTTCTATGAGTCAGGAGAGAAAAGATAGTGTTGACTGGCCAGATGACATGGCAGAGCTTATAGCGCAGAGACACAAGGACTAGAGGGTGAGCTATTAATAGTTTGAACCAGAGGACAAAATAACCATTGCAGATTCAGGAGAAATGCCCATTTCCAGGGATCTCTGACCTATATTTCCATAGAATACCTTTAGTCCTACACAGGTGTGGGATTTCAAAAAAAATGTCTGCCATGTAGGTGAATAGTAGTGAAGAAACAGTAAGGTAGTGGAACAGAGGAGGTATGAGAATGGGAGATGATTGCTCAAGAAAAATAATAGGAGACTGGAAGGCAGCATCACTGTTAATTTTCATTATACCTTTTCAGCTTTGGACTGGGGAGGGCCTCGCCGGGAATGGTTTGAGCTAATCTGCAAAGCACTGTTTGATACCACCAGTCAGCTCTTCACCCGGTTCAGTGACAACAACCAAGCACTAGTGAGTGTGACTTACCCCTGGGTGGGTGGAAAATCACATTGAATATACAAGGATTATAAGTTATACAACTGACCTTTGAATATTGACCTTTGCATATTGTTCTTAATTTGCTGTTTATAATGAGCTAATGAAGTTGCTTCCTTCTTATTTGCTTTCATTATTTTATCTGTAAAATAGGAGAAAATACAGATAGTTGAATATTTGCCTAAGAACATTATAGTGCAATGGCTATTTTACTAATTTATAATAATTAAGCCACTTTCTAAAAAAGGGAGGGAGGGAGGGAAGGGAAGGGAAGGGGAAAGGGGAAAGGGAAAAGGAAAGGAAAGAGGAAAGGAAAGGAAAGAAGGAAGGAAGGGAAGGAAGGAAGGAAGGAAGGGAAGGAAGGAAGGACACACTTCAGCAGTTGATTTCTGTACCAGAGAGCGATGTTGAGAGTAGAGAATGAGACTGTAAATAAAAAATGTTCTAGTTTAGGGAAAAGCATCATATCATCTACTGTTTAACTTCTGAACTCAACCAGGGACCACAAACTAAGATTCCCTAGATAATAAAAGCCCATCCTGCCCTTTATCCTCCAGTCACTTTAAATTACTCAGTGGTAGGCTCTTTGATCCTCACAGTGAAAATTTTATTCCCTTGGTATGATATATGAGCTCATTACTGTAATAAATGCTTGAGATAATCAGCTTCTAAAGAGAAAAAATTATTTCAGCTCAGATGTTTAGAAGTTTCAGTTCATGGTTAGTTGACCTCATTGCTTTTGGACCTGTGGTAAGGCAGCACATCATAGTGACAGAGCATGACAAAATCACCTCACGGCTAGGGCATGAAAGAGAGGAAGAGACCAGGGCCCCACAGTTCTCTTCAAGAGCATGCCGCCCCTTCGTAACCTGAAACCTCCCTATAGCATCATGGACTGGGGATCAAACTTTTTTAACACATACACCTTTGGGGAATATTCTAGATCCAAATTGTACAGGACATTGAGGAGAGAGGGCCTTTCCAGAACTGAGACTGATGAGAAATGGTCCAAGGCCTTTCAATTTCTTTCTTTGTCAGGTACATCCTAACCCTAATCGTCCAGCTCACCTGCGCTTGAAGATGTATGAGTTTGCAGGGCGGCTGGTAGGCAAGTGTTTGTATGAATCCTCTCTAGGAGGAGCCTACAAGCAGTTGGTCCGTGCTCGTTTCACTCGTTCTTTCCTGGCCCAAATCATAGGACTACGGATGCATTACAAGGTAACATCTTAGGTGTATATTTCTACTAAGGCTGCCTTGCTCTTGGCTCTGGGATCTCTTACCTGGGCTGATTTTTTTTTTTTTAATTTTATTTTCTATTTTATGTGTATGAGTATAGTACTTGCATGTGTTTAAGTGCACCACATTTGTGCAGTGCCTGCAGAGGGCAGAAGAGGGTATCTGATCCCCTAAAACTGAAGTGATGGATGGTTCTTAGCTGCCATGTGGGTGCTGGGAATTGAACCTGGGTCCTCGTCCCCTGAAAGAATAGCAAGTATCCTTAACCACTCAGCCATCTCTCCAGCCCCGCTGAACTGATTATGTTTAAGGTTGAAGACATAATTAATTGACTCAAAGCAGTTAAAATTTCATTTCTGGTAAAAGAGTATTTATGTGCTTCTCTGTCTCTTTCTGTTTCCTCAGTACTTTGAAACAGATGACCCAGAATTCTTTAAATCCAAAGTTTGCTTTATCCTCAACAATGACATGAGTGAAATGGAGCTTGTCTTTGCAGAAGAGAAATATAATAAATCAGGTCAATTGGATAAGGTGAGAAAGAAGATCAGGGCTTATGGATTCCCAATCCCTGGCTCCCTCTAAAGTGGTTCTAATGGGGCTTTCTGCAGTGATGGAATCAAAATTTGCCCATTAAATACCCAAAATATATCTAATATGACTAGATACCTGAATTTCCCATTTTATCTTATTTTAGTTTACTTAAATGCCTTGTTTTTGCTTTTATTTTTCATCTTTTTGAGACAGGGTCTCCAAGTAGTCCCAGCTGGCCTAGAACTCACTCTATAGATCAGGCTGGCCTTGAACTCACAGAGATCTGCCTGCCTCTGCCTTGAGTGCTGGGAGTAAAGGCATGTACCACTACACCTGGCTAAAATGCCCATTTGTAACTAGTGGCTTCCTTGTTGAACCGTGCAAATTTAGAGCATTGTACCCCCCAAGTTTATTATCCTTTTGGGGGATGGTGAACTAAGTATTGAACCTGGCCATGCACACTGTCACTAAGCTGTACCTGAGCCTGAGTCTCAGTCCATCTGAGTGGAATAAAAGACATATGCCCCGTCTGTCACACCCATTCCTACTTTCCAGCTCAAAAAGAACAGAATGATAATGAAGGTTGTTGCATAGGCCAGTTTGGAAGGGATGGCAGTATCTGTATCAACAGTTAGCAGTTGTGATGTAGGTGACTCTTAGTTTAACACAATGACTATAATGCTAAAACTTTTTTTTTTTTTTTTTTTGAGACAGGGTCTTACTGTATATCCCTGACTGGCCTGGAACTTGCTATGTAGACCAGGCTGGCCTAAAACTCACAGAGCTCTGCCTGCCTCTGTCTCCTGAATGCTGGGATCAAAGGCATGCATCACCCCAGTGTATAGCAAAACTTTTTATGAGGAAATTACTAGTCAGAAATAGTTTTGTTGCAAATGTGGTTTGTTACATTATAAAGTTAATATCAAATAATAATGAAGCTAAAGTCATAATAATAATACAGAATTAAAAGCAAAGTAACAATGACTGAAAAGTTGTGGTACTGGTATTCTGAAAGTTATAGGAATGCCAGTTTGTCTGTCTTTGTGCTCATGGCATCTGTACCTATCTTCCTGAGCTGGCATAACAAAGCGGCTAGATTAAGTTACAGTCCTCAGGCCCTAGGGATGGCATATTAGGAACAGCATGTTATTCCCCAGCAGGAATTCTCAGTTGATTAAGAATACAGAACTTTTTTTCAACTATGGATATTATATTTCTAGTATAATTTTGAGTGTTTTATATGGAAACGCATTTCTACCTAATAACCTAAGAAATGTTACTAAAATTTAATGTTCACATTAATGCAATTCAAATGAGCCAGCATGTTGTCAACAAGACCTTACATCTAATCTTGTAACTGATGAAGGCTTTCATTCATTTATAGAGACAGCTGTGGTTACTAGACAAATTTTCTAGGGTAATGGTTTAAATTTTTTTAAATTTATTTTTATTTTATGTGTATGAGTGTTTTTCCTGCACATGTATAAGTACATTAATGTGTGTGATGCCCACAGAGGCCAGAAGAGGGCATCAGCTCCCCTGGAACTAGAATTAGGGCTAGTTGTTAGCCACCATGTAGGTGTTGGGAACTGAACCTGGGTCCTCTGCAAAAGCAATCAATGCCATTAACCCCTGAGCCCAGCCTCCCAGAGTGACGGTTTTAAATTACTTGGGGCTTCCTTACATGCCCCTTAATGGTTGTTTAAAGCTATTTGAGAATCATATAGCTTGTTCAGCTTTTCTTTGCAAATATGTGGGAGACAAATAGTTAATTGACTGAAATTCTGTGGCAAATTAGTATCAGGGCTAGGGTTGGAAGCCAAATATCTAAGCCTCAAACCATTGCCATTTCCACTGATTAACTTTGGAGATAGAAGAATGTGTAGGAACAGATGTTTCCATATTAGAATCTGGAGACATAAAAGAACTTCTTTGAGAAAAGGTCATGAGTGGTTTAATTTTGGGTGTTAGATTGAAACATTGCTGACAAGAAACCATAGCATCTTCCTGTTGTGTCACCACTGCTGCGTCTGAGAAGACCTTGATTAATACACCCTTAGAGATAATAGCTGGTGGAGTATGGCAACAGTGCTGTGAGCCCTGAGGACCAGTAATGAAAGATAAAAGCAAGTGTGTTACAAAGCCAAATGCAGAGCAGAAGCTTATGGCTGACACTGAGGGAGTCCAGTTATGCTGCTTGTAGAACATTTCAGGCAGATACATCTTAATCATCCATCCACAGTGTCTCCTTTGTCTTTTGCCTCCTGTTTCAGGTTGTAGAACTAATGACAGGTGGAGCTCAAACCCCAGTTACAAATGCAAATAAAATCTTCTATTTAAACTTGCTAGCCCAGTATCGGCTGGCCAGTCAAGTGAAAGAGGAGGTGGAACATTTCCTAAAAGGTAGGATCCTGTCTCCTTGTGGCTTAAAATGTCTGTGTCATGGTTGCAGGTATGGCTTTAACTTGGTTACTTTGTTTCAGGCTTGAATGAGTTGGTTCCTGAGAATCTTTTGGCTATTTTTGATGAAAATGAGCTTGAGGTAAGTGCTTATTATTCAAACCCCTGCTCTGTTTTGTTTTGTTTCATTTATTTGGGGAAGGGAGGGCACACATGCGCTGTGGCACACAAGTGAAGATCAGAGGGCAACTTGCAGAGTCAGTTCTCGCCTATCATGTGGGTCCTGAGAATCGAAATCAGGTGGCCAGGCTTAGCAGTAAAGTGCCTTTGACTGCTATGCCATCTTGACAGCCCCAGACACCTGTTCTTGAGAACATGCGTATGGGAACCTGCTTGTTGTACCTTCTGTTATGGGGTATGGCAGGAAGAGCTGGATTCACTTTTGTTACCCTTCTAGTCATTGACCCTTTCTTCAGCTTTTAAAAGTTAGAGTGAGAGTCAGAAAGCAGCAAGTGTTTATGAAGAAGAGTAGTTAATATTTATTCACCAGATATTATTGATATTATTTAGTCAGTAAAAGAGTATTGGTGCCAGGCGTGGTGGCACATGCATACCTTTAATCCCAGCACTCAGGAAGCAGAGGCAGGTGGAACTCCGTGAGTTTGAGGCTAGCTTCGTCTATATAGTTCCAGGCCAGCCAGGGCCACATAGTGAGACCCTGTCTCCAATAAATAAATAAATAAAATAAAATAAATAATGGTATTATATGCAGTCTTCATAATGTCTTATGACATTTAAGGGGATTATAGAATATAAAGTTAGCTGAATTAAAGACTGTCAAATGTATATATGAGGTCAGTTTGTCTTTATTTGGTGTTGCTACTCCACAGATGATACAATCCAAGTCATAAATTTTAACTTCATAGGATTTTATGAGGAGTTTGTTTCTGAAAACTATTTATTCTTGGAAGTCCTTTAAAAATGGTGAGAAAAAAATTAGTGTGAGGTGATACTATATAATTCTTATTCTTTTTAGCTTATTGTTCTTGGAAAACAATCAAAACCTGTAATTTTCATCACTTTTTATACCTGTAGATAAGAAATTCAAACAAAATTAATTCTTTACATCTCAACCTCAATTTTCTTTTCTTTTCTTTTCTTTTCTTTTCTTTTCTTTTCTTTTTATGGTCTTTTTGAGACAGGGTCTCCCTGTAGCCCCAGCTGGCCTAGAACTCACTAGGTAGACCAGGCTGGCCTTGAACTCACAGAGATCCATCTGCCTGCCTCTGCCTCTGCCTCCCGAGTGCTGGGACTAAAGGCGTGTACCACCATGCCTGGCATCAACCTAAATTTTCAAATAGACCACTCATACTGTTATTTGAGGGTGGAGGGGGCAAGATAGCTCCTGGTATATTTTATCTTGTAACAGTGTGTAAAAGTGAGTAAAAAGGGAAGTTGTAGTCTCTTACAGTATTCCACATTCTGGCTCCTACTCATT
This sequence comes from Nannospalax galili, assembly GCF_000622305.1. Classification (NCBI taxonomy): domain Eukaryota; kingdom Metazoa; phylum Chordata; class Mammalia; order Rodentia; family Spalacidae; genus Nannospalax; species Nannospalax galili. The sequence continues at coordinate 1,117,309 of NW_008352654.1, forward strand.
AGCTTGGCAAGTTCTTGAAGAAACCATAGTTTCTCAGGCTTAATTTGCAGTCTTTTGGGGGTTCTTTTTGAGAAAGGGTCTCCTTGTAGCCCTAGCTGGCCCAGACTTGCTATGGTGAGCAGGCTGACATCAATCTGAGATCCACCTGCCTCTGCCTCTGCCTCTTAAGTGCTGGGACTAAAGGCGTACACCACCACACCCGGCTTAATTTGGGACTTTTTTTGTCTCTTGATTAGGAGATAATCAATCTTTATAGCTATTGGATAAAAACTCAGTCTGCTCAGGCCTGGTTCAGTCCTGAACCAAATTAAGACACCAACAAGATATTTAGGGCTCTGATGTCATTAATGTTCTAATTTTTTGGCATACCTTTTAATTTATCTGATCAAGTGGCATCAGGGCTGAAGGGAAGATAGTAAAAGTTCAGTCCACACAGTGAGGATAGATCTTGAGGGAAAAGACTCACAGATTGGTCTGGAGTCTTTATCAAAGGGAAGGGGTTTGCCTTGGCATTCTTCTGATAGCTAGAACATCTCTCTCTCTCTCTCTCTCTCTCTCTCTCTCTCTGTCTCTCTCTCATCCTTTAATTACAAAGAGTCCATAGCAGTTTTTTTCTTTTTGTTTTGGGTGTTTGGATATTTTAGACAGGGTCTCCCTATAGGCCCAGCTGACCTGGAACTCTCTGTATACACCAGGCTGGCTTCAGTCTCACAAAGATCCACCGGTGCCTCCCTGGTGCTAGGACTAAAGGTGCCATCACACCTGGCTCCATAGTAAGTTTTGGGGTTTTTGTTTTTGGGTTTTTTTTTTTTTTTTTTTTTGTATTTTTGAGACAGGGTCTCCCTGTAGTCCCAGCTGGCCTGGAACTTGCTATGTAGACCAGGCTAGCCTCAAACTCACAGAGATCCACCTGCCTCTGCCTCCCAAGAGGATTAAAGGCATGCACCATCACGCCCAGCCTTTCCATACCAATTTTTAATTAGGGATGCTAATCAGAAGCACCCTAGGAAACCTTTTCAGATTATATAAATGCATAATCCAGCCCTAGACACTGATTCAGTAGATTTAGGGGTACGGCTATAAGCATATCTATCTATTTTTTAAATTTTGTGTGTTTGTGTGCGTTTGTGTCCCATAGCACACTTTGCTATAGTGCATATGTGGAGGTCAGAGGAAAACTTCAGGGAGTCAGCCCCTGCCCCTCTTCCCAGTTCTAAGGATCCAATTTGGGTCATCAGGCTTGCTTAATTAACACTTTTACCAACTGAGCCATTGATTTTTTTTTTCTTTTTTTTCCTCCCCACCACACTGGTTAGAAACCATTGACCTACTGCAATCGATTTTTCCACAAACAGTACTGTGGTACTGTTATCTCACCTTCTGTCTTTCTGCTGGTGTTGTCTTTATTCTGCATTTGCATGTTAGTAGGTAACTCTGGCTGAATAGTGGGCCTTTGTCTTTCTGTCTGTCTCTTCAGCTGCTGATGTGTGGGACTGGAGACATCAGTGTGTCTGACTTCAAAGCTCATGCTGTAGTTGTCGGTGGCTCCTGGCATTTCAGAGAAAAGGTAATGGGCCAAACTTCCTAAAGTTGGATTTGTGTCATCCTGTGAGGAAAAGGTTTTAGAAGGAAAAAGTAGAGGAGTCAAAGAAATTGACATGTTGATTGGGGGAAAAGTGATATATATGGGGAAAAAAGGTAGTTGCCCAAGCTGAAAGGACCTCTGGTTCTAAGACTGTTAATTCAACTTCTGGGGCAGTAAATTGGAAATACAAATAAATAGAGCCAAGCAATCAGTTGGTGATTACCTTTTGGGCCCTGTGGTGATGTAAATTCTTGCAGAAGTTGTCATTCATGCTCATAGAACTGTAAATGGGAGCATATCCCAGAGGATCCTAGTCCTTCCCCTAAGCATTGAGTCTTAGGCTGCATATCATGTGTGACTCTAGCCCTATATGCTTCCTGCCAGGTCATGAGGTGGTTTTGGACTGTGGTTTCCAGTCTGACCCAGGAGGAATTGGCTCGGCTTCTTCAGTTCACAACAGGCTCCTCTCAGCTACCACCGGGAGGCTTTGCTGCCCTCTGTCCTTCATTTCAGATTATTGCTGCTCCGACCCACAGCACACTTCCTACCGCACACACGTGGTAGGTGTCTGACTTGACTGCCCAATGCAGGCCCTTGTGGGGAAATTATCTTTCTAGCTCTTTGCCCATGTTTCTGGTAGTATGAGTTAATCATTTTCCCCTTGTCTTTTCAGTTTTAACCAGCTGTGCCTCCCTACGTATGACTCGTATGAAGAGGTGCACAGGATGCTACAGCTGGCCATCAGCGAGGGTTGTGAGGGCTTTGGCATGCTCTGATCACTCCTATCATCTGCTTGGCTCCCACGTGCTCTAGAGTATCTGGGCACATGTTGACAAGCATAACCACTGACCTTAACACACCTAACCATCAGCCAGAAGATACTACATGCTCCCCTGTGTCTGGAGTATTCTGTCATCTACAAGCATTGTCCTTATTTCACCCTCTCTGTGTCCATATCCACCACAGGCCACTTTGGCACGTAGTACCTAACCTGAGCACTCCACTCAGTCATGAGAAGAGGACCATGCTGCTGTCATTTCATTTGGTCCTTTGAAGATCTCTGTAGCTGGATCTTCCTCAGTGACTGAGGGAGGTGACACAGAGAGCTCAGCTCTGTTGGAAAGCTGGCATGCTGAGACCCTTTAGTCATGCCATGTTCCAGCACCTACTGCTCCTTGGAGGTACCCTCCTCCATCTCAGTACTTGACCAGACTGGCACATAATTCTTCTCTTGGGCAACCCATTACTTCTCATCAGAAACCAGGAGGAGCACAGATAGAAAGTGGCCTATACAAACAACCTAATTGTCCTCCCACGTAATGGCAGCCACAGACCATGAGGACTCATAGCACAAAAGGATCTCTGTGGTAGCAGAACTGGAAAAGGCACTTTCCCTGAAGGCAGTTTTGAAAATGATCATTAATCTATAAAGAATTTTTCAAGCTTTTTCTTGAATTTGAGCCAGTGCAAAAAGCAGTCAGACAGAAGAATGTGAAGGATAACTGTGCTGTCACCTTCAGTGCTAGATATGATTCTCCCTTAGGTGAGAGGCATGTCCAGGCACCTGGATGGCTTGAAGACTACTGATGCTTTCCTCTGAGCTTGTTCTTTACGTTGAGGTATGGCTGGGCCTGACCACTGACCTCCAACTTATGCAGTCTGTTGAAGAGCTATCTTTAGTGTTCTGTTAAAGAAGTTTCAGTAGTAAAGTACTGGGACAGTAAAAATAGCATGCCAGAAGTTCCTTATTCTCTCTTTGCTTGGTGTTCTCTGGTAAAACCAAGGCAAAGGAACAATGATCACAGGTTCCTAGGGTCAGGCCACTGGATATTGACATGGAGGAGATGTGGTAGGCAGTGAACACCTACCAATTCCAGATGCTTTGCTTCAGTAGTTACCAGGAAGGGGAACCAAGGAGGGAGGAAACTATATGAGGTTCACTCTTGGGTGATGATTAAAGAGAAAACTGACAGTCTCTTGGAAGATGATAGCATCTCTTTTCATTACTGTTTGAATGAAAACAACATTAAGACTCAAGATCACATGGACTTCCTAAATTTCTGTCTTTAAGAAGGCTTTGCTGCAAGCTGTCATTCCCAATGGGACACTAAACTCAGAATATTACAAGCCATCTTTATTGCCAAAACCAGCAAGTACACAGATTCCCGAGACAAGGCAGGACTTGTAGCAATGCCTTGGCCCCCTTGGAAGCATGTCTGAGCCCTCCTGTTCCCAGGGATCATGAGGGACAAGCCCTCCTGAGCTGCTAAAATTCCTGCCTGACCTCACTCCTTTGCAGTCATCATTTGTCCTTTCTTGGTGTGGGTGCTGACCTCACCCTTGGGGTTTGGGATCCAGCATCAGGGCCTCTACACCCCAGAATCCTCCATGCCACATGGTCACTGCTCTCCTCAGGGACCAGGACAAGGTGCTGCTGCTTGCCGCCATTTTCCCGTGGAACATGTACAGGATAAATCATCACCCTGTTGCCCCTCAGGCCCACATTGGGGCTTCCCACTAGGGTGCATGGGCTGGTTTAGCTGTCTGGGGCAGTTGCTCCTGTTCTGGATTCTGCATTCTCCCCTCCAGCAGCTCTCTGGAGACTCTGCCGGGGGTTGAGTTGATTTTTCTTTTTCTTTTTTCTTTTTTTTTGGCTAGACTTGTTTTACGCTCTAGTCCTGGCACTTTTTCAGTCTCCTAGGCACTGTTGCAGCCCAGCTGGGGTAGCCGCAGCCCCAGGGTGATCTTTAGGCACCAGAGTCTTTTAAAAAAAAATCCCTTTGGTACTGTGTAGTTTTCTATTCTTCCAGTTTACTCTCTCTTCTAACTATTTAAAAGCATTTTTACTCTTTTTTGCATTTTCTTTTACCTTTTATTTCTAATACTGCTTTGGTACCAGCCAGTGTGGGGAAAGAGATACTGTATGTTGGAGAGATGGAAGGGTGTGTTATTTCTTGGGAAGTTTTCTATTCATGTTCCTTATTTTGGCCAGTTCTTTTGTTTATGCCCTTATGACCTTGGGAGGCCAGCTGCTAACCTCCTGGCTTTTGGCTTTTCAGTGTCCTTGAAGGAGACCAGTCATTAAATGAACACCGAGGAGAGTGTTGGCATGGTTCTAGAAATTTGGCAGAGACCAAGCTCTGCTGCACATTTGTCAGGCCAGGTCTAGTCATTTGCAGCTGGTGATGTAAATATTTTGTACAGTAAATAAATGCCTAAAAGAACTAAGGACTAAATGACTATTTGAACCTGTGGGGTATGGGGGTTGTAGGGGGAGAGTTTAAATTGAAGATGGGAGAGGAAATTGTTTAGAGACATTTCTATATTTCCTTGGTAATTTCCTTGGAAGCAGGAAGCAGGCTGTACTTGGGATCCCAGCCTGTCCTAAGTATCTGTCCCCAGGGCCAGGCAGGCCCACCCTGTTCATCATGGACTACCATCTAATGGGACAAGTATTTGAGCTCAAATCCTGAAGAAGATACTAGCTTGACATGAACAGAGGCTGTCGTAAAACTTTAAACACGAATTTGTTGTTTGCTTTATCAAAATTTCAATATAGAAAATTTTTAAGTAAGTTAAAAGATGAGCTAGAGAGAGGACTCAGCAGTTAAGAGTGCTTGCTGCTCTTTCAGAGGACCTGGGTTTGGTTCCCAGCACCTACATCAGGAAACTCACAACCCCTTCTAACGCTAATTTCAGGGGGATATGATACCCCCCCCAACTCCTTGGGTACCTGCACACATGTGGTATACTTAAACATACACATAAGTGAAAAATAGTATAAATCTTAAATTTTTTATTTTTAAGAATATTATTTTTATTTTTTTGTTTTTATTTTTTATTTTATGTGTATGAGTATTTTGCCTGCATGTATGTAAGTTCACCTGTGTCACATCCCCTGGAACTGGAGCTGCAGATGGTTGGTAGCCACCATGTGGATGCTGGGAGCTGACCTCGGGTCCTCTGCAAGAGCAGCCAGTGCTCTTAACTGCCGTGCCATCTCTCCAGCCCCTAAAATATTTTTTAAAGTTCGAAGAAGCTGATTTGTGGTGGTGCATGCCTGTAGTCCCATCTATTTGGGTGGCTGAGCTAGGAGAATCACTTGAGCCCAGGAGATTGAAAATAGCCTAAGCTATTGATCTTGTCTCAAACAACAACAACCCCCATATGCCACAAAAAAACCCTTCAGTACCAAACTACAAAACTCCAAATAATAACAATAAAAAGAAATAGACAAGGGAAAGTCACCTACCTTCCAAAGATAGCAAACTTCAACAGATAGCTTTCCAATTTTCATAAAACCGCATATTTATTTTCCACCATTCCCCAAAACCTGTTCCTTTTATTGTGCCCTCAAAAGTGGTTTTAAAAGTCTTCTGAGACCATCTTTGCCCCCTTGAGAACCTAGTCTAGACTCCCAGTACTGAATTTGATTAATCATTCTGAGACTATAAGGTCTCCTTTTATAAAGATGGGTATTTCTTTGCATTTATTCCGAGTGGGTTTTATGGCCTTTTCTAAGATGATTGGGATTCTCTGTGGTGGTCAGTGGGGTCATTCAGTATCAATGCAAGGGCAGTAGTATTGAAAGCGACTCAGCAGTATATCATCCTCAGACTTGTGGAGTAGGCTAGTATTTGTGAATCAAGAGTATTAAATATCCACTGTCTAACAAAAAGACAAAGCCTTAGTTTTTATTTTTGTTTTTGTTTAGAGAACAAGGGGATGGTTTGTCTAAGATACTGGTGCTGCCTAGGATTGGGATATATTTTGTCATGGATAACTCCTTCCTTAAATTTATTTTGCTTATATTTATTAAAGGGTACTTTGTGGTAGCCACAGTAGGAATCTGATTCTCTGTAGTGGAATCCATTGTGGTCTCTATAAGATGGTCATTGAGTTCCTGAAAAGGAGATGTGAAGGACAGTCTCCAGAAATCAAGGAATGATAGCTGGGGGGAGGCGGGGGGGCGTTGATATGATAACAGAAGTGGCTTTGGCAAAGTTATCCAGGCTGTCAGTATAGCTCTTGCTTGTCAGTACCTCTCAGCAAGCAGCAGCTTCTTCAATATGAGGTAGTGAGTGTTGATACCTTTAGGGGAGGTACAGAATCATCGCGTCCAAAACCTAGTTCTTGTGACCTTTCTTTAGCGAGATGATAGTTTCCTTAAGAAACTGTTGATGTGGTTGCTTGCCACTTCCTTGGAGTAGCCGATAAGCAAGTCACCTTGGCCTTATGTAGTCTTTGATGGCCATAAATACCTTAGACCAGGTTCAGCTGAAAAACCAGTCAAATTTCTGACTGAGCTGCTTTGGTCTTCATCTTTTCGAGGTAACAGGATATCATTATTGAACCACACAAGGAGGTAGGAAAAGAGATAATTTCTTTTTTTTAAGTATTTAAAAAAATATTTTATTTATTATTTTCATTTTATGTGTGTGTATTGCCTGTGTGTAAGTAAGTGCACCCATGTTGTGCAATGCCTGTAGAAGACAGAAGAGGCTGTCAGATCCCCTGGAACTGGAATTATGGACAGTTGTTAGCTGCCCTGTGGGTGCTGGGATTCGAACCCAGGTCTTCTGCAAGAATAGCCAGGGTTCTTAACTGCTGAGCCCTCTCTCCAGCCCCCGGAAAAGAGATAATTTCTATAAAATCTATGTCCTTGACCACGTAGGCTGTCCTGATAAAGAACTTACTAAGAGACTGTGTTTCTCATTGAAAGATCCTGGGCCTCCAGTACCCCTACAGCATAGGCATCTCCTGCCATTTGGTGTTTTCTGCCTCATTTTTTGTTCTTTCTTGCAGTGCTTGGGATCAAACCCAGAGCCTTAGACATGCTAGATGGCCACTGTACCACTGTACCCCAGCCTCCATTTGGTGTTTTCTTAAATGGGGAGAAAAAAAATTAAAACAAGATACCCTTGAATACTTTTTATCAAATATGCAGAATGGGACCCTCAGAGGATAGAGAGCCATGAATTGATGAGTGTTCATATTTTATTTTTAACTCATAAGATGATCTCCTTATCCATACCAGTTTCCTGATCTGCTAAATGACACTGTTAACTATGTAAAATAATGTGGAGCTCTTTGGGAAAACCATTTCTATATATATAATATATGCAATGCTATGTTAACCATGGTCTAGGGCCCTAGTAATTTTCACAGCTGGAGACCGTATGAATCGGGGGAGGGGGCTGTTTAAGGTGCTTAGTTTGGAAGACTGAAATGGAAGTTCCAAGTAGATCGTGGCTCTTTTCCCATCCATGTCACCATGTCTGGGCAGGATAGAGTGAATGGGTATTTAAGGACATAACCCAAACACCCTTGAAGACTCGACTTCAGATCTCACCCTCCTTTGTGTGACTCTCCAAAGGTTACAGGAGATAATTTGAAAGAGATTGATCTCAGATTTTTTACATGGTATGTTACTTAGTGACCTTAATTTTCCTTAACTTGCCTGATTATTAAACTGTAATAATAAGTATCATTCTTTTAGCTTTTCCTATATGGCATGAGACTGTAATGTATATTTTCATATTCACAATGGCTCTGCAAGGTAGGTCTTTGTTTTCTTTTCGTACAAGACACAATGAGGCACAGAGAGGATAAGTACCTGCTAAAGTTATTTCACTAATCAGTAGTAGAGCTGTATTAAACATGGGTCTGCTTCTTTTCAAAACCAAATCTCCACATTTCTGGTTTGTCTCTTGAAGATTAGTTTAGACAAAGAACCTTGGCATTGGGCCACCAGTGCTTCCTGATTGCCTTACACTCAGTGGTGCTGTATGCGACACGTGAACATTTTGTGCCTTAGTTTGCCTACCAGTCATGGTGATTTGGAATTGACGGGAAGAAAGCCCTACTCCAGGGTAGAGGGCTTTTAAGAGATGCAGCTATTAGTCGTGGCTTTAAAATCTTTTGTGGGAGCTGGAGAGATGGTTCAGCGGTTAAGAGTACTGACTGCTCTTGGAGAAGACCTGGGTTCGATTCCCAGCACCCACATGGTGGCTATGAACCATCCTTAACTCCAGTTCCAGGGGAATCTGAAGCCTTTTTCTCTCCGCAGCATTGCATGACATGGGTGCACTCACATAATGCAGGCAATACACTCATACGCATAAAAAATAAAAATAATAAAATTTTTTTTTAATTAAAATCTTTTGCCGGGCAGGTGGCACATGCCACTCAGGAGGCAGAGGCAGGCGGATCTCTGTGAGTTCAAGGCCAGCCTGGTCTACATAGCGAGTTCCAGGACAGCTGGGGCTACAGGGAGACCCTGTCTCAAAAAAAACCAAAAAAAAAAAAAAATTCTTTTGTGTGGAGAAAGTTTTGTAGAATGCCAGCTAATAACCTGCATGAAGAGACTTCCAAATTTAAAATGAGTCCTGCATAAAGAATACAAGATATACCTGAGGATGTAACAGAGAGTGGATGGATCCTAAAATTTTAACATCTCTATGCTGGTAGAAAATCCATATGTTATATGCAAATGAGATAGAGTGAGGTTAGACATAATACCCTGATATTTATTTCTGGTAACTAAGTCTACAGAACCTGTCATTTGAATAAATCTCCTGTCTATATTTTCTTTATATGAAACAGCACCAATTGATAGAGGCCAAACTCCTGGTAGACATTTCACTGAGACACATATGCTTTCGGGAATGCCAAAATTAAGGGGAGACCCTCCCTACCCCAGGAAAACTGACTCGACTGAAACTGTAAGCAGAGAGTCTTTGTGGTGAAAGGTTTCACTGTTTGCCCAACTCCCACTTCACCTGTAGTGTGGGTTTGTGGAAGATAGAATCTGTCTAAACCTTCCTATCCTTTACAGACTAAGTGTTCCCCCTCTCTAGAACTCTCACTCAGAGGACCTGCCAAGACATTCCTCTACCCATTAACAGAGTTGGGGATATCAGAGTTTGTAAGCCAGCTGGAGAGGGTTGATGGCTTTTATGCTATGTTGAAAACAAAATGTTGTATTATTGTGTAAGAAGAGCATGTGTCATTTTGTTTTGGGGTCTCCTAAGTCCTAGTCTGATTCTGTTCCAACACTGGATTTATGGTCTCTTTTTTTTCTCTTTAGTTCTGTGCATTTCTGTATTTCAGCAAACATTTTTTGTGTGGGGGATGCTACAGATAGCCTGACACACTAGGTAAGACGTGGCCCTAGCTCTGGACACCTCACAGTCTCTTATCCTTTCCCTGAGGTTTAGGTACACAAACTCTTCCCTTGTAATCTGTCACCATGTTTCTCTTTCCCCTTTATTTTCACAGGGGGAGGGGAACGTTTCTGTTTATGTATTTGGAGACGGTACCATACAGTAACACAGCTTCAGAGAAGTCTCCTGCTCCTTTGACAAAGGGAAATACTTTCCCTACTGACTTTCAGAGAAGAAAGAATCCTTTTTTTTTTTTGGTCTTTTTGAGACGGGGTCTCCTTGTAGCCCCAGCTGTCCTGGAACTCACTATGTAGACCCTTTTAAAAATGGATTTCAAACAGAGACCCAAGGGGCAAGTCTTTCATTGTACTATAAATAGTTTGTCATCTAAGCAAGTCCTGGTTCAAGCTGGGCAAGAGAACTCAGTAATCTTAGGGCAATCCTCTTTGACCTCTTCTCCCAGACCTGGGTCTTGACTTTGGCAGTGGGAAACTGACCAGTTGCCTGCAGCTCAGTGAATGAAATTAAAGTCTTGAGTGAATGGGGGGAGGGAATATTTTCAACTTAATAGCAATCAAAAGGGATGGCAGAGGAAAGACGAAGCCATTTCCAATGAACCCAAAAGCATGAAGAAGCAAATCAACTCTATGAAGAGCCCTGACATTGGTTTGTGGCCACCATAGGTAGAAACAGTTTTCCCTTAATGTCAATCAAACACAGGAAACAAGTTTCCAGTTCTCTCTGCTGTGTCATGTGACCAATGTTTGTTCCTCTCTGGGGTTTGGGCAGATCAGACACTTGATTTCCTCAAAGCTGGGTGGGCCCTTGGTTGGACCCTGCCTCACAAACATCAGCTCACCATGCTTCCTCTCCCGAAGGGATTTCTCTGAAAGCCTTGTTCATGATTATGCCATATGTTTCCTCAGAGCCCAAGCAATGGAATTGAAATTGAGCATCCTGTAGATGGTACTTGGTATCCCACTCGGGGTAGTAAACGTTGAATGAATCTTGGAGGGCTCATGAAGCTCTGAGGACATTGGAGGAGGGGCCTGGGCAGCAGCCATCTAGCTGCAGACTCGACGATGGTTCTGATCTATTCTGCCCCAGAACCTTGAAAATTCTATTGTCTTGGCATCTAAGTTATATCTTCCAGATGGCCTCTCACACCAGAAATCAACACAAATCTCTCTTGTCAGAGCATATCTTGAGTTTGGGTTTCAAAAATGTCACTGTGGATTAGCTATGGGTTGAAAAAGGAAGCAAAACTCCAGTCCTGACTTTTGGGGGTAAGGCTGAGTTTAGGGGCTCAGTGCAGTGAGAAGAGGGAGCCAAGATAGTGGTTGGCACAGAGGTATGGAGAACTCTGGAAGCAGAGCCAGAGTCTCCAAGGACTGAGGCCCAGGAAAGTCTGGCACAAGGAACAGCTGGGTATTTAACCAGGAACACTCGCTCTATTTTTCTCAGCCTTGGCAGTAGGTCAGAGCAACAAGCAATTCTAGCAGGGTCCACATCCTTCCTATTGTCCCCACCCTAACCTCACTCATCGTCCCAAACATCTGCTTCAAATTTGGGCCCTTGCCTCCCTGCCTGACTATATCCTAAACCACGGGTAGTGAGGGTGAAGGCAGATTCGCAGGTGTGGTGGAAGAAGAGAAGAAAGGTTCCGGATCAAACTGCTTTAAAAGTTTGGTTTCAGATGGTTCAGGAGAGTAGGGAGGCAATATATTTTTTAAATGAACATATATCTGTCCCATATCTAGCCAGTAACTAGTTTTACTTCCTGGGCAAAGGGAGTGACCCTGAGGAAGGAATTGAGACCAGCTGGGCAGTCTGGGCCATGGCAGGAACTAGTTTTCAAAGATAGCTCAGAGCCAGTCCAGGGAGCCAGCTGATGTTATTAGTACCCACAACAAGCAGTCAAGGTGCTAATGAGGTATTAAACACCTCTGCCCCCACTAGTAGTTGCTTATAAGCTGAAGCAGACAAGTGAGCCAGAGCAGCAAGGCTAACCTGCAACCAGGTGGCCAGAAGAGAGGCAGCTAGAGCAGCTAGCAGCAGCATCCTTAACAGGTTCTTGATGAGGAAACTACAAGTTTCTCCAGCCCTTGCCCAGAATCTCTGTCCATTGTACACTAAAGGAATAATTTCAGAATTCTTGTAATAGCAGGTGACATAATTGGTGCTTGTACAGCCAGGCCCTGTTCTAAGCACTTGCCCTGTGTTAACTCAGTTCATCCTCACATCCATGTATAAGGTAAATTCAGTATTTTCCATTTTACAGATGAGACTGAGACATAAAGAATTTGTCCAAGGTTACATGTCTACTGGATGAATCTTGGTGTTAACTTGGTTCCAACTCCTCATCTCACACAAGCTCAAGGAAATGGCTTGGGGGAGAGGACAACCAAGTTCAGAGGATCCTGGTTAACTGAGGGAGCTCCCTCCAAACCAAGGAGGCAGGTTGTATAGGTTTCTGATTCCTGGGACCCTAGGGAGCCATTCTGGATGTACTTCCCAAGCTAGTCCTGCCATTTACACTTCTGAAATTTCTGCTGCCCATTTAAGGCAGTGCTTGTGCCTTCTACTTCCCCTTCCAGGGAAGTAGCCTCTCCATCCCCCAACTCCAGTAAGCTGGGGGGAAGAGCCTTAGGTCAGTGTCTAGCTCCAAGCTCTTGATGTAAAATGGAAGAAGAGCTAAAGGGCAAAATCTGGCCAAGCTGTGGGCTGCTGTCTCAAAAATGAGGGGTGGGTGGGAGCCAAGCCCATCACTTGGTTGGAAGTGTGGGCGCCTGTGTGACATACCAGCTCACCCTGGCAATCCTCTGTCTAGCTCAGAATAAACCATATGGGCAATGACAGGCCACAGGCCTTTTCCAGCTGTTGTCTCAGAGCTGAACCAGAACCATTTTTATGCAGGAGCAGCCTCTTTCCATTAAGAGACAAGATGTGCCAGGGAGAGGTATGTGAGACTTACCTGATAGGGCCATGGACCCCCAGCTCTACAGGTGTGGCTGGGTGTTGGTGAATGGGGTCTGAACAAACTCAGTCCATGCCTGTCTTGTTTCCTTTGCTTGTACTATGCATGCCATGAGGAATGCTCCCCAGCTCCCCATCTTGGAGTATCCATTCTCCTCAACCTCTAAACCCAGCTGGTGTGAGAGGATATGAGTGTTAAAGAATTTATGTCCTGATATAAACTTTTTAAAAATTTTACTTATTTTATGTGTATGCGTGTATTGCCTGCATGTAGGTAAGTGCACCCGTGTCATGCAATGCCATCGGAGGTCAGAAGAGGCTGTTGGATCCCCTGGGACTAGAGTTACAGACAGTTGTTAGCTGCTGTGTGGGTGCTGAGATTCAAACCTGGGTCTTCTGCAAAAGCAGCCAGTGTTCTTAACCACTGAGTCACCTCTCCAGCCCCTCTTTTTTAAAAAATATTTTATTTATTATTTTTATTTTATGTGTATCCGTGTATTGCCTGCATGTAGGTAGGTGCACCTGTGTTGTGCAATGCCTGCTGAGGATAGGAAATTAAAACCCGGGTCTTCTGCAAGAACAGCCACTGTTCTTAACTGCTGAGCCATCTCTCCAGCCCAGAAATAAGCTTTTTAAAAGGGTAGGTTATCTAGTGTGGTGGTCCCTGCCTATAATCCCAGCATTGAGGTCAAGGCAAGAAAACCACTGCGAGTTGAAGTCTACCTGGGCTACAGTCTGAATTCTAGGACTGCCTGCATTACATAGTGAAATCCTGTCTCAATCCCAAAAGAGGTGGGGTAGTGGGGTAGGTATTATAATTTGTATTATTACTTTTGAGAGAGAGAGAGAGATCAACATCAACTGTTTTCTCAACTGTTTTCTTCTATTCTCCACATTGTGTTTTTTTTTTTAAACTTTTTATTTACTTTTATGTGTATGAGTGTCATGCCTGCATGTGTGCACCCATGATTTGCAGTAGTGCCTGTGGAAGCCAGAAGAGGACATCATATCTCCTGGCATGAGTTATGGATGGTTGTGATGCTAGGATTTAAACCCAGGTCCTCTGCACAAGCAGCCAGTGCTCTTAGCCACTGAGCCATCTCCAGTCCCTCCACCTTATTTTTTAAATATTTTATTTATTATTTTTATTTTATGTGTATGCATGTATTGCCTGCGTGTAGGTAAGGAGGACAGAAGAGGCTGTTGGATTCCCAGGAACTGGAGTTACAGACAGTTGTTAGCTGCCATGTGAGTGCTGGGATTTGAACCCAGGTCTTCTGCAAGAACAACCAGTGTTCTTAACTGCTGAGCCATCTCTCTAGCCCCCCCCCTCCACCTTATTTTTTAAGGCAGGGTCTCTCCTGAACCTGGAGCTCACCATTTTGACTAGACTGGCTGGCTAGTGAGCTCCTCAGGATTTGCCTATCTCCTCCTCTCCAGCACTGAGGTTACAGAAATACCAGCTTTCATGTGGGTGCCAGGGATCTGAATTTATGTGTTAGGCTTGAGCAGCAAGCATTTTACTCTCTGAGCCATGTCTCCAGCCCTCTATTATTACTTTTGTGGTGCTGAGGATTGAACCCAGAACATTCTGCGCTAGTGAGTTATATCATGGCTCTCTCCCTAACAGTTCTCTTTTTTAAAAAATTATTATGAATGGTAAACCAGTATCCACAGCTTTCTTAGACTATGTTGAATTTGGATCTAGACTAAATCTCCACTTTGCTATTTATTAGTAGTATACTGTTACATGGATTGCTTAGTCTCTCTTTTAACAGGAAAATGTTGACTGTAACATGTACAACAGTGTACCTTGCAGATGGAGCTTGAAGCATAAATGAAGTACTGGTTGTAAAAAATATTCTGCAAATCACAAGTGTCTATAAATGCTGCCATTGCCTCTCCCACCTCTACTAGTTCATGTTGGGGTCTGGCCTTGGCCTGCCCTAGACATAACCAATCCCTTTGCCCTTCCATTCAACAAAGAAAAGTATGAATTTTTTTTCAAAAGAAAGTTTGAAAAATGAACGAGGTCACCTAAAACAAGAACATGCAAATAAAGAGGAACACGTGGGCCTGTGGGCTACAGATGCCTCCTGCCCTGGCACCAGAAGCCAAATTCACTGTTAGCCATGACCGTGGCCATCATTTGTCTGGATGTGTGGTAGAGTCTTCCTGTCACAATTAGGAACACTGAGGAAAAGGAGAACCTTGAACTAAACAGCCATGCTCCTTTCTTACACTTGGACTTATTAAAACCCTCAGACTATAAAATACTATCTTTCCAAAACTCACAGTAAGTCCAGAGACCAAAGACCAATTTTCTGAGAAACTTCTAAGCCATACTTTTACTTGGGGTTCCACACTTGCACAAGCTGCTTCCAGTCATGAGTTATTTTCAAGGTTATATATTTTATAGTATTTGCTAAGATTTTGTTTTATACTATAGAAGTTGTCTGATTCTCCTTTGATTTCCAGTCTGTCATGTCTCCCTTTGTATCAGGTAGTGAGAGGTGACTCTGACATTTGGGGACATGACTGGAGGAATCTGAATTAGGAATATTTTTACTTGGTTAGTTGGGCCTGCTATAATATATTCATTTATTTTGGTTATGTTGGGAAAATATCCAGTTGGGTTGTATGCAATGTATTTGCCATGTGATATATTTATTGCTAGCCACCCTGGGCAAAGGTGGCTTTCATGGATATTTCTACCATATACTGTGCTGATTCATGTGACACAGTGACAGGTACCAGGCCAATAGCTCTCTCATCCAATACAAGAAGTATAGGGATGAAAGAGAAGCAAGGGTTGAAATGTATGGTGGTAGAAGCTAGGCTGTGAAAACATCTTCCAAACATCAGATGGTTAAAACATGTTAAGATTTTTAGTTGTCTCAAGCTTCTATAGTTTTGGTAGTCATCTTTACGAAAAAGAATAGAAAATTAGTCAAGAGGAGAATATCTGGAAAGAAAAAAGATAAATCATAGAATTTAAAAAATTTGCAAATGCCATGAGCATCACAAAGTCCAGAAAAAAATACTCCAGAGCAGCCTCTGGATCTGACCCTTGCCAACTGCTCATGTGTCTGCCCTGTGTAGGTTTCTTGCTTCCCCTCTTATGGGGTATGGAAAGAGGCTAAGGAGGGTTAACTTCAGGATGACCTTGGGGTTCCCAGGACTAGAGGAGTGTGGCGATCATTAAGTATGATTTTGGCATCCTGTGCAGGTCCCTGGAGGGAGCCAGAGGCCAGTGGCTCAGGTACTTTCCTGCATTGAGAGCAGAGAGGCACATACAGAGGCCACACGGTCAGCTTCCTGTGGTGTTCCATGGCCTTTGTCATGTGCAGGGAGCAGAGACAGCCATAGAATTAGCTCTATGACTGTTGTGTTGTGATTGACTGATTCTGCAGAGACTAAGGAAGGACTTGCCTTGACCAGAGAACAGTTCTGCAGGAAGACTGGGTCATGCAGCTTAGGTGACACCTCTGAATGTTTACCAAGCATTTCCCAGGGTCCTAAATTGTGTTCCCCAGAAGCAGATTCAGAAATAAGGTTTGTGTGAAAGTGACAATTTCTTAGGAATCTTCCCAGGAAAGGGTGGGAAGGGTGGAGCTGAGAAGAGGAGGCCAGGTACAATGCCTAGCAAAGAGTATGGAGGGGACATGGCTCTGTCTGCAGGGAGTTCTGAGGACTTGCACAGGGGCTGCCTGTGAGGGCTCAGGGAAACCCCCTAGGCATTTTTCTGCCCTCTAGACAGGTCATCCAAGTAGGTTCCAATAGCCGGAGACGGCACTGATGAAGATGCAAGTGCTGGCTGTTAGAGGTGAACCATATATCCTACAATAACATGGGGATCTGGGACCACGTAAGCAGAGAGCTGACAGCTTCTACCATCCTGCAGCCCTGTCTACTAACTGTTTTAGCTGCATGGTCCTCATTGGTGGCTTATGATTGTTTCTCATTAACTTGAATTGATAATCTCATTGAATACTTAAAATAGCCCTGTGACTGCCTCCTATTCGAATGGGTAAAGAATCTGAATCTCTGAGACAGCTTCTGTGACCTGTGTGAGGTTCCCCTAAGCTTCAAGTGCTCTTCCAGACCTCCCCTGACTGTTGGTCCAGGTCTCAGCATGTTGTTCATTTCCTTCATAAGCAGAAGTGCTCTCTTCTTAGTGTGCCCACCATACTAGGCCTGGCATAGTATGAGGCACATGTGTAATGGATACACAATGCTGGGAGGATTCCAGAGCTGAGTTTAGATATCACACTCAGTGCCAAGCCTCCTGGGACCATGTCTTATGAGGTGGTGCTACAGTGATTGATGCCTCTCAGTGCAGCCCAGTACTGGGGGCCACAAGGTACCTATGGATCCTGGAGCAAATGCCTGCTCTAGGGAAGACCATCCTCAAGCAGAGACTTTGAGGGTACCAGGGAGAGACCCCCAGCTGTGTTCTGACAGCATCCTCATTCACACCCCCAGAAGCCTTTGTGAACTGTCCCTCTATAAGATTTCAGTCTCCTGGGAATAGCAACATCCTATTTTTAGACGGTTTTCAGTGTATCCCCTTGAGTTCCCCTCAGAAGCTGAGTAGTAACTCATAGCCTTTTCAGGAATTCAAAATCAATTTTTGAGATGGCTAGTGGCCCCTGGAATGTGCTAGAAATGGTCCTAAGATCTTATGTGAGAGCTCAGAGGGCTTACAGACCATAAAGGAAAATAAGGCAACTGGATGTGGAGCCCATATCAATTGGATAAAGTATGTAGACTGTACACATGCCAAAAAACAAGCACGTGTGCCTTTGGAGGCTGACTGGGGCCCTGCAGGGGCGGAAAGGGAAGGACTGCTGAGCAGTACAGTGGAGGATACAAAATATACTTCTTCCTGCCCTGCCTGGCCTTCACCTGGACCTGTGCCCTTGGTGAAAACAGTGACCACAGAACCCAGTTGTGCTACCTCTCCCTAGTGCTGGAGAGGACTGGGTCCAAGCCAAGAGGGAGAGAGCACTGTCATACTGAGTGGGACCTAAGGCTGGGGAGGCTAGGGCAGTGCCTAGACTCTTGCAGGCTTCAGAGCTCCAGGCTGGTTGCCACCTGCCCTCCCCAACTCAGACTAAATATCCAGCCCTGAGGGTAAGTGAGAAATTCTTGGCTTCAGCCCACCCAGGCCTCTCTGGCTTGAAACTGCTTCCTTCAGGGAACTGGGGTTGCTGTCTGCCCTTGGCCTGTTCTTCCTGTTCCTCACCCCAGGGGTTCAAGCTGATTGGCAGACTTATCCAAGCATGAGAGTTGGGGCACTGGCCTTGGGAAGCAGCCAGGAAGGAGGGAGGGAGAGGCAGAGACTGGGGACAGACTTGGAGTTAGAAAATGTCTGAGAGTGAGAGACAGAATAAAGAGAGGCAAGTGACAAAAAGGGGGTGAGAGGAGGCAGAAGAGAGGGCAGTAAGAACAGACATGTCCTCTAAAAATGCAAGAAAAGGACTATGTTACCCCAAGAGGGAGGGTGAGAAGAAGAGGGTGGCAATTGGGCAGCTGGGGCTCTAAAGTGGGGCTTCCATGGTGTCCAGGCACAGCCTGTTCATCAGCTTTTTAAAGCAGAAGGCCTGTGTTCTCCAAGGTGGGCCTGAGGCAGTGGTGCAAGGACTTGCAACATCCCCACATCTGCTTCCCATCTGCATCTTCTCTCGGTGGATTTGCATCCCTAGGCCTTCCTGCCAGAGTACAATCCATTCAAAACAAAACGTGGCTATTCATTTATAGCTGCAAATCCATGCAGTCATCTTCAGCTCTCTTGGGTTGTCTGAGGTCTTATGGGACTCCAGGCAGTGCCAGTGTGCAACCAGGGGTGGGAGTTGGTGTCAGAGAGAGAAGGGAAGTCTTTGGGGGAAAGACAGAAGCTCTGTGACTCTGACTTGCAGAGGACCTGGAGTCCTTACTGAAGGACTTTGGGAGGTACCCCAAGCTCACTGGGCCTCCCAGATCCTGCCTGAGAGACTGTACCTGGTGTGCTGGTGACTCAGCTGCCTTGTCCATCCTCGATCTGGGGAATGGGATATCAGAGCAGATCCCTAGGCTGCCAAGATTGGTCGCATCAAAGCAAGATGCATGATGTCCTAAAGAAATGGCACCTATGCTATAAATCATGAAAGAGTCTAGGGTCAGCCTTGATTTATATGGAAACACAAGGCTGAGTGACCTGGGACATCTGTGTCCTCCTCACCATTCTGCCAGGTTAGCTGTTCCATCCTACCACCTGTCTCCTTCCTCCACTCTTTCTCTCCCTAGGCTCCCCCCGCTTCTGCTACTCTATCCCAGACCTATTTCTACCTCTCCTCTTTGCTCTACTCATTTATTCATTGATTTCATCACTTATTCAACCATTCATTTCTTCATTGCTTACTGGGTACCATGCTAGGCTTATAGTGCAGAGGCAAGTCTTATAGTGAAAGGAGTTGAAGAACGGCACAAGGAATGTCAGAGGACAATGTATAAATAAGTGGTTTGGACACTGAATCCCCTAGCCTTTTGGAGCAGGGAGATGGGAACCTTCCCAAATAAAGTGGGAGTTTGGGTTCTTCTGGTCTGCTCTTAGAATGTGGCTTTCTAACTGGACATGGAGTTGGGAGGGCTCAAATAACCTGGAGTCTACCGAGGCCTGGAATTAAAGGAGATCCCAGAGACAGGAGATGGGGGTAACAAGCAACATGGTAACCTCCTAGAGTGGGAGCCTTTTGAGGAGGCATCATTCTCTTTCTGACTGACTGGGAGCATACATGGTTCCTAAGAACTCTTAAGAAGAGGAGGCAAGGCCGGAAGAAGCCAAACTGAGGACTGGGACTTTAGCCTGACTAATCTGGAAGTGACTTGAAGAGCAGTGTTTGGGGAGAGGGCAAGCAAAGTAAAGAGGAGGGAATAAGTCAGGGGTGGGCCATGAGATTTTGTGTATGTGTGTGTGTGTGTGTGTGTGTGTGTGTGTGTCTGTCTGTCTGTCTGTCTGCCTGTCTGTGCCTGTCTGTGTGTCTGTGTGTATCTATGTGTATGTATATGTCTGTGTGTGTGTATGGTGTGCACTTGTAGCCAAGGCATGGAACCATGAGCATTAAGAACAGTAAAATCTTAAGTATTAGTTATCTAAGGGGTTGATGTAAGTTCAGAACTCAACAATAAGTAGTTAAAGAGCACTCATTGACTTGTATAACTGAAAAGCACTCCATAGGACAGACATCAGACCTTTTGATATAGCCCTGGCCAGCCTTGAACTTAAAATCTTCCTGCCTCAGCCTCCTGAGTGTTGATATTACAGGCATGGGCACATACCATCCTGCCCAGCTTCAGGCCTATTTTCAATTCTGGTGCTTGAATGAGACCTATAGGACTGTTCACTCTTGGCTCTGCAATAATGGTATTGGCTTAATTCTTTGGCTGAGCTCACATGGTTCTTACCATGAAGAACCTGAGAAGCCAAAATCTTGTTGGTGTTTATTGTGCCCTGTGTCTGTGCCTGATTTGCTAAAACCTGAACCACACAAATGAAACCAGGGGGCAGATCACCAGAGGAAATGGACACCTCTGCCAGGCAAAGATAACTGGCTCTGCTGATTGATGAAAACACTGCTGTTCTATTTCCCATCTTCCTCTGTTTTCTGAAAAAATATTGAAGTCTTTTTAGGTCAGATTGTTTCTGTTCCAGAAGGAGGTAGCTGTGTGAGAGAGTGAGGAGTTGTGTTCACTGCTGAGACCCCAGGACTCACAATCATGCATGCTACAATGTAGATGCTCAACAGATAATTACTGAATAAATTAAACAGGATGAGTTAATGGTTAGGAAAACCAGACTCCCTGGCTAATGGTTATTGAAAGTTTAGTCCCATGAGCCATGGAATGACCTAAGCAATTTATACATTTAAAACTCAGTCATAAAATCAGTCCATGGCAAGTACTTGCATCATTACCTGAATTTTACTCTTAGGAAACTGAGGTACTGAGAGGTCACACAGTTCACACTTGTTAAGATTCAGATGTAGGAGTCTATATGGCTTCTGTACATGAACTCATAAGCACTCTCATGCTACTTGGTAGATGTAGACAGTCTATGAGTGGGGCTTTCAGGGCAGCCAATTTCCCAGCCTTTATCTTCAGGTGAGAAGTTTTTCTAGCCTTCCTTGATGCTCCTAGGGCAGTGGAGGTGAGATTCTATGAGGCACCTGAATACCTGTTCTCCACGAATCTGCTCACAGGAAGGTGAATATATATTGACTTTTTCATTCTACCATCCATTCATTCAAACTTTACTGACAAGATGAGTCAGGAGCAAAGATGAGTCTCAGCAAAAATAGGGGCATGTTGGAAAGACCTAACAGCCAATTTACGAGAGTAAATTGGAACAATTTAAGCAACAAAATAATGATGGGACTGGAGAGATGGCACAGAGGTTAAGAGCACTAGCTGGTTCAGTTCCTAGCACCCACATGGTAGCTAACAGCCTTCTGTAACTCCAATTCCAGGAGATCTGATACCCTCTTCTGGCCTCTGAAGGCATTGTACTCACAGGTGCACTTAAATACATGCAGGCAAAACACTCATACACATAGAATAAAAATAAATCTAAAATAAGCCGGGTGTGGTGACGCACGTCTTTCGTCCCAGCACTCAGGAGGCAGAAGCAGGCGGATCTCTGTGAGTTCAAGGCCAGCCTGGTCTACATAGTGAGTTCCAGGCCAGCTGGGGCTACAGGGAGACTCTGTCTCAAAAAGACGCCCCCCAAAAATAATCTAAAATAAAATAGTGATAGTATTAGAAGATATGGGATTAAACAAATGCCAATGAGTCCTTACTGAAATAATTAAATTTTAGAAATGAAGAAGACTACTTTAAAAAGAATTAATTTATTATTTTTATTTTACATGTATGTGTGTATTGCCTGCATGTAGGTAAGTGCACCCATGTTGTGCAATGCCCGTGGAAGACGGAAGAGGCTGTCAATCCCCTGGGACTGGAGTTACGGACAGTTGTTAGCTGCCATGTAGGTGCTGGGATTCAAACCCGGGTCTTCTGCAAGAACAACTAGTGTTCTTAACTGCTAAGCCATCTCTCCAGCCCCTGAAGAAGACTACTTTAAAAAAAATATTCATTATTTCTATTTTATGTGTATGTGTGTCTGCCTGCATGTGTGCAAGTGCACCCATGTTGTGCAATGCTCATGGAGATTAGAAGAAGGCATTGAATTCCCCTGGAACTGGAGTTACAGTCAGTTGTTAGCCACCATGTGGGTGCTGGAATCAAACCCGGGTCCTCTGCAAGAGCAGTCAGTTCTCTTAACTGCAGAGCCATCGTTCCCGCAAAAGACTATTTTTTAAATAGAAGAATTCCAATTAATAAATGTAGAAGGAACTGGGGAAATATAAAATAACCATTAGACACAACAGCAAAAATGTTTGTAGGAAAGAGCCATCAGAGATGGATGCTAGCATCAGTGGGGGAAATTTTAAGAGAAATCAATAGTTTGCAGAGTCTCAAAATATCTCCTCTGAGATCTTTGTAAATTAAAGAGAAAGGTAATGGTACTTTTATAATAATAATAATGATAATAATAATAATAATAATAATAATAATAAAACAACCCAGCAGACACAAGATTTCCTTATTTGTTTTAGGAAAGGAACAACCTCTCTGTTAACAGCTGTCAATCTTTACCACAGAGAAACATGAAAACCTGGCTCAGGAGCTGGTGGAAGTGACAGAGGAGACATAGTGACTATTGTTTTTATTTTTATGTGTATGAGTGTTAGGCCTGCATGTAGGTGAGTGCACCCATGTTGTGTAATGCCCACAGAGGTTAGAAGAGGCTGTTGGATCCCCTGGAACTGGAGTTATGGACAGTTGCTGGGATTTGAACCCAGGTCTTCTGCAAGAACAGTCAGTGTTCTTAATCACTGAGCCATCTCTCCAGTGAGAATCTGCATTTCTAAAATGTTCCAAAGTGCTGCTGTTGGTGGTCCACAGACTACACTGTAACAGTGGTGTGATACATGGTAGGATTGAAAATCTTTCATACAAACACACACACACACACACACACACACACACACTACACACACAGCCACAAAAAAAGGCCTGTAAACCTTGTGCGGAGAGCCATGAGCACCAGTGGCAGGAGCCTGAGCTTCTCACCTGGGTTCCTTAGCAGCATTGGGAACTCTAGGTTTTGTGTGTTTTCTGATGTCTGCCTAAGTCTCAGAAGTGCTTGCCCATTCTCTCTAGTCTGCCTCTGGATGCAGCCTGGCTAGCCTGGGCCAAACTGGGGCTAAGTGAAAAGGAACAGGTGCGGAGTTATAGACATACTCAGAAATTCCACTGGTGCCTGTGACAGCCAGGCCCAAGCCTGGGGAGCACACATGTTCCCCTTCAGACCTCAGTCTGCCAGCAGTGGCCCAGCCTTCCCTGGAATCATTGCTTGATCAGCTTCCAGGCCAGAAGTGATGGTGATGACACATTGTTCCCCAGGGATCCCCTGTTGCTCTCTGGGATGTAAGATGTCCATAGATGCAGAGCCAGGCAACCCAGAAAGGCAAGTTATTTCTACTAATTAGTATCAATGTACATACAAGAATCCTCACAAAGCTGCTGGACTGCTGACATCTACCAGTCACTGAAACCATATTCTGCATATATGTGATATATTTTTGTTCCAAGTATCTTTGTGACATCCCTTACTCAGCCAACCCTTAGCACAGCCACAGAAGGTTCTCATAGCACCCTTTCCTCACAGCATATCAGTGCAGCTGAGGTTACTGTAGGTTTGAAGCCCAGGGAGATGTGGTGTTGTGGTGTAGGCCATTAGGATCCTTACAGATGATCTTCTCACTTTACCACGGTTTCAAAGACAGGTTGTCACATATACTCCCACAAGAGGACAGTGCAGGTAGATGTACATGTTGACAAGTGGGTCAGGTAGGGGTCTGGATGGCAGATTTGGAAACCCTGGTCATGTAAGTGAAATCCTAAGATGGGTTCTGCAGACCCCTAAGGATGCTTATCACATGATAGAGGTGTCTCATTAAATCCCCTCAACTGTGTCTCGTCAGGTTGTGGGGGAGGGGAAGACTCTAACAGTGCTGTCAGCTGCCCGGCCCTGAATTATATTCTGTCCCAACTGCTGCTCTGTATGGCTTCCATGAGGTTGAAGCTTCTGCCTAGGATTTCTGAGCACTTCTACAGACTTGAAGCTCACGGGTCCCTCTATGTCCATCCCTGCTACAGCACCAAACACCAATTCCTCAAGGCAAATCTTGTGGTCCATATGGAGTTGACAGGGGGCCAAATGGACACTGAACATCCCTGCCTAGAGCCTCTTAGGGAATCTCTTGCTGCTCTGCTGGATACTGATTCTAGACACCTGATGCAGGCCTCCCAGGCTCTTGTTAAAGTGCCAAGCGCTTTCCTGGGTAGACCAGTTGGCCAAGAACATGTTTTGAAGGAGAAGCAAGTCCTCATGGTCCAGAGAAGGGAGGCCTTCTGATGTTGGGTTGTAGTAGACTTAGATATCATCTTCCAACTTAAAACATCTTTTATGCTAGACTCCTTTTGCTCTTCTTCCGGGGTACAATAGGATATATTGCATCTCCTCCAGAAAGCCTTCCTTCACCTTCACCATGATGCCATCACCCTCCTTTGGTCTTCTCTATCTCTTGTCAGATCCTCAAAGAAAGCTGGACAGTGCAGAGGGTATGCAGCTCTGGACTGACTAGGCTCAAATCCTAGTCCCATCATTGAGGAGTTGTGTGTCCTTACCTTGTCCTTATTTCCTATTTTCAGGCTTCAGTTTCATCTTCTATAAAAGGGATATAGTAGAAATAATTCCAATATCTTTGAATTGCTGTGAAGATTAAAAGAGACAGGGCATGAACAAAAACTGGCATGTAATGGCAGCTCAACAACTATTTCTTTTATCAGTAGCTATTGATATCAGCTCCAGTTAAGGCTTTATTGTATGCTTCTTATACCAGGAGAACCAGGGTGACTTGCTGATATGGTGGAAAGAAGAGGCCTCTCAGTGATGACCACAATAATGCATTGACTATTGACTATGTGACAGGCCCTGTGTTAGTGACTCCAGGGCATTGGGTACTTAGCAGTTAAGTGACACAGTGTTAAAATCTAACAGGTCATGGGGTAACTTGAAATGAAGGATAAGTGAAAATACATGGGTTTTAATTTTTTCTTGTTTTTTCTTTTGGCCAGCATATTTGAGGAGCACACGATGAACTAGAAAAGGAAAAGTGCTCATTATATCCTGAGCAAAATCTGAAGATACATCAGATGTGGAACAGTGCTACTAGTCTGAAACCCTTCCTTTTAGGACTCAAGCAGCTCACTCACCAGCCTTGGCAGACATACATGAGGTCTAGAGCAAGAGACCTGTCACTGGTTGTCACAAACCCCCTTTATTTAGGTGGTTTAGAGCAGAGATAATCCAGGTGTGGTTACAGACCCCAGTAATCCCAGTATTCAGAAGACTGAAGCAGAAGGATTTCAAGTTTGAGGCTAGCCTGGGCTTCATAGCATGACCCTATGTCAAAAACACAAGGTATAGGGCTATAGATCAAGGGAAGAGTGCTTACTAGACTATACAAGGGTTTAATCCCTAAAACTGCAAACACAGATACAGACACAAACACATAGAGACACACAAAGATACAGAGAGAGAGAGAGAGAGAGAGAGAGAGAGAGAGAGATATTTGACTCCAAATTGTGAAACAAGATGACATATGTCAAGAGCACAAGGGCTGGGAAGATGACTCAGTCGGTAAGGTACTTGCTTTACAAGCATTAGGACTTGGCTTCAATCCCTAGCACCAATTAAAAGAGAGAGACACAGAGACGCAGAGGGACAGACAGAGAAAACATGCTGGAGAGATGGATCAGCAGTTAAGAGCACATACTCCTCGTGCAGAGAACCTGAGAGAAACAGAGAAGTGGGATATTCAGGACTGTGGGGAACAGATCAACTTTTATTCTTTCCTTTATCCAGGAGTGTTAGCATTTGGTCTTGCTTCCTGAACAAATTATAAGCTTCTTGGCTAGTATTATCACCTGATGTCTCAGTTTCCCTCTCTGTAAACTAGGAATAACAATGTCATCAGCTTCATCAGGTGGCTGCAGGGATTCAATGAGACAATCCAAGTAAGTGCTGAGCTGCAAAGCCTGGCAAATAGTGTGTTCTCAACAGATATTTGTGTACACTGTTTTACGGTGTCCACATCACTGGACAAGGGCAGAGTTCCTGACTCCTGCCTTTCACCCTCAGGAGCTGTTCTCTGCTCTGACTCCCTGCAGTCCACCAGAGTCCAGCCCTAGCATGCCAACTCTACCAAGAGGAGACTGAAAGCAACTGCAGATCCACTTGGGAACACTGAATTGTTTCTAGCCCTTAGCAGTGGTGTGGAGGGGCCAGGCTGCAGCCACTATGATGAGAAAAACAGCAGCTAAGTGGCAGCCAGTGGCTCCAGAGCTTGGGAACACCAGCCGTCCCTTGGAAGAGTGGCTGTCTGCCCAGGCTCTTGGCTCTGATACCTTGTGAAATTTGACTTCCTCTCTCCGTTTTCTTTTTAATAGAGAATGACCTTGCCACCCCAAGTGCTCATTGCCCACGATCTAGCACACCCTTTAACTTAGAAATGGGATTTGAAAGCCAGGCGTGGTGTCACATGCCTTAATCCCAGCACTTGGGAGGCAGAGGCAGGTGGATCTTTGTGAGTGTGAGGCCAGCCTGGTCTGCATAGCGAGTTTTAGGCCAGCTGGGGCTACAGGGAGACCCTGTCTCAAAAAGACCCCCCCCCAAAAAAAAGAAGAAAAGGGGTAAGATTTGAAACTTTTAAAAGTACCCAGTTTTGAAAATTCAAAGGTTCTCCCCGACCTTCCCTAATTCCTCCCTTCTGTCCCTCTCATACCATTTTGAGTAGCCACAGTGAACTAAGAGCTAAGAGCTTTACCTTTGTTATTTTTATTCAATTATTTTATATTCCTAAGAATAGTTGTCCCTCTGTTCCAGAACCCTCTATAGATACCAAAACCCAAAGATGCTCAATTCTTTTTTATCAGATGGCAGAGAACTTCCTGTGAATCATCTCTAGATTCCTTACAATGCTTAATACCAAGTAAAGTTACATAAATAGTTGTTATATTTTATTGCTTAAGGAGCGATGACAAAGGGAAAAGTCTGTACATGTTCAATCCAAATGCTGTCTTCAATCTGTGTTCCCCATTGAATCCAACAATGGGGAACCTGTGGGTACAGAAGGTGAACGGTAGCCTTTAGCCACCCCATTTTTACAGAAAAGGAAGCAATCTCAGAGAGGTTAAGACCTTTGTTAAGATCTACACAGCTATAGAGAGGAGCAAATAGACTTAATCTACAGCTTCTGATACCTGCTCCCTTGTTCTGTACCCTCTTCCCCTGTGGGAGGATGGCAGATGCCCTGTGCTCAGAGTAGTGTGCCACGTGAGGGTAGAAGGGAGAGGGGAAAAGGAGGCCCGTGATTACACCAGTGTGCCTTGGCTGATGGAACGGTCTTCCAGAACCCCAGAGGCCTCTCCACAGCTCTTCCTGATCTAGCAGTAGCTTCTGAGTCTTCCTTGATCTTTGGAACCTTTCTGCCAGCTTGACCTTTGACCTTTGCAAGCTGCAAAGAGGCCTGCAGTGCCTACACCACCTGTCTCCAGCTGGGACTCTGCACCTGCTGTCTCTACGCTAGTAGATGCCTTTGGCTTCTGCCCCAGGAGCTGTAGACAGTCTAACTGGGGATCTCCAGAGAGGCCAGAACCTGGGTTGGTTACCTGAGGACCAGCTGGGCAGGAAGATTCCCTCCTCTTCTCCCTCTTCCTCCTCCTCTCCTTCCTCCTCCTCCTCTTCTACCTCCTCCTTCTCCACCTCTTTCTTTTTAGATAAGGTTTCACTATGTAGCCCTGCCTGACCTGGAACTCACTATGTAGACCAGGCTCACAGAGATCTTCCTGCCTCTGTCTCCAGAGTGCTGGAATCAAAGTTGTGTGCTACCAGGCCTGACTGTAGCCTCTTCTTAAACCTTAGCGCCTCAGCTCAGATTCCTGTCTTCCTAGCCCTTTCTTGTTACCACTCCTACTTCCTGGGGTTGATATATTGTTGTTGATATATTCGGGGCCCTCCTCCCCAGGTCCCTTTCCCTTGCACTCTGGCTTTGGGGTCCAGCTGACTGCTCTGTTCTCCAGCCTGTCTGCTCTCAGTAGCTGCCCTTATGGTAGAGTAGTAGCTGTGGCTATCAGGAGGCGCCACTGTTCTCAGGGCTTGGGAAAATACCCTGCACTTGACCCTGACCCCTGGGTGGAGAGGAATGTTAGGGCTGGAACTTGAGTAGGGTCTGCCTTCCTGGCAGGGAGCCTGCCTGTGCCTCAGGGTGAGTGATGGACAAGCCAAGCAGGTCATGACTCTCCCAGCACAGGGTTTCAGGGGCAACATCTCATCCTGGGTTCTGTCCCCATGCCACAGCCCTGGGAAGCTGTTGAGGCAGTTCCTATCCTTCATGAAATGCTAAGATGTGTAGTGTCCTAGGAACTTGTCCCCACATCACACTGTCTCTGACAAGGATAATAAGTGCCCAGAGTTAACAGAGCGGCATTGGGCTGGACAACTGGCGAGCTGCAGAATTCTTGTCTAAAAATGAGGAGGGCTGAAATAGTGGTTTTAAGTTTTTTAGTTATGTTTTCTTGAGACAGAGTCTTCCTGTATAGTTCAGGTGGCCTCGAACTAGATCCTCCTGCCTCAGCCTCCCGTGTGTGCCCCATTAGGTCTAGCTTTTGAACAGTGATTTTAAAGCTATAATCTACTAAGCCTAGGGTTCTGCCATCATGCCTCAGACACTGAGAAATGAGGATGGAGAGTGGGGCAGGGGAAGGTCATGGATGAGCTCCATTTGAACCACAGGAGTTCCCCCATTTCCCTTTCCCGTTCACTTCCTTGATCTGGGCTGTAAGGCCCTGGTGGTCTGGTTCCTGTGTCCCTCCACCTTCATCCCACACGATCTGCTTATCTTGCTGACTGTAGCTACTTCCCACGATACCTCCAAACATTCATACTTTCATAGCAGGACATTTTCTCCTAAACTCTCCTGCCTGGCTCATCCTTCACCCTATCTCTTATCTTGCTTCTTGGTACCCTTCAGATCTCAGCCGAAATCTTTGCCTTTCCCAACCCCAAGTCTATACTGGGTCACTTAGCTGCATATATTTCTTTCCTACCTCTGCCATTGGAAGTTGTTACTGAACTATTTATCATTTTCCCCAGACTCTCTCACTGGACTGTAACTCATTAGAGTGAGACCTGGTCTGGATTGCATGCTGCTGTATCTTCTACACAGCCCCTGGCCCACAGTAGGCATTTATTTTATTTATTTATTTATTTATTTATTTATTTATTTATTTATTTTGAGACAGGGTCTCCTGTAGTCCCAGCTGACCTGAACTCACTATGTAGACCAGGCTGGCCTTGAACTCACAAAGATCCACCTGCCAGTGCTGGGATTAAAGGCGTGCGCCACCACACCACAGGCTTTTAATAACTATTGAATGCTGGAGGTACCAAAATAGAAAGGCCTGAAACCATTGCCTGAGAGGTACTCAGGTTCCTTCCAGATCTACATATCCTCAAAAGCTTTTACCACCAACAGATTTCTGGCCCTCCCCACCACCTCCATTAAAACCATATATGGTCTTAATTTCCGGAGGCTTAGGAGAGAGTGATGTGGACCATAATGGGAAGAAAAATCAAAGCATCCCAAAAAAAGATGAGCCAGAGCCCCTTCTGCCCATTTAGAAATAGGCATGCCGGAGGAGCAGGACAGGGCCCACCCTTTAGACTTCCTCTGAGTTTCAGGGGTTTTGCTGGTCATAGAGCACACCTGTCCCACATCCATGGAGCTGCTTGGTAGGCATTGGGCAGGCCACTGCTCTCAGGCCACAGTGACCATGGCTCTCAGGCCAGATGTTTCTTTACTTTCAAACCAGTGGCTGACCCTGTGTTGTCCCCAGCCTGTTCCAAGCAGCCTGGGAGACTTCCAAGCATGTCTTTTACAGGCCAGATGTGTGTCCACTGGCTGTGAATTCTTGCCTGGAGAACAGGTGGGTGGTAATTATTCTAGCAGAAGCCAAGCGTGACTGGAAGCTAAGGAAACAAGTCTATCAAGCTGTCAAGAACAAAAACAGTGTTCTTTTTCTGAGCTTGCTTTTATGGGGGGAGAGAAGATGCAATCCAGGGCTGGAGCAAAAGTCTTGGCCTCTGTGGCAGATTCTGGAGAGTCCTGGAAATTCCCATACTCCACCCCTCTCATCTCCCTCCTCTCTCAATTGACATCCCATGTGTAGTGAACATCTGTTGTGCACATATATATGCCCAGCACTCCTTCCCCTTCTTTGGGGAACAGAAACCCAATTTTCCTTTGGGGAGCTCCACCTTCCCTATTCCACACATTCCTTGTGGGGCTACTGGCCATGGGATGATCCTGTTCCTTCACTCCAAGAGAGTGGGCACTGCATCTATATAGTCCATCAGACTCCTGAGTACTTTGAATGTGTGCGGGAGTCACTACCAACAGTGGAAGTCTTAGAACCATCCAAAGCTAGATGACTTATGAGTTCCTGCCACTAGAGCCCCTGAGCTACCCTGGTCTCTGGCTTTCCCAGGCCTTGTTGAGTGCCTCCTTCAGTATTCTGCATCTTTCCAGCCATTTTTTATTCCCTCCTTTAGCCTGCTAGAGCCAGCTTCCATAACTTGCAGCCAAAGCCGATGTGCCTCACACTCCATCGTATCCTAGTCTCCGTTTCCAGCTTTTCCCTTTCTCACAGTCTACCTGTAAATCCATTTGCACTTTCCATACCCTGAAAATCCTCCAGTTTTCCACTTCTTTTCCTCCCACCAAGATCTGCTCTCAGGAAAGCCTACACCCATCCTTTCCACTCCAGAGTAAATGAAAACATCTTTACTCTACTTGGGTAGTAATAGTGAAGAGGCGACAAATATCTTAGGGGCCTACGTGGGCCTTTCTCCCAATACCTTGAAACAATTCCTGACCACATGTTTCTATTTGCATCAGTCACTTGTGTGCAATGGGAATTGCTTTCTCCCAGAGCAGCGTCTGTATAGCTGTTTATGCCTTTCCTTTAAGTAGTATCCTCTGGTACTCATTAAGCTTTGTTCTCAGTGGAGTTACCCGCTTCAAGATTCTAAGTAAATGCAAAGAAGCACTTATAGTGTGTAGGTCCTGAGTCAGGTGTCTGACATACAGATATACTTTGTAGTTGATGTTCAGTCTTTTTTTTCTTGGTGTTGAGGACTGAACTCAGGGCTTCCTCATGTGTGATTGCTAAGCACATACTCTACCATGAAGCTGTACCTCCAGTCTTGTTGAGCAAACAGATCCTTCCCTACCTTGTCTCCTTCTTTGTTAGGCTGAATGCTACAGGAGAACTGAGCTATCCTTAGGCCACAAAGGAGACCTAGAAAACAGAAGGGAAGTTTCCTAAAGGACAAGAGATGGTGATGTGTGAATAAGAGGAGGGACACTGGGCAGAGAGAGCCAAAGACATTCAGAAGCAGGTTAGAGGTAACACCCCAACCTATTGAGAATTGCCTGGGGCTGTTCCCATAGCAACCATAGGCAGAGCTAAGGGCTATAACCAGTAAAAATATGTGAATGGTAGAGGGCTTAGTCCCCTCATGTTACAGCTGGGTAAATGGAGGCCCCAGATAGGTAGTTCCAGCCTATGTTTTCTGTGTCTCAAAAAAAGCTAGTACTGGCTGAACAGAAGGTCAGGCTCAATCCATAGGCTCTGCTTCTGGAAGGAATTTTCCATACAAAAAGGGGTGGGGGTAAAAATCCACATGGAAGCTATTGGGAGGAGTCACCCTGCATGTGAGAGGTTAATGGGTCTGCTCCATAAATATTTATCCAACTGTCCTTGTTGCACCCTGGTGCTGGGAGGCAGAATGGGCTTTCCTATACTTCCATAGCATGAAGTTCAGGGTCCAAACAGAAATGCCAGTCTTGATTCTTTGGTTTGGTTTGGTTTGGGTTTTTTTTTTTTTTTTTTTTTTTTTTTTTTTTTTAGTCCAGTCCTAGAATTTCAAACACCTTATAATTCACCCATTCATCCAGTAACTTCAGTAGTGGTACCTCAGGCCAGTAATCTGAGCACTATGGAAGCTGAGCCAAGAGGGGTACCTCAAGTCCGAGGCCAGCGTGAGCTACAGTCAGAGCTGTGTCAAGAGAAAAAATAGGTCCATTCCTGACATTTATGCCAGGATCCCATTGTGAACCAGGCTGGCCTTGAACTCACAGAGATCCGCCTGCCTGCCTCTGCCTCCCAAGTGCTGGGATTAAAGGCATGTGCCATCATGCCTGGCTCAGTCTTGATTCTTTGGATGCTGGGCTCCAAAGAGGAATAAATACCTGCTGATGGCCTGGTCCCACCCAAACACAGGTCAGTCCAAGATCTCCATTTGGAGCTATATCCGGTTCCAAATTTCTGGTGACAATTTCTGATTTGTCCCCTGGGCTCCCAAAGTGATTCTTCCTCCATGGCCTGAGGCAGTCATGGCAGAGGTTGCCAGGCTCCTGCTTCCTTCTTACCCTGGTTTTCTTCCATCAGGCCTACCTAGATCCTTGTATACCCAGAAAGGCTCTGTCCCTCTTGGTGTTTACAGTCAGCAAATACTTGTGGTCATTTGTGCTACCCTAGCAGGGTGGGGAGGATGAGTCCCTTCTGCTTGCCCTTACTAAGTCCAGCCTTTGTCTTCGTTTAGTGTCTCTCATCACAGCCTGCCTGTGGCTGTGGCTGACAGTCCCTTTGGGGGCTTCTCCCATCTCTAAACTCTGCTCAATGCCACTGCAGTCCCTTGACATCTTTCTAATCCTCTATCCCCAGAGTGTCTATTTCAAGCCTCCTCTGAGAAGCCCTCACCTCCTAGCCCCTTCTGGGGGTTACAGCATCAGCTTGAGGACACAAGAAGTGGGGAGGGGATGAGCCCCATTTCTACCTTGCTCAGTTTTCTCCTGTCCAGCTGGCATGAGGAGGAACTTACCTTTGCTGGGCTTTAAATTCCCAGAAATTTCCACTTGTTTCCAGCTCATTACTGCAGGTGTGACAGTGGCCAGACCTGTCTCCTGCCCAGCACTGAGCTCATGACTCTGCTCTATTTGGTTGGGCCACTTCCCACCGGCTGCCTACTTCCTGTCTAGAATACTTGGTACATAGTACATAGATTCCCTGCCTTGCTTACACAACTCTATTAAAATCTCTCACTCTGAGCCTTATATACCCTGGCTCTCTACCTGGGGCCTTGAAGTTGGGAGGCCTTTCTGCTTGTGCACCCTCAGCTAATCTGAAACAAGAGTGAAGGTCCACAGGTAGGTTTAACAGAATGAGCTAAAGTGGCCATGAGCCCCCTAGGGCTGAACAATTTCTTCTTAAGCCATGGTGCTTTTCTCTACCTTCTGGGAAAACGTTAAAATCACCCTAGCTTGATGAGAGTTTAACCAGGTTTTAAAAAAATTTTTTTTTGGTCTTTTTGAGACAGGGTCTCCCTGTAGCCCCAGCTGTCCTGGAACTCACTATGTAGACAGGGCTGGCCCTGAACTCACAGAGATCCGCCTGCCTCTGCCTCCTGAGTGCTGGGACGAAAGGCCTGTGCTACCGCGCCGGGCATTTAACCAGGTTTTTGATGTATCTGCCTTCATCTTACATTTAACAAGGAGAAATGTGACCTGAAATGTGACTTTTTATAGTGAACTATTTCCTGCTGCCCTTGCTCCTCAACACTCAGCTACAATCCTACATGAGCTAAAATCCTTTCCACTGCAGTTTCAGTCAACAGCTCTTGGCACTGTCCTCAGTGAGTGAAGAAAACCACTCACAGAGATGATGTCTTGATATGTATGAGAGCCCAAGAAATTTTCTCACTCCCTCTTTTCCTGTGTGTGGAGGGGTTTCAAGGCCTTTTTTCTTGGGGCCTATACGTTGACCATCTTAGCTGTTGCTTCACACCTTGCCCTTGGGGTTGCCCTGAGTTTCCTGACTCCTATCTGGAACCCCAGTGCTGAGGTGAGCATTGAAATAAATTTGTGGGCTATGAAATCACTGAGTCACAACTAGCATCAAAATGTAAAACAGAAGAGAGGTAATAGAGAAAACATGAGAACACATTGCACAGAGCAAGGATGCTTTGTTTCAGTTACTACATATCCCTGTGTATCCAGTCACACTGTGAGTTGGGGTTGCAAATTTGAAAAACACTGCTCCCAGCTGGCCTGTGCTGCTGGTGCTGTTTGTGTGTCATGCTTAGTGTTGTCAACTTGACAGGATCTGGACTCACCCAGGAGGCTAGCCTCCAGGCACACCTGTGAGGGATTATTAGATTAGGTTAGCCTCTGGGAATGCCTGTGAAGGATTACCCTGATTAGGTTATTCAGGTGGGAAGACCTACCTGAAAGGAGGCCCACATTATTCCCTGGGCTTGTGTGCTGGACTGAATGGAAGAAGCTAACTGCGTATAAGCATTCGTGGTGCTTTGCTTCCTGACTGTGAATGCAAAGTGATCAACTGCTTCAAGCTCCTGTCACCTTGACTTTTCCACCATGATGGGCTGTACCCTTAAACTGTGAGCTAAAATAAACCCTTTCTCCTTTAAGTTGTTTTTGTCAAGAGTATTTTATCACAGCAACAGAAATAGTAGCTAACACAGTGTGGCAGTGAGGACACTGTCACCTATGAGCCCAGTGGGCCCTGGGATTCCTTTGGGTTTGGGATATGTATGAGAAACACCAGAGAATGGAAAGCTTGGGACACTCTGTCCACTCTATTCATTGGGAAGAAAGTTAGATGATTAGTGGGGGGACATGGGAAGGAGGTAGA
The DNA here is from genome assembly GCF_000622305.1 of Nannospalax galili. NCBI lineage: Eukaryota > Metazoa > Chordata > Mammalia > Rodentia > Spalacidae > Nannospalax > Nannospalax galili. The sequence goes on from NW_008352654.1 coordinate 1,151,977, forward strand.
AGGCTGCGGTTGTATGACCCCTGAGTCTTTCTTCAACCCGAGGTTCTGCTAAGGCCCAGTGTAAGAAACAGAGGGCCAGAAGGGCCAGTTTATGTTTTGACCACATAGAGCTAATATGGATATCCAGCATGGGCCAAGATGACCAACAACAGACATCCAGAGTGCTGTGAGTCAGCACAAAATGGCTGACTCTGGATGTCCAGGGACCCTGAAACAAAATAGTCATGTGATATGTTATATAACTATTTTTGGCACATGCCACTTTTGTGTATAAATATGACCTTGAGGTCAGAGGCCTGTGTGTCTGTGTGATTCTGTATAAATATGGCCCTTTGCCTTTGCCAGCCTGCTTGTGTGTATCTACCTACATGCCTCCCTCCACGCAGACTGTGTGCTTTGTCTGTGTGCCTGTACCTGCCTGTGTGCAGCTCATATGCCTGAGTGCCTACCTAACAGTCTTTGTGCCGGTGAATATGTCTTATCTCTCCAAGGCTCCTCTCAGTCTCTTGAACTCCTGAGCCTCCCATGATTCTCCTCCTCCTTTTCTGGCATTGGAACTTGTACCTCACACCCACCTTTACACTTACAGAGTGTGATGGCTAATCTTGATTGGCTTGGCTGGATCTAGGATTAACTGAAACCTGAAGCGATTTCTTGATTAGGTTATTTTGAATCAGGAAGACCAACCCTAAATGTGGGTGGCACCTTCTGGTGGCAGTCCGTATAGAAGGACATGGCAGAAAGAAGCTTTTGCTCTTTGCCTCCTTGCCTTCATTCTCCCTGTCCATTCTATCTATCCCATTGCTGTGGCATTCTTCCCTCCATATTAGAACCAACTTCTTCAGGCTTCCAATATAGAATGAAGACCAGCAGCTCTCCAGGAATCCTCAGGCCTTCAGTGCCAGATTGGGACTTCTGAGGCATCTAGCCTCCAGGACTGAGCAATTCCCAATGTGAGACAGCCATTGTTGGACTACCAAAACCATAGTGTATAAACCAATCTAATAAATCCCCTTTATACATATATATACATATATATTCATTATATATTCATGCTATAAATTCTGTTCCTGAATTCAGAGAACACTGATTAATATACAGAGGAAGAATCTGTATATTATATATATATATACCTAAAATATCAAAGCTTCATAATAGAAGGGGACTAAGATACTAGATCTTTGAAAGATTATGTGAACATGAGCAAGAACAAAGTTTGTTCTTGTTTAAGTGCTGGGGATTGAACCCAGGGCCTGAAGCATATTAGGCAAGTGCTCTACCACTAAGCCTCACACCCAGTCCTGGGGGTTGTTTATTGTAGCCAACAAACTTTTATGATAAAAATAAACACAGAACAAGGTCTCTCTTGCCAAATAGTACTGCAAACACTTGCGGATGGCCAGAATCTGTTTATCAAGATTTCTCTACTCTCTCAGTCACTTCTCTGGATTGCATTTATTTTTCATCTATCCACCTCCCCCAGACGTGCCTCAGGGTTGTAATAGGTCATTCAAAACTTGGTATATTAGTATAAACTTCCATTGTATCTGAATAGTTTGGAGAATATTGTTAATACCCCTGCCTTCAGACCTGGAGTCTATCTAAGAGGGTGTTAGATCTTTTAGAAGGTATCATTGTTAGTTTATCACCCTAGTAGCCCCTAGTATCCAGTAGCCCCAGCTGGCCTAGAACTTGCTATGTAGTCCAGGCTGGCCTCACAGGGATTTGCCTGCCTCTGCCTCTCAAGTGCTAGGACTAAAGGCGTGTGCCACCACGCCCGGTTATTAGTTTATTTTTTTTTAAATCAGAATAACTAGGCTTTCTCTTTTCAACAGTTTCTGTACTCCCCTCTGCGCCACCCCCCCAAAAAAAGAATTCAGGTCATTTCATATGACCTGCTATCAAAGCAAGTATTTTTCATTTTTTACTTGGTTACTGACTTATTTGGACCAAGATGTAAGATTTTTTTTCACTTATCTCTATTGACTCAAAACTTATCCAGTTCAGTTTATAACTTGCTTCTATCATTCAATTCAATTTTATTATTTATTCCTCCAGTTCTATGTCATGTGAAAATTTGATAAAAATGTTTTTCCTGATCCCAGTTTGTGAGAAGTCTTAGGCAGGTCCCTGCCCTGTCTCATGCATGAGCAGAGATCTCAGTGACCTCCATCCGTTCATCACTGTGGGGACAGCTGTCAAATAGCTACACATACAACTATCTGTATGACCAAGGGCCTCATATTTCTCCACATTATCTATGCTGGGTATTATCTGAATATCATTAAAACATGGCAAAAATTTTCTGACCAAAAACCCTAGTGAAAAAGAAATAATGGAGCTGGAGAGATGACTCAGTGGATACAGTGCTTGCTGTGTAGCATGAGGACTTGAGTTTGATCCCCAGCACCCATGTAAAAGCCAGGTGTGGTGGTGTATGTTTGTAACCCCAGTGCTGGGGAGGTGGAGACAGGAAGATGTCTGGACTTGCTACCAGCCAGTCTAGTCAAATAAAAAAAGAAAGAAAGAAAGAGAAATGGTAATAGGGCCTGGTGTGGTTTAATTTTTCACAAGCCTGGCTCTGGTGGTCATTCCATGCTCCCTCCTTACCCTCCTTTCTACCTTCTCCTGGCCGAGACCTCCCAGTGCAGCTCAGAGATCTCTCTCTAGAGTCTTCCCTGACCTTGGACTCACATTATACTCAGCACTCACCACCATGTGTGTTGTTACTTTTCCTCCTACCCTGCAAGCTCCTGGGGGACAGAGATTACCCTCTACTTTATTCTTTATCCCAACCCCTGCTGAAAGGGAGCCCAGGAAACAATGGCTTCAGTACTAGGTGTATTATCCATCTGCTGTTGAACACAGGAGGCTCATCTATGCAGCAAAACTAGGAGGGAAGCTTCAGAGTAGGAGATTTGGCGATGTGCACTGTTGCAACCAAGCATGACACAACTTCAACAGCATGAGCGGGAATGAGTGTAGAAGAGCCTGAGGCCAAACAAGAGGGGGACTGGGGGACAGGAACCTGACTGAGGCTGAGTCCCCAGAGGAGCCCAGGGTGCAGAACAAATGAGGCATTTAGGCTGAGTCTAGAAAGGTGGTGGCATCTGGGTTTAAGGTGAAGAAGAAAGGAAAATGGTCTGGTTTATGAGTCACCATTGCAGGAGTCCAGGGACCAGATCAATCTACAGCATTGGCAACTCTTGAGTTTCTATAAAACTGAGGAGTCCTGTGGGGGACTTGGCTGGCTAGAAGCAGGGCTGAGGATTCTTTTAAGCCTGGCAAGCTCCCTGGCCTTGTGTCCATTGATGTTTATTTGAGTGTCTCTGGGAGAGTTGAAGGAGATTAAGGACATCATGCTTCTTCCCCGTGGAATTGACTCTTTGCTATTGACCTTAGACATCAGTAAGAATCCCAGATGTACAGTCTGTATACTCCAGGGAAAGGCTAAGATGTGGAACAGTTCCCTTTTTCCAAGAGGAGTTCACTAGAGCTAAGAAATCTGTTCACTGACCAGAGTCTACCAGAAATATATCCATAAACGCACTCTCATCAGCATCAACCTTGTGTGGTTAGCAGTTTTCAGGAATCCCAGAAAACTATATTAATTCCTCAGAGGGTATGCTTGTGGTATTAGGTACTTTTATGTCACTGTGACCAAAATGCCCAAGAGAACAACTTAAAGAGAAAGATTTACTTTCTGGTTCACAATTTCAGAGGGTTCAGTCAGGGCCGCTAGGTCCCATGTACTTGGGCAGAACATAGTGGCTAGAGCATGTGGCAGAAGAGGTTCGTCACTTCATGGTAGACAGGAAGCAGCAAGAGAGGGGTGGGAAGGGACCAGGGCAAACAGGTATAATCCTCAAAGGGACCAACTTCCTCTAGCTAGATACCACCTCCTAAAGTTTCCAGATCCTCCCAAAATAGCACAACCAGCTGGGGACATTTGGTCTAACACATGAGCCTATGGGGAAGATTTCATATTCAAACCATAACACTTATTATTACATAGGCAATTAAGATGTGCCTAGAACAGTGCCTAGTACATCTTAGGTACCCCAAGACTTTGTGGAACAAGAGGAAAGGCATCATGAACCCAGTTAAATGGGTTGAGCCTCAAATAGAAGCAGGTATGTGGGGACATCTCAGTGTATCTGAGGGGATGACTATTAAGATATGAGGCTTCAGGCAGCAGCTTTCAGCAGCAAGGCAGGGGTGGCCATGTGCATGTGGGGGGAGAGTTCTCCATAGAGAATCAGAAGTGGGGGGTGTTTCCCCTCTATCATCACAGACCCATCACTGTCTCTTCTTGCCAACTAGGAGAGCAGGATGCCTGCTGACAGCTTATCTCAGGGATGTCCTCCCTGGCCCTTCACCCCTCCCTCTCTCCCAGTGGCTTTGGCACTTGCACTCTCCAACAGAGATGTTCCCAGGCCCTGGGGCTCCACTCTGACATGCTCAACAACTCTTGGCTTCCCAGACCCAGACGGTCAAATAGCTCCCAGCTTTCCATAGGAGTTGAAAGAGAAAGAGCTGAAAGGCTTGGGAGTCAAGAGACCCTGAGTCAAGTACTGGGTGCTGCCAAAATCAGTCATGGGACCTTGAACAAGCATCTTTCCCTCTTTGGGCCTCAGTTTCCTCAAGTGTAAGTTAAAGGTATTGGCTGGCTGGTCTAGGAAGCTCCCCTCATGCAGGCACATTCTGTAGACCCTACAGTTCTTGGATCCATACCAACCCCTTGTGTGTTTGCTCCTCAAATAAAATCTTAGTGCTAACAGGGGTTTGAATTCATCTAGTAAAATCCTTTGTATAGGCGAAAAACTGAGTCTCAGGAAGGGGAGGAGCAGGGTGAGGGAGACACAGTAGAGGCAGATGCAGGACTAAACCTAGGATCTCTGCTCCCTGTTACCATGTGACTTTAATCTTCACTGCTTGGAAGGGAAGAGCGCTTGCTCCAAAGCTGCCCAAGGGTTCTTCATGAGTTAAAATGGGGTGTGGCGGCTTCAGTCTTCAGATCACCAGGGCTATGTGCCTTTTGAGTCTGCAGCAAGAACAACTAATCTAGACCAAACCCAAGATTAGAAATTTGTGCTTCAGCCTTCTCTGTGTTGTTGACTAGCTGTATGATCCTGGGCAAGTCACTGTACTTCTCTGGTTTTATCATTCTCTGGTTATATGACTCTCGTTGGAATGTGAGCTCTAAGGAACAGGCACTTGCATGTTTTGTAAGAATTTCAAGTCTTGTCTTTCAAAGCATTAATTCTTAGTTCAAATTTTCAGAGAGACTCTGATTCATCCAACAACCAATGATGTCTGTATTTGAGTTAGACCACAGAAGTCTTAGGTTACCGGCCAGAGAAGGGGCTGCCTTTGGGTCAGTAGCTCATATCTGGCCAAATCACTTGTGGCCTGGGGTGTTGTATTGTTGGCAATGTAGTTGCTCATTTTAGAAACTGCGTATAGAAAGACATCTATTCTATCTCTAGTTTATTGATAAGGAAGCTAGCTCAAAGAATCATTTAACCCAAGCTACAAAGCTTGGAAATGATTATGCTGAGGTTAGCCCCACCTTCTTCCCACCACTCTAGCAAAAAAATAGCTATGGAGACAAGACAGAAGAGGAGCAAGGGCTGTAGACGTCTGGTGGGGCATTGAGCTTTCCAGATGGAACAAGAAATCTAGGAAGTCTTTGGCCTTTGAAATGGTACTTAAAGAGCAAGCAGGGATGGTAAAGAACATTACAGGTGAAGGAAATAATATGAGTTAAGGTGTTTGGGTGAGGGCATGGGGGAAGGGAAATTGGGTGGAATTTTGAGTGTGTTGAGTTTCAGCAAAAATAGAGAGGAAGGGTATGCTACGAGACATGTTTGTGTGCCAGGCCCAGTATTAGGTTTGGGTTTGATTAGAGAAGTAGTGGTGAGGCACTGAAGGTTGTTGAGCAAGGGGAGTGACATAATCAGAACAGTGCTGCCAGAAAATGTATAGAGAGTTAGCTGTAAGTCTGCTTCTTTTGGAAGGCACAGGCAGGGGTGAGGAAGATTGAGGGTTACCTGAGGAGATGCTGGTTGGTACTGCCACATTCAGGCCAAGACCAGAGCGGGGAGTAAGGAGAGTGAGTAGTACTCAGGGCTCCAGGGCTAGACATGTGGGGTGCAGAGGAGGGGGAGGAGCCAAAGACTTTCCCTCTTCCTTGGCCACCAGCCTCAGCTGGCCTGAAGTCTGGTCTGTGAGGCAGCACACAGAGCATGCCTCTGCTGTCTGTGTGAGTTCCTGAGGGGTGAGATCTTTAATTTTTGTCTGCTGAGCCCAGATGGGCAAGGGGCCAGCCTGTGTTACAACCTCCCTGAGGCCCCATGGGCCAAGGCACTCAGACCAGAGTGGACGGAAACAGAGTGAGTCATGAGGACTGGCTGCTGCCCATGGGCTCTGGTTGAACCCCCACCCCCCAGCCTGGTGTCTGAAGCCTTTCCAGGGGACTTTCAAGGTTCAGGTCTGCCCCCAAGGGTTTGGGACTCTAAAGGAAGAGAATACTGGGGGCCCCAGAGCAAACCTCATAAATGTCCCCACTCTTAACCTGTTATTCTCCTGATGGGACAGATGGTATCTCCCTCTGTGTCAGAAGGATGGAATAGGGAGGCTATTGGGGGCCTCCACAGAGAAAGGTCCCACAGCTGCCCCTCTTCTCTGTCCCTATAACCCTCATCCATCAGAGTGTGACAAGTGTCACTGTCCCAGCAGAAAGCCAAGATGTGAACAGGCTGGGAGATCTCAATGACAGCCAAGGGCAGCTGCTTCCTATCAGCTTTGTCCTCTAGTTCCTGTACAGCCACCCCCGAATCCTGCACAGGTCCACCCCCCGACCCAAGCCTTAGAATTTTCTTCTTGGGGATTCAGAAAGAGTCATCCATCTGGGTTCTTCCCTCACCCCAAGGGGCACAAAAGTCCCTGGACTCAACTGGGGTAGATGAAAAGGAGCCCTCCAGATACACGTGTGGTTCAAGTCTTTAGAACCTCTGTTGAAGAAGACTGCAGAGTGCTTAGCCCTGTATAGGATATCTATATCAAACCCTTGCCTCCAAAGGCTCAGGGATCATTATGGAAAAGCGATCAGAAAGATTGTAAGAGCTAGAGGTAGTCAATGGCCATAAGGAAACAGTTTTTTAGACAGTTGGTCAGATACTCATATGTACTCACAGTAATGGCGACAGCATGCAGAAGACCCACATAAGATCAAGCCAGACAAAATCACAGTATATACATGGGAAGGTAGGTAAGAAGCCCCAACCCTAGCTGATAGCTACTGGGGGAGAAAGTCAGTTTTAACAGTGTGATGTTGGCTAGGTTAACCAGGCTCCAGTGGATAGACCCACACTTAAGGACACTGGTAGACACAAATTTGACACTATAGACCTTAAAAAATGTATAATAGAATACATAACATCAGGCAGGGAGTAGTAAGGGTGTGCATGTAGAGGAGGGGGGTCTAAATATGATCAAAACACATTGTATGAAATTCTCAAAAATTCAATAGAAAAAAGACATGATTCAACCATAAGAGCTCTCTCTGGATGAAGAAATATTAATCCTAAGTAAGGATTTATGTTTGATTTTATCAACCTCATCTTCTGTCATGAAAAGAATAGCATGCTTGTCACTGGAGGAGGCCATCCTCAGAGTCCTGGATACTGTCTCAAGACACTGAACCTGCTACCCAACTAGATATCGGATTTTGCAGCCCCCAGACCTGTGAGGCAACAAATTTTTGTTCTTCATTTAAAAAAAAAAAAGGCTGGAGAGATGGTTCAGCGGTTAAGAACACTGGCTGTTCTTGCAGAAGACCCAGGTTCAAACCCCAGCACCCACATGGCAGCTAACAACTGTCCGTAACTCCAGTTCCAGGGGATCCAACAGCCTTTTCTGTCCTCGGGCATTGCATGACACGGGTACACTTACCTACATGCAGGCAATGCATGCATACACATAAAATAAAAATAATAAATAATATTTGAGGAGGAAGCATGGAAATTTATGTCATGTTAATTAGTAGACGTGACAAACATTACCATTGAAATCTACCCGATGACTTTATAGACATACACAGGTGCCAAGGATCCAAGTGCAACAGATTATGACTAGTAATAATCAGATACATACAGATTAGAGATGCATGTGCCAACATCTCAGTGTTAGTAGCAAAAACAATGAGTCTTTCTGCAAGGAACAATATATTCTAAAATGAAATGGAGATCTTTTTTAAAGGTTAAAAACTCATTCAATTCTATGTCTTACAGGGCTTATACCTAGTTCAATATTGTATAACTGTATTAATTCAACTGTGAACCTAGAAACTTATAGCCACTTCTGAAAGAGATGTACTCTTGCTCTGGAGTGTTTTACTAAATATGTTAAAGCTGTAATGAAATGCTTCTTCTAATCATGTAGTTATTAAAAATTAAAAAAAAATTTACTCCATGTTAAATAGTAGAGGTGATAAACATCACCAGTGAAATCTACCTGATGACTTTCTATCCATCCATACTCAGGTATTAAGGATATGTGTGTAACTGAATGTGACTAGTAATAATCAGATACATAGAGATTAAAGACACATGTGCAAACATCTAGTGTTAGTGGCATTAAAAATGAGTTTTTCTGTATGAAGCCGTATATTTTGAAATGAAATGGAGATCTTTTTTTAAAGGTTAAAACCTCATTCAATTTTATGTCTTATAGAGTTTATACTGA
>NW_008352654.1:1160900-1171644 GCF_000622305.1 Nannospalax galili
GCATTGCATGACACAGGTGCACTTACACACATGCAGGCAATACACACATACACATATAAAAAAATAAATAAATAAAATATTTTTAAAAAGAAGTTATGCTTCAGGTCCCAGGAGTTCTAGAAGATTCTGTTCCATTAGAGACTGAAGGAATGCATGCCAGTAAGTAGGAAATGATGTCTCAATTTAGAGCTAAACACACAGAGCTTTTGAACCAGCTCATCCTTTATGCCAGAGCCTGGAAACGGAGTCAGTTATTTTGAAGAGTGGCCTGCTTCACATCTTTGCAGGACATTCTGGAGCAAGTGTCTGGGCTATAGTGAAAAAAATATCACAGAGTTTGGAGCAGTTCAGAATTTTTAGATGAATCCTGGCTGGACTCCTAGCCAAACGACCTTGGACAAGAGACTTCGCCCCTTGTATTTGTGAGCTGGGAATGGCAGTGCCTGCTGATTCTGTTTGTGTCCTTTTTCCCCTTTCCCAGAGAAAAGCCCAGACTGAGATGAGCCTCAGCCAGTGAACGGAAAGCCACCTGAAGGAGGTGAACATGATCTCCTCCCATTTCCTCAGTGCATGGAATCAGAGTCCCTGAAACTCACCATGATGGCTTTGGCCTCCTTGGACCTAAAGTGTACCCTTAGCTGATCAACAGGCCTGAGTGGAAGTGTGTACTTGATACTAGCAGCAATTCTGGGGGCAATCAGCATCCCTACTACACCATACCTCCTGAGTACTTCTACTTCCCAGAGAAATGCAGCCAGAGGTGATTTCCTCTTCCTTTGGAACCTGGTGCTAGCTTAGTGTTGGTGACTAGACAAACAAAGAGATGCCAGGTAGCTGCTTACAAGCACTGTGACTGTGGGTAAGCCATTTTACTCTCTGAGCCTTCATTTCCTCATCTTCTATATAGTGAAATAATAGTATGTCCTTCACAAGATTATTGTGATTATTAAATGAGTGTAAGACACCTAGCACAGTCTGCGACTCTTTTTAAAAAAATTATTTATTATTTTTATTTTTATTTTATGTGTATTAGTGTTATGCCTACATGTAGGTAGGTGCACCTGTGTGGTGCAGAGTCTGCGACTCTTTAAGTGCTAGTGTAGGGAATAGCAGAAGTCAGTCCCCGCCCATGACAGTACATAGGTCTGGCTAGCTCATTTGCCCTGAAGGAGGGAGTAGCAGGAAATGGCATCATTGTCTTCATTTTCAGATGAGAAAAATAGAATCCAAGGGAAGCTCTGATTTGAGCTCCATTCACAGAAGACAAGTCACTTTGGGGGAAATGGGGGAGCACACCTTCCAGAACATTCCACAATATTAGACCAAATTGCCCAATCTTTGCAGGGTCATCCATTCTATGGCTCCTATCACTAAGCCAGTAATCATGTCATACTCACTGGAGAGATGGGCATTGGCAGACCAGGCTCGGGGTCTGTGAGTTGTGAGGGGATGCCAAGCTCTGTCTGAGGTAGAGTGGGTCTGGCAGCCTCTAAGGGCTTTGAAGTGCTCACCCAGGAAGACACTGGGCCTCCTCATACCACCTCCACCTTCAAAACTTGAGACAGAGGCTGCACTGTGCCGGAGTCCCAGCTGCCCAGTGTCTAAGAAGGACACTGAGTCCATGAACTGACCCCTCTGGAAGGCTGCGGGCCCAATCACCCTTCCTCAAGCCCTCCTGACCCCCAATTAACCAGGAAATGTGTTATTTGTTCCAAGCAGGGGAACAAGCTCTCCTGGGGAGAGGAATTCAGGGCTGGAGGTCCAGTGACTTCCAAGGAAGAAAAATCCTTGGAATTCTGTGGGGAGTCTGGGTCTCAGCAAAGGGAGCAGAAATTTGGTACTTGTTTTTGGTCCTTATTTACCAAATTAGTTAAGGTTCTGGTAGTTCTTTGGCTGCTAGCACAATTCCAGCAAGACATGGGAAAGCAATTAGGTTGCCCTACATGTCCAGCAGACTTCCATCCCCCTAGTTGGGGCAATGTCTGTAAACCTTGCCCTGCCTCATCTCCCTATCAACCCCTTGGGACTGGTCAGGACTTTCCAGACATTACTTCCCTCCCTAGACTCCTGAGGTGGGTAAGTGGGCTTAACAGAAGTCTCCTCCCTCATTCGGGATGGGGAGGTGACATATGGTGAATCAGGGGTCATGCTGGGAATATTTAACCCCCACTCCTACTGGACAGACAGAATTCAGGGGAGCAGAAAGTTCTGGTTACTGCAATTCTCCAGTAGGCATGGAGGAGGCACTGGAAATATGCACTGGGGGCCTTCGGTGGTGACAATAGTGGGGTGTTGGGAGGGTCCTACTTAGCTGTGATGGGGGCTCTTGGTTGAGGCAGGGAGGTGTGGGCACAAGGTGAGAACTGAACTAAGTTTGGATCATGTATCTGCTACTTACCAGCTAGCTGTGTGATGTTGGGCAAGCAAATAGCTGTTCCCAGCCTCAGTGCTCCCCTTTATATTTGTGGAAATCACAATGCCGCCTTAGGTGGGCTCTATGAGTCATTTGTACAGCATGCTTAGCACAGTGCTTGGACTATACTAAGCTCCATAAATTCTGGCAGTTTGAAGAAGCAAAATGAAGTAAAACCCTACCAGAACTCAAGTGTTAATGGGAGATGCGAGTCTGAAGATCTTCATCATGAGATCCCAACAGTTGCAGGGAAAGGGAAGCATGAGGAGGATGTGGGAGATGGGTCAGGAGGATGGTGTTCGCATGGGTAACAGATGCCAAGCTTTGGAGTAGATTATCAGGGCTGTGGGCCCCAGGAGAACAGGGTGGGGATTTCCAAGGACCACTTGTACTCACCCAGGAGTGGGAGGGGCGTCAGATGGTGAGGGAAGCATGTCTGCTCAGCGTTTTGGCTGAGGCGAACAGTGAGAGGCTGAATGGGCGGCAGACTTCCAGAAATGCAGACGGAGGAGACGGAACAGTAATAATGACTTGGACACACAGGAGGAAAAACTAACTCAGGGATGAAGATGACGCCAAGGTTTCTGGCCTTGAGAAGCTCGTGGGGATGTGAGGTGACAATTGAGGGACAGAGAGGAGAGCACCTGAAGGCACTGGACAGGCAAGAAGGGAGGCCTGAACAGCAGAGATGTGCAGGTATCCCAGCAAGAAAGGGTCAGTATGTGGAGACTGAGCTTCCATCTCTGTGGAGGGAGAGAACTGAGCATTCTGGAAATTGAGGTGGCATGGAAATTTATCCCTAAACTCAGGACTCAAGGGAATCTGTGGGGCCAGGCCTGAGGACAGCAAACACAGTAACTTGGATCAGTAGATGCCATTCAGAGCTCAAGTTCTTCCTGTCTTAAATGGGTCTGATGCCAGTGCTCCCTAGTTGATAGGATGATTCTGTCAATCATTTGGCTAGCCATCATTGAAGATGTATTCCTTGACAGTCTGTGAGATTCTAGCCCTGTTCTGTGTTCTGGGGAAACAATTAACACTGTGCCTGTTCAGTTAGAGATACTGTGGCTTGCTAAGTCAGACAACAAATAATTTTATAGGTTGTTGAACACGACTCTTTCTGTGGTTTTAGAATGTCTGCTGAAGCAGGGCTAGGGAGATGGCTCATTTGATGAACTGCTTGCCTGAAACTGGGGTGTGGTGGTGCGCACTTGTAATTCCAGTGCTGGGGAAACCAAGACTGGAGAATCTCGGGCTTGTTGGCCAGAAGGCCTAGCTGAATTAGCAAATCCCAAGCCAATGAGAGGCTCTATCTCAGCAAACAATATGGATGGCCTCTTTGCACATGCAAAGGTGACCTCTGATCAACCCACACATACACACACATGCGTGCGTGTCACACACACACTGTTTGCCAAAGTAGCAAAGCCTAGAACCTTCTCTAAAAGAGAAGGATGCAGGTCAGTCATGGGACATGGGGTGAGAGGAAGAGCATACTTGCTATCTTAGTAGACAGGGCTGAGGTTTCTCTGAGGACACTCCTCAATGCACCCTGAGTGAAAGGGGCTAACACCTGCAAAAGGAGGCTGGTATGACTCCTCTCAGCTGTCCCTCCACTGATGCTGAGGGCAATTGCTGGCAGATGCAGACACCCCTATGTTCTTAGAAGAACCCAACACATGCCTTTAGGAACTAAGCAAGTACACATCTGAAGAGACTTGCAGTTTCTGAATGGAGAATTGTGACTATGGAGCTTGGCTGGGGTGGTCTCTATGGCAGGGAAGGAAGTGGCTACCTTACCATTGCTTGGCCTGGCATGAACTGGAAGGTCTTTCAGGTCAAGGAATACAAGGATCTTTAAGAGGTCTGCCAGAGACTGCTTTGCTATGATAGTGCAGGGTGGAAGCCCCCCCGCCCCGCCCCGAACCCACAATGTGCATGAAAGAGCCCATGTTTGGGCACCTGACAGACAATCCCTTGTGCAACCTTGACCTAGTTGAGCCACAGTGTAAAAGGAGGTCTGAAAAACAGATCATGTCTCATTATCCCCACTATAGGTCCTGCAACCAAAGACAGGCCTATGGTGGGAAGCTGGGGGGAGGTCGGTGGGGGGGGGATTAAATTGATGTGATATTGATTAAATTAGATGAGGTTTTTACTTAAACAGGAGCAGGCTCTTTAGTGCTTAAAAGTTGCTCTTAATTATAAACTGTTCTTTTGTCTGGTAGGAATGGACAAGCCAGGGACTGTGCTTGAGGTGTATTAAGAGAAGGGAAGGGAAAATCTCTATTATGTGGTTGAAGGGCAGCAGTGGAGAAAATATATCTGGTTGTTCTTCTTTGAGTTCTATCCATCCAGATAGCTAGTTGCACAAGTAAATACATAAAATAACTTCAACTAGTCAGTAAAACAATGAAGATAAAGCAGGTGATGAGAGTGGTGACTTCTGGGTAGGAGGACTGTTCTAGACTAGAGGGTCAGGGATGGTGCTATAGTTTGGCACTTACAAGTCCCCCAAAGGACACGCGTTGAAGGTTCAGCTTGTAACACTGTTGGGAAGTGATGGAATCTTGAGGAGGTGTTTAGGGGAAGGAAGTTAAGTCATTGAGGACTTGTCCTTCAAGCAGACTGTGGCCCTTTATTTTTTCTCTGCTTTCAAGTTGTCATGAAGTCATCAGCCTTCCTCTGCTGTGCACACAAAGCAACAGAGCCAATTCACCATGGACTGAATCCTTGGAAACTGTGAGCCCAAATCAATGGTTCCTCCTTGTAAGTGGATTATCTTGAATATTTTGTCAGTGTTGGAAAGCTCACCAACACACATGGCCACTCTAGGAAGTGATGTTTGAGCTGAGGGGTGAAGAACCAGTCCTGTAGGAATGGAGATGAACACTGCATGTAGAGGGAAGTAGACTCTGCGGTGGATTATGCAAGGAGCAGCAAGGCCAGTGTAGCTGCTATGTGAGGAATACCTGAGTGAGAGCTGAGATCAGCCAGAGCCAAGCATGTAAGCTTTTGTAGACCAAAGTGGCAGTTGAGGCTTTCTTCTAAAATTAGGTATTATCTAGGCTTTTCTAGGGGTGGGGATGGAATGGAAGTTGCAAATGGTGCCTCCTACCTGCTTTTTCATTAGGTCTCCATAGGAAACAGTCGGCTGTAAAAATGCATCCAGGGAAGCTGTATTTTCCCAGGCCTTTAGACTTTGGGTCAGGGGCATGGGTGAGAATGATGGCACATTTGTGAAGGCACTCAGATGGGAGGTGATTGGCATTCCTGTCCCCCCATAATGCAAGAAGATGTGATAACCCACCAGGGAGCAATCAGGGGTTCATCGAATCTCCCTGGGGAAATTCCCCGACGAGTGAGGGTCTGAGATGGGAGTCCAGGGAGTGGTCCAGAGGCAAGAGACTTGGATTTCATTTCCCCCTTCTGTCAATGCTCTCCTTAAGTAGCCTTATTTAATAGGCTCCATGTCTACACCTCTGTGAAAAGAGGACACTTCTAGCAGCCACCATCATCACCACAGGGCCGAGCCAATCCCTGACGCCACAGGAAGCGGATTAAGATCAAGGAGCTAAGGCAGCTAGCTGGTAGAGCCAGACTCTACAAGGCAGGAATGCCAAGGACTCGGCCAGCTCCACTAGGGGGCGCGCGCCCCGCAGATGACCTTTCGGGTAGGAGTCCTGCTGGGGCGCAGGAAGGCTAGCTCCTCCCGGGTTTTGCCCCGGAGCACCTGCATCCTCGCCGAGCGCCCTCAGCGGCCAGGGGAGGAAGCGACGAGACCCGGCGCGCGTGCTTCGGGGCCTGAGTCCTGGTACCTTCCCCAGCCTCCTTCCATGCGGAGAAACTGCGATTTGGTCATCTACCCGGAGTTTGTCCGTGAGGTCGGGAGCAGGAAATAAATTTAAGACAGGTGGACAATGTGAGCTTGCTCAGGGCAGGAGACACGTGGCTCAGGTGCGCCGGTCCAAGCAGAGGCCATATGCCCTTTCAGCCCCCTAGCCTGCATCGCCCCCAGATCCTCACGGGTTAATCCCCTAGCCGCCCGCTCGCTTCCCGGTGCCAAAGTGGGTGTTGCTGGAATTCCTGTCTCCCGTAATAAGGGGGCCGAGCTGTCCCTCCGAGGAGGGGGCATGGCGTGGATAAAAGAGATGAAAAAGCAGGGGTAGGTTTCCAAAAATAAAACCCTCCAGTTCCCCTTCAGACGGCTGAGGGCGCGAAGGTGCGCGCGGTGGGTCGCGCCCAGCCGCAGACGGGGCGGACTCGGGCTCCACGCTAGCCGGGGCAGCTCACACCGCACCGTCCTCGCTCAGGAACCCCTGGATCCCCAGTCTGCTACTTAAGCGGCCTCCTAGAGGGAAGGGCTAACAGCCAGGAGGCTCGGTAGAGTGAACCGTGGGGCTCATCCTCGACAACCTCCCGCGTGGTGTCGCGCGCCCGCCGCTCCGGAGCCACTCTGGCGCCATGAGGTCTCCCACCACCGCCCGCTGCTCCGGAGGCGCCCTGCGGATCCCTCGGAGGGGCTTCCTGCCGCTCGCCCTGGCTCTCCTGATGGGTATAGGTCACGCCCAGAGGGACCCCACCGGGAGATACGAGCCAGCTAGCAGGGACGCCAGTCGACTGCGGCGCCCGGTGGGCAGTCACCCCGCAGCGGCTGCAGCCAAGGTGTACAGTCTGTTCCGGGAGCAGGGCGCGCCGGGCCCGGGTTTGCTGCCTGCGGAAAGGACTCAGCCAAGCCAGGGGAGTCCCAGGAGGCCCGCCGAGGCCGAAGTCAGGAGGCCGCCCCGTGCGCAGCAGCCGCGACAAGTCGAGCCACCTGTCCAGACCTGGAGAAGCAGTCCCCGAGGCCAGCAGTATCCCGCAGCCCCTGCCCGGGCAGCACCGGCTCTCCCACGCCCCGCGCGTCCGCAGCGGCCCGGGACCGCAAGGCGAGGGCGGCTCGTCGGGTGAGCACTCGAGAGCAAAGCATGGGGCGTACACAGGGTGCGGGCCCGGGCGGGGGTTCATGCCTAGAGGGGCGTAGAGAGAAGGAGAGGCACTCGTGTCCCTTTGTCCTCCGTAATGTGAAGAGATCCCCCTCGAGGTTCCAAACCCGGGGCTCGGGACCAGATTTCAAAAAGTTTGGGACAAAAATCTGCCCTCCATTCCCTTGGACACCAGCTCATCCGGAACCCCGACGTTAAGTCCCTGCAAGGTTCTAGTTCATTCTGTGTTCAGCTAAGCAGCGCTCAAAGTCGCTCACAGCGATCCAGGATCTGAGAGGCAGCAGGGAGCAGGCAGCAGGCAGCTGGGTGGGCGATCTGGCCTCTCAAGACACAGAGGAGGTTAAGTTGGCTCTGGGAGTAGGTAGGGGGAGGATCTGGGGTGGGAGAGTGGGGACCAGGGTGCGAAGACAAGCATCTCCAGGACGGGGCTAGCAGCGAAGCCTGTGCGCTGTGACAAGTGTACCCATCCGGGCTCAGGACTGCTTGGGCACACAGAAGGCTGGATGTAGGCTTAGACGTGGGCTTCGGGGCTCTTTGGAGAGGAAACCTGACTCTGACATTATATGAAGAACTGGGTCTTTGTGTGCCAGTGCGTCTAGGTGTCAGCACTATTTGTATGCTTTGCAGAGCCAAGCCAACTTCCAATTTATTATTATTATTATCATTATTATTATTATTATTATTATTATTATTATTATTTTGTACCACTCGCTGCTGCCCCTGGACTCCACCACAGAGAAGGCCGGTCAGCAAACCTTCCCCTGAATCATAATGGCTGTTAGGGTGGGGTCAGGGGTGCTTGCCTGAATATTCCAGGTATCTCAAAGGAGGGCACTGGAGCCTGGCAGTGCTCAAATGGGCAGGGTGCCACTGGGAAGTCTAGGAAGGGTTCTGGAAGCCTTTGGCCTGGGTCTGGTTTTCCAGTTGGTTTTAGTTCCAAGGAACAGCTCCTGCACTTACACCCCACCTTCTGCTACTGAGGGAGGTTCTGCCTCCCAGTCCCTTTGCATTTGCTGTTTTCCCCCATATTTTGGCAGAATTCACTCCTGCCCCATCCATTCTCTGCCTCCATCCTGCTTTCTGCTTCTTCATAGCACTCATCCCACCAGATACATTTCTATTTCGGTTTGTCTGTTCAGGTCTGGCTTCCTGGCCCAGATTTGCTTGTCTAGAAAAGCAAGGGCTCTGTTTTGTTCATTTCTGCATTCCCAGTGCCTAGATCAGTGTCTATACAAAGTTGGTGCTCCCAAAGTATTTGTTGAAGGAGTAAATGGATTGCCCTTGGGAGGCCCAGCCTAAAGCTTGCATGCAGAGCACAGACCCACGTGCTGCCAAGTGACTCCCACATAGGATTATTCAGCGAGTCTTAATGGGACACCTGCTGTTTTTCAGCATCCCCCCCTCCCCTAATTTCCTGACTTGTGCAGGTGACCACATGCTTACATACTGAGCTTGGGAAAGGGGGCAGGGACCCATAGAACAAAACATTATTCCTGCTGGGAGGGCAATGGAATTGCTTAACACCAAGTTGGAGACATGAACAGTAAGTGCTAGTGAGCATGCTTCCTAGTACTGGAAGCATCAAGGTCAACGGTAGCAGGTGGGGAAGCAGAGGGGAGATAGCCAGAGTGGCACCTGGAGGTGATGGTGTCAGGCAATCTTAACACTGCCTAAGGATAGAATTTTCACTGTTGGCATTGGCCCAGGGGCAGGAATGCAGCCCTGGTATAGGGGATCCAGGGACTGAGGCTGGAGAGGAAGCTTGGGCTGGGCCATGGAGGAGCTTATACTGTAGGCATCTAGGTGTGAGTGTGTGTGTGAAAGTGCTCTGTTAGAAGTCATGAAGTGAAATGATGAGCAAACAGATTGTCAGCATGACAAAGCTGGCAGATGTGCACGTGTGTAAGTGGTGTAAGTGTGTGGGCTGGATGCCACTCACATGCACATGGGTGCACACACCTGTGCTGGAGTTGGCGCCTCAGTTTTGTCTCCTGAAGCTTTGGTAGATAATGGGCTCCTCTTGCATCGACAGCTACTTCATGGCAGCTGGGGAGGGGCAGAGTGGCAATATTGTCCTTTAATTTCCTCATGTTAGGTCCATTGGCTAGTGGTTTCTGGTCAGGCTAACCACTCCAGCCATTGTCCTGTGTGCTGGTGAATCAAGGACCATCAAGTGCCATCTGCTGGTGGAATGTGGGACTTCATCTCTCGTGGGTTTTTTGTTTCTTTTTCAATAACCCCTTCAATATTTGTGGAAGGGTTGGTTCTGTTATGCTATAGAGCACTATGATGGACTGTGGGGATGCAGCAGTGATCAAGACAAATGGCCTCTGTCCTTAAGGAGTTTTCACTGTAGTGAGGATTTACTGAATGAAGATTTTTTTTTTTTTTTTTTTTTTTTTTTTTTTTTTTTTGTCTTTTTGAGACAGGGTCTCCCTAGAGCCCCAGCTGTCCTAGAACTCACTATGTAAACTAGGCTGGCCTTGAACTCACAGACATCCATCTGCCTCTGCCTCCCAAGTGCTGGGACTACAGGAGTGCACCACCATGCCCAGCATGAATGAAGATTTTTAAAAAGAGTATATGGGGCTGGGTGTGGTGGCACGGGCCTTTAATCTCAGTGCTTGGGAGGCAGAGGTGGGCAGATCTCTGTGAGTTTGAGGCAAGCCTGGTCGACATAGCAAGTTCCAGGCTAGCTGGGGCTACAGGGAGACCCTGTCTCAAAAAGACTTAAAAAAAAAAAATAGAGTACATGTCAGGCATGGTATCTGAGGTGTAGCAGTGATCAGTGCTAATATGAAATGCACAGTTTATAGGGGACTTGTTAAGCCATTGGTTCCCATCTTGAGTAAGCCTCACAGCAGACCACTTTAATAGTTCATCTAATTCTATTATTTTCTTTATGTCAATATACTATTAAGGTAACAGGATTCCATGCTTTATCTTTTGAAGTATATTGTGAAGTTTTACAAACATAGAAAAATGCATTTGAAATCATAGAACTCATAACTTAGTAAGTCTTAATTTTATTTATTTATTTATTTATTTATTTATATGTATGCATGTATATATGCATGTCCAGCTGTCCTGGAACTCACTATGTAGACCAGGCTTGCCTTGAACTCACAGAGATCCGCCTGCCTCTGCCTCCCGAGTGCTGTGATCAAAGGCATGTGCCACCATGCCTGGCCTAAGTCTTAATATTTTGGCATAGTTTGCCTTCTGTTTTCTTAGTTGAGATTTATCCTATAAATTTGCCTCCCTCTTCCCCAGAGTTAACCAGTACTTTGAATTTAAATAATTCCAATGTGTGTGTGTGTGTGTGTGTGTGTGTGTGTGTGTGTGT
>NW_008352654.1:1171668-1198960 GCF_000622305.1 Nannospalax galili
CAGATCCAAGTATCCATAAAATACACAATATTGTTTTGTATATTTTAAGCTTAGATAAGTGATACCATATTGTAATCTCCTCCTGCAATGTTTTTCCTTCCTCATTAGATTTTTGAGATTTAATTATGATAATATAATTAGCCCAAATTTATTCATTTTGACTGTTGTGTATTGTTCCTTTGTCTAAATATACCACAGTTTATTTATTCATCCTCCTGTTTCTGGATGTTTAGATGAATTACATTTTTTTGCCATTACAAACAGAGCTTGACTCAGTTTTCATACATAAATAAATTCATAATTAAAAGGAAACTTTGTTATCATTGCCCTAAATTAAAAGTAATACTACTTGTCAAAAAGAGAAAATTATAGGAATATTGCAATGAAAACAAAATGTTTTTCAGTTCTGGTCAGACACTGTTTCTTGTCATGGAAGGTCAACCCTGTAGCATGTTCTCTCTATGGAGAAGAGAACTGATTATGTCCTGGGGTGGGAACCGGCATGAGAACCTAGTCTCAGATGGAGACTTGTTCACTGGCCTAACTAGGTTAGAACAATCATCCAACAGAGAATCTATTCCTTGACATGTGATTCAGCACTGCTGAGTTTCCTGACCACGTAGCCCTAAAATCCCTGTTCCTACTCTCAGTGTTGCTTGTCCCACTTTTGAAGATGAATTAGATTGGGTGGATCAAAGCATTCAGTGTATAGCATGTGTCAGGCACTGTGTTAGTCTACAGTGGCAAAGAGAAAAGGAAAGAACCCTCAGAATACCAAGACAGAGGCATGGATCCCAGTGGCCTGAGCTACTAGCACTAAATGATCACAGTGGGTCCTGGGAGCAGTCGGATGCATGTCAGGGGAGGTGTACACAAAGGAGGTAATGTCTGAGCTGGACGTCTTGGGAGTATATAGAAGATTTCATTTAGCAAACAAGAGACAGAAACTTTCTAAGCAGAGGGAATAGCTCAAGGGGAGGTATCAAAGTGAGACATGGTGACAAGCTTATAGCCTCAGAGGAGCACCACCCTTGGTTGTGGATGATTATAGAGACCAGAGGAAGGTGATGGGGGCATTTAGACTGTAGAGGCAAGTGGGGGCTATATTGACTTTGGAGAAGTCAGTGGAGAGCTGTGAGAGGTTTTCAATGAAGGGCCAGTTTGATCAGATTGGTCTTAGGTAGAATAGTGGTTATGCCAGGCTATGAGCCAAATGTAATTCTGGACATTGGGTTGTTGGTCCAGTACTGTCACCTGGAAGATTGGGCTCATATGATCTCTGAGTGGTAGGAGGGTAACTTTTGGGGAGTCAGAGCTAGTGAATCCCCAGCTCAGCTAGCTCATTTACTTATTCTGCTACCAGAGACCCCAGAATGGTCATCTCCCAGCTGATCTCTCCTGGCTGGGCCTGTACACAAGACATGGCTTCTAATATTCCCAGTACTGGCCTAGAAGGGACTCTTAGAAACTCCCATTGAGTACCTGAGTCTCTTTTAAGCACCCTCCAGCCCCATCCTGCCCCTTCTCCTGGCAGCCTTTGATTCTGGCTTGTCCTTGCTGTGGCTCTGACATCCCCCAGTTCTCTTCTATGGGCAGGTGAGGCCGGTCTGGCTGTTGACTTTCTACCCTCAGCTATAAAACTGTCTTGAAGGACTTTGGGGTGATAGTGGCTCAAGGGGCCTCTTTCGGCTGGCCTTAGTGCTCTGACCTTCCAGTCAAGTGTGCTCTTCTGTCTGTGCTGTCTGGGTTCTCATGGTGCATGCAATATGTTTCAAAGAACTTCCAGCCTCCTGCAAGGCCCTATCACTACTACAAGGGGTAGTGACTTCCAAATGGGTGGACAGCTTTTCCCTTCTACCCAGGTATATGCTCAAAAACCCTGGCAGCCCTCTATTTGGGGCTTGGTGACTTGGACCTTGATGGGAGGAAGACTTCATGGAACCAGAATGGTGCTGAAGGTAGTAACCAGAGAGACAGAGCTCTTGGCCAGCAGGACATTCTGGGAGCTCCCTGGGAGGCAGCTCCCCACGATGTTGGGCCCAAGGGCCAGGAATGGGCTTCAGCCTTTTCAAGCTGCAGGAATTTATTTTGAATTCTTTGTATGACTCCCAAAACCACACAAGCTTTGGGGTCCACTCAAATGTCAAACAATCTCCTAAGCGGGACCAGATGCTCGTCATCCTGGCCCCAAAGATCTGAGGAATGGCCACCCACTCCAGCCTCTGGCCTCCATACTTTTCCCTCCCACTCACCTCCGGTTTCATCTTTGCCTCTTTTGATGGGGCCAGGAAGCCTGGCCTGGCTTAAGGGGTTTGACCCCAGAGGTCTTCTCCAGGATAGGCCCTTCTTGGCAGTCACCCTTGTTCAGCCATTGGGGTCTGCAGGTGCTAAGGCTGGAGAACCTTTTGGAGTGATGGCACTCACCAGATTCTGAGGGCAAAGTTTGGGCAAGTGAGGTGAGTGCCCCACCCAGGTCCAAAGGTCAAGGTCTCATGAAGATGTCCTCAGGGACAACACCCAGAGGTAGGTGGGGGGGACTGCATTCCCCCATAAACCACATGTCATTAACCTTCCCAAGTGAAGAGTGTGCTTGCTGAGCAGAGGCTGCTTTGTCACATCCCCTCTTCCTAACAATTGTCACCATAGAAGTGACCTCAGAGCCCTGCTCCTTCAGCCTCCCACTTAGCACTCAGTCTCATTGTGCATGGGCCTACACAAGGCTACTCCTCCTAGTTTACATTTGTGAGAAGGTAACACATTTGTATATCCTTAAGACTACTGGCATGCAACTTCCCTTGGGGTTGTCAACATTTGTAGGGCAAAGAACATATTGTGTGGTTTTTGATGAGAGACATTATAGAGCAGGAACCTGGCTTAGAGTTGGGCCAACACAGGTTTTTTTGTTTGCTTTCCCTGTTGTGGAGAGGACCCAGGGCCTCCAGCACACTAGGCAGGCACTCTCCCACTAAGCTACACTCTACCCTGCCAACCCTGGTTTGAGGTTTGAATCTAGCTCTGGTGCTTGGTGGTTATGTGGCTTTGACAAATGACCGAAGCTCTCTGAACTTGCTTACCAACTTGTCTTTGTTACTTTCTGTTTTTGTTTTGTTGTTGTTTGAGACAGGGTCATGTTACACAGCCTAGGCTGGCCTAGAACTCTTGCTGGCGCTAGGATCACAGGTGTACCACCACACCTCGCTCCTTATGGTCTTCTTTGTATCAGATGTTAGACACCGGTGTATCCTTTGATCATGACAATCACTCAGTGAGGCAGGAACTATCATCTCCATTGTGCAGATGGAGACACTGAGGTTTCTCAGAGAATGGCAGAGGCACGATTCAACTTAGGTCTGCATCAAGCCATAGTTCCTGGGCCAACCAACTTCCCTGTAGAATGGGGACAATCTCCCCAGCCTCCAAGTATTTCCCTAGGCCCTGCCTGAAGAGGGCTGTATGACTAGTCCCATTTCTAAGCATCCATGTGTTGACCTTGCTCTGGTGACCCCACAGGAGGAATGTCTGCGGGGGACAGTGCTGCCCAGGGTGGACGACAGCAAACAGCACCAACCACTGTATCAAACGTGAGTGCCCCCCTGTCCCATCTGCCCCTCTTGCTCTTGAGATGGGTTTAGCTGAGGACTCTAGGACCTGGAATAGACAGGTTTTCCCTGGCCTCCTCCTGAGGATGCAACTGGTCTCCATAGTGGCAAGGAGATTTTAAGGTGCCTCCAACTAGAAACAGTTTCTCAAAGCAAATTCCTGCTCATGTTTTAAACTTGTGAATTCCCTCCTGCTGCCCTACTGTGTTGGTACCCATGTGCCCTACCCCCTTATGTCTCTAAACATGCTTGTGGTCTGCAGAACACACCTGTCCCCAGAGCCTTCAGGGGCACCATTCATGTTATGTGCTATGGGAGTCCACTTCTGCCCTGACATCTGGCCTTGCAGACCTGGCCTGTCGGGTAGGTATGGTACTAGGATAATCAGATAAGGC
The DNA here is from genome assembly GCF_000622305.1 of Nannospalax galili. NCBI lineage: Eukaryota > Metazoa > Chordata > Mammalia > Rodentia > Spalacidae > Nannospalax > Nannospalax galili. Next base: position 1,175,663 of record NW_008352654.1, read on the forward strand.
TCTGAACCTGTCTGGAACAGTCTTCCCTCAGATTACTCTGAAGACTGCCAGGCTGACTTAAATGATGGGAAAAAGAAAAGTCCTCTTAGCTGTCTGGGGACCAAAGATCAAGGGAGGAGCATGATCTCTAGGTTGAGTGTTCTACTAAGGGTAGAGAGAGCCATGGCCTGTGCTCAACCTCCATTAATAATGTCAGAGGTAGTAACAATGACAAGAGCAATACCTATGTAGTACTCACTTTATGCAACGTGCATTTAACCCACCCTTTGGGGGACTATTCATTTGGTAGATGAGGAAACTGAGACTTACCTGGCTATGTAATGGTAGAAGTAGAATTGGAACTCCAGTAACCTGGCTCCAGGATGCTTCTTACGCCTTGCTGCCAGGTATCAGGTCTTATATTCTGGACCTCACACTGCATCGGGGATCTGGGGATGGTAGGATACTTGCTGGAGCTGCTACTAGTGAAGAGTTGAACATTATGATTACCCAACACTTTGCTGGGTTCATCACAGACATTATACCAGTTAAGCTTCTCAGTAATCCATGAAGTATACATTCACTTGCCCCCACCTAGGAAGACACTAAGGCTGTGGTTGGTTAGGAAACATGGCCAAGGACACAGTAGGGGCTGGCTGGGATCCAGGTGGTCTGAGCCCCTGACTCAGTCCTTCCCAACAATAGCCGAGGCTGGCATTTCCCACAGGTGATATAGGATATGGGGGTTTAAGGGAACCCTGTGGGATCTTTCTTCTTTGCATCCTAGGCCTCCTCTTAGGTCACACCAGCTTCCTAGCAGCTCTGTCTGATTGTCTCTCCTGTACCTTCCACTACCTCTGCCAGGACCAACCCTGGCTGCAAGGCCTTGGTCATGCCAGCTCCCTGTCTTCCCTCAAGGATGAACATCAGGTGCCTCTCATATAAGGGCTTCACAGATAAAAGTGCAGGTGTGTGACAAAAGGCACGGTATTTCTCACTGAGTACCCTCATCTCTGGTTTCCAGGGTCTCTTGAGATGGTGATATGATAGGGCTGTGACAGGAATGATTAAACTCTGGGACTCTGCCTTGGGTCTCATGGCTCTGACCCCTTTACTATTTGCAGATGTAGCTCTGAGGACCTCTAGACAAAAACTTAGTGGGTATCTTGCCTACGCACCCTTTCCTTTTCAAGGAACCTGGATGAGTGGGGACCCTCATGGGTGAATGCAGCCCCTCTGTGACTGGAGGCAAGGCTGGGGAGAAAACTCTCTTCTCTCTCTCTTTTTGAGACAGGATCTCACTATGTAGCCTTAGCTGGCTTCAACCTCATGACTGTTCTGCCTCAGCTTCTCAGGTGCTAGGATTACAGGTCTGTGCCACTGTAGCCAGCCTCTTTCTTTCTTTTAGTGCTGGAGATCAATCATAGAGCCTCTCATATGTTAGATAAATGCTCTACAGCTGAGCCAGCCTTCCCTCATATTTTAAAAGGTAAACAATGTGACCTTTGGAGAAGTGGCATCTTGCTCAAGGTCCCTCATCTTATTAGTGGACAGTCTGAAACCAAATCAGCTCCAAGCCACTCCCTTGGGCAGAGAAACCAGGGGAGTGGTGACCCAATGGCTTTATGCTAAGCAGAAGTTCAGGGCTAGGGCCAGGCACTAGCATTTTTTAAAAAGCACCTTAGATGATTGTAATTGTGGCAGAAAACGCTGGAGAAGAGTTTGAAGTCCACTACCAGAAGGGACTCCCCTCTGGACATTCTCACAAATCTTCATGGATCCTGCTAAAGAGCAGATTCTGATTAGCAGATATGAGGCAGGGCTGGAGACTGCTTCCCACAAGCACCCAGGGGCTGCTGGGGCTGCTGGGCCAGGAACCACACTTTGAGAAGCAGTACCCTGGGGACTCTGGAGGTTGGGGGAGGGATCTGAAGTTGGAAGTTGGGGAAGGATAGTATGTTCTAGAGAGCTTGGCCTCTGCAGGGAGGCTTTGGCTGGTAGAGTGTTGCTGAGGTCTACTGGAGCAGGGTAGCTTCACAGCTTCTCCCCAGTTGCTGGAGGGGTCTGGGCCTGGCTGCACTCAGACCTCCAGGCCTGGAGGCTGTTTCCTAACTCACATGTCATTTTCCATCATTTTTCTTTGCCAGACTAGAGTTTCAACACTGGAAACTTGAGGTTGGGTAAGTGCAGATTGTCACAGACCCAGCCTGTGTGTACCTTCCTGTCTCAGAGGGTACTGCTGCAGGACGTGCTGGTATCCACTCCCATCTTATTTCTCTGCCCAGCCCTGTTATGCTGTAGCTCCCATGCCCTCTCTCCCAGGACCAGGCTCTGGGCTGGAAGCTCTCCGGAGGGCATTGCCAGTGGGTCAGCCTTCCCCATTTGAAGTGGGCTGGCTTGCCCGCTGGTGGACTGTGTGCTAATTAGCTGGTCCCTGTACTGTTTTCTTGTTGCTATTTTGCTGCTAATGAGCCTAATGTGAACCACGTGGGCAGTGGGGTATTGGCCCTGGATGCTCGACCCAGAGCCGTGTAGAATGTGGGGCTCTTGGCTCCACACCCTGACAGCTGGCTCTCTGCTTCCCCAGTGGCTTTGCACTGCCCTCTCCCCTCTACATAGCTGCCCTTGGGGCTAGAGGGAGATTTCCATGCCAGGGAATGTTCAAGATTCTGTCCTAGCAGTTTCATGCATGCGGGGTGCCTTCCTGGCAGGTGGAAATGAGAGCAGATAAGGAGTGTATGACATACCCCACTGCAGCCTTGGCCCCAAACCATGTGGAGACTTAGTTTCTCCTCTGGCTCCCTAGATAGCTGAGAACCTGATTCATCACCCATGTGCAAAAGTACTGGTCCTGGCTCAGCTGTCCATTATTCCTAGTCTATCTCTTCCCTCATGGAAGCGAGCCTAAATGACCCTAACATGCCATTCCTGATCCCTGGCCAGCCTGCTTCCTCTTCCCTGCCAAGTCACTGGAACTTGGGGAGCTGCTGTGCCTCTGGGTGCCCATTGTTGTATTTCCAGCTCTTCCTTCCACCTTGGTGGGGTCTGGAGTTGGGCCATCATCTCCTCCCTTGGTCTTGGTATCTGCCTTTCTTTCTGTGACCCTGCCAGCTCTCCCACATGATTTATATGTTTATGTATTTGAGGAAGCCGCTGACTAGGCCTGCCCAGGCCTCTCAGCTGAGGGGAAGGACTGTCGGATGTGAGGCAACTGTCCTGTTTGTAGCAGCTGTTTTTGGAAGACTGTCCACTTTTCTCAGACTGGCTTACTCCTGTCTCTACCCGACTAGGGAAAGGGCTATAAAACCTCTTCGACTTTCTCATTTGATCTTGATCTAAAGGCATAGTGTGTGTGGCTGCTCTGGGGAGGAAAAGAGATTCCTTGTAGTGGCTGACAAGGGCCCTATCTCTAGCCCCGAACTCTTGCAATAAGGTTAGAGCAGATGCTTTGAATTATGATATAAGAGCCAAGGAGATGGGTGCTTGAATTCCAGTTCTGCATCCTTGGGCAAATAACTAGCCCCTTTTTTAGTTGGAGCCTAAAATATATGACAACCATAAAATAGAAATAGAAGTATATGACAACCTTTACAGAGCTGTCTTTGGGGGGTTAACAATAACGATCTCTGGCCCTTACAGTGTTAGGGAATATCCTGAGCACTTTGTAGTGATTTTTAATACAATGACCCTTGAAGCTAGATTTGATCTTTCTTGCCTTTTGCAAATGAGCCTGGTTAATTGTTTAAGCCAGGGAGTGTGTTCAGCAGAGATTCACTATATGTGAATCCGGCCTCTGGTTCCAGGGGACCAATCCTTACCACCATACTCCCTGCTAAATGAGCTACTATGCAGACACTGGCACATGGTTTGTTAGCTGGTACTTTGAGCACTGTCCCCAGAGCTAGATTATTTGGGTTCAAATGCCAGGTCCACTACTTGGCAGGTACGTGGCTATGGACATGTAGCTTAAGCTCTCTATGTCTCAGTAAACTGTGACTAATAATAATAACTGCCTTCCTGAGTTGTAAGGAACAAATGAGGTAACTTAGGTCAAATGTTTCATTCATGGTCTGGTATGTTCTATGTGTTCTATACTGCAGCCTTGATTTCTGAGGGTGGGGGCTGTCTCACTGCTCACAACATATAGCATCTTTTACTCAGAAGGGACTGAATGGTACAGTCCCTTTTCCAGGCTAAGCTAAGAGATCCATTTCTGCTGTCCAGCTTCTGTTAGCTCCTCCAGAAACCCCATGGTGCTTAGGGGAATCTGATAATAGAGACCTGGGCATTTGCTCCTGTTTTCTTTATTTATTTTTATTTTATGTGTGAATATATCACCCGCATGTGTGTAAGTGCACCCATGTCATGCAACGCCCATGGAGTTCAGAAGAGAGGGTTGGCTACTGTGGAACTGGAGTTATAGACAGTTGTTAGCCACCATCTGGGTGCTGGGAATTGAACCCGGGTCCTCTGCAAGAGCAGTCAGTGCTCTTAACTGCTGAGCCATCTCTCCAGCCCAATCCTGTTTTTCTTTTTATCTGGACTCCACTTGGCTTCCCTGAAGGAGTTTTTCTGATCTCGTCCTGTAGACTAGCAAATGGGAAGGCTTCAACTTTGGAGCCAGAATCCCCTAGTTCAAACCCTTGCTCTGATCACTTAGTAGCATGGTGCTCTTGGGCAAGTTGTTGACCACTGTAAGCCTCGCTTACCCCCATTTGTCAGAGATGAGAATAGTACCCATACTAGTTAGAAGAAGAAGGTGATATACAGAAAGCAGTTATCTCGGGACCTCACTATGCTAAATGCTTAACAAACCCCAGGAAAATAGGGCAAGGCAGGGGTAGGATCTTCCTTTCTTCTCCCCCCCTTCCTTGCCCCACTTAGCACAGAGTCCCACACTAGAACTCCAGACTGGCTTACAAATCACTCTATAGTCCAGATTGGCCTCAAAACTCCTTCCTCAGCCCCCAAAGTGCTAGAATTATAGGTGGGTGCCACCATACCTGGCTTAGAAATCACTCTATAGTCCAGATTGGCCTCAAAACTCCTCCTTCCTCAGCCCCCAAAGTGCTAGAATTATAGGTGGGTGCCACCATACCTGACAGAATTTTCATTTCTTCACTGACTGGTTAGAATTGCCAGGAACCAGAAGCTTATGTCTGTGAATGTTCATCTTTGAGTAAACCAATGGTAGAGAGATTTTCTAGGAGGAGGCTAAAGAAATTATATAACCTCAGTGTGGAGACCCAACTATTAAGGAGGCATGGCCCCAGCATGTCACGTAAGGCATGTTAGCTCTTTATGGTAAGCAGTATATCTCCCCATGAGACTGTTTGCCCATTACAGTATTTGAGAGATGTCGTTAGCTAGGAGCTTCCTGAAATCAGGTCTGGGTCCTCTGACCCCAGCAGAGTGCCTGGTCTGCTCTACACACCAGTGTGTCCTCTATGCACATGTTCCTGACGACACTTCTTTTCTACCTGCTACTAAACAGAGGGTTTCCCAGCACTTAGTCCAGGACCCATTTCTTTCTCACTGTACTGCTCCTAGAATGATTTGCTTTCTTGGAGATGTAAAAGTTGTCTTTGGACCCTTGGAGTCCAGATTTATAGATATCCTTAGCTAGACCCCTGAATCTGCTGCTCACTTAACATCTGTTGTGATGCTTCCTTGACTGTCCAGCCCCAACATTTGCAAAGCAAGCTCTTAATTTCTCTCCTTCTGAGCCAGCTCCCTGGCCAGGTCTTGCCTACGCTGTGGCATCTCTAGACACATAGGGGCATCTGGGATACCTTCGTGCTCACTCAAGCTTTGTCATCATCCCTTGCAAAGCTCTGTTTGTCTCGCTTCTCACGACCCTTGTGGACAGTCTGTGCTCTCTCCCTGTCTTCCTCCCCACACTATCTCATGTGCCTGGCCTCTTGTCATCCTTCCAGCCTCTGCACCATGCCCCCCTCCTCAGAGGTACAGCTTCCAATCCCTGATTAGAGTTGTTCCTCATCAGTTTTGTTTTTCTGGATCTTACCCCTTGACTGTTGCCTCTATATCTTCACATCCTGGTTTCTGTTCATTTGTTTGTGTTTAGTGTGTCCCTCTGACTAATTTGGAAGTTCCATGAAGCAAAGGATGGTATGTGTCTTCTTTATCATCCTAGGCAAGCAGTAAATACTGAATACTCAATCATTTTCTAGAAAAAGACACAAGGTTCCCAGAGGTAAGGCTCCTGTGGTCACATGGTTAGGATTCGGACAGTCTGTGACGATAAGGTGGCTTTTCCTCTGTGCTTCTGCTCTGCCATGGCTGGGTGTACCAGGGGTGGATGGCTCCATGTCAGTCACAGAACTGTCCTCTATGTCCTGGGAACTGCTTTCCAGGAAAAGACTCCTTCATCCTTGATGGTGCTTTGTCCTGATCTCCCTCCCATCCTCTCACCTCTGGAGACCCTGTTGGCACTCAGGCTTCCAAAGCTCTAGCTTCTCCTAGTCAAGACCTCAAGGCTGTGAGATGTGCCTGCTGTGATTGGTGGGAATTGGGGCTGCTTTCTGCCATAGTCCCTGACCTGGGGCCCCCAACTGGCCCAGCATCTCAGCATTTGTTAAAGCAATTAACAGGGTAGTCCAGGCAGAGAGGCTGGGGCCAAAGTCTGACTCACACCTCCCCTTCCTCCCCTCCGGCTGCCAAACGGTAGAGGCCCACTTGGCCTGCCAGACAGCGTCTGCAGAGAGTATACAAGGGGCCAAAAATGGCATCTTTCTCTCATTAGAGGCTTTTATGTGAACACAACTGCTATTTTGGAGCCTGGTGTTTGGCTGGCCTCTGAGCCCCAGTGCTGTTTCCAGCAGTCTCAAGCAGTGGCCCAGCACAGCTGTGGTGGGAGCAGGGCAAGGCCCTGGAGCCCTGACTTATCCACAGCCTGGGGGCTCAGGCCCAAGGCTGGGACAGGCAACTGTTATGGGGCTTGGGTGGAAAGGACTAGTCTCCAGAGGGTTCTGGGGGTGTGTGAGCTAGACAGGGATTCTCAGGGTCTCTGCCATCAGGGCCATAGGTGATGTCCCCATAAGCACATTCCAGAGGTTAACTGAAATCTTCAGGTGGGATCTCAGGTGAGGTACCCAGGGAGGGCCTGAGACAAGTATGTGGACAATTGGAAACTATCATATCTGCAAAGTCATCTGGGTGAGAAAGAGATCAGGTAGCACAGGGGAGAGGTTGTTGGTGTCCTAGGAAGCAGATTTTAGGAAAGGAGAGAGCTTAGGGAACCTTGAGTCAGTATCTCATCTCACAGGTAAAGGTGTCTATGGGACACAGAAAAGAAATGTCCTGTCTAGGGAAGTTAGGCGTAGGGTCGGGAGAGGCTGTCTGCCTATGCTACTGTACCTGATACTAGAAACTAGCCCTTATCTCTGTACCATCTCATTAGCCAAGGCCCAACTGACATTACTTTTCCCTGGGAAAAGACTAAGAAGTTCAAAAGCCATCTTGCCTGATTTTTATTTTGTTATGGTTGTGTGTGTGTGTGTGTGTGTGTGTGTGTGTGTGTGTGTTTTGTCTTTTTTTTTTTGTCTTTTTGAGACAGGGTCTCCCTGTAGCCCCAGCTGTCCTGGAACTCACTATGTTGACCAGGCTGGCCTTGAACTCACGGAGATCTGCCTGCCTCTGCCTTCTCTGCCTCCCAAGTGCTGGGACTAAAGGCATGAACCACCACGCCTGGCCAGTGTTTTGTCTTTTTGAGACAGGTTCTCCCTGTAGCCCCAGTTGTCCTGGAACTCAATATGTAGACCAGGCTAGCCTTGAACTCACAGAGATCCACCTGCCTCTGCCTCCCAAGTGCTGGGATTAAAGGCATGCACCACCATGCCCTGGACTGTTTTTTTTTTTTTTAATTAATTAAAAAAAATTTTTTTATGTGTATTTGTGTATTGCCTGCATGTAGGTAAGTGCACCCATGTCATGCAATGCCCGCGGAGGTCAAAAGAGGCTGTCAGATCCCCTGGGATTGGGGTTACGGACAGTTGTTAGCTGCCATGTGTGTGCTGCGATTCGAACCTGAGTCTTCTGCAAGAACAACCAGTGTTCTTAACTGCTGAGCCATCTTTCCAGCCCTGGTTTTATGTTTTTAAGCTTTGCAGTGTTGTCTACTAGAAAGTCCTATGATGTGCCCTGTATCCTCTGGCCTCCACACACATCATCTTGTTTAATATGGCCACCATGAGTCACCAGTGACTACTAAGCACTTGAAATGTAGCTAGTGAGAATCTGGAGCTGAGTTTTAAATTTTATTACATCTCATTCCAGGCCATTTACATTAAATAACCACATACTGTGCTAGTGGCTGTGGTATTGGACTGTGTTGGACAGCGCAGCTTTAGAGAGCACAAAATGTGTCCACAGCCAGAATCTGTTGAGATGGGAATCAGCAGCCTTGTTTCATGGGAGAAAAGACTGAAGCTCCAATGAGGCATCTAAGTACCCAAGGTCACACAATAGGATGTGGTTGAACTGGTTCACTCAAAGGATCTCCTACCTCTAAACCTTACTGCGAACCATAGCTAACCACCAGAGATTCTAAGCAGATGGCAGCAGCAATCAACAAAGTGGGAGCTGTTTCTAGAATCTTCCCCCAGGCCTGCCCAGTCTGAGTTTGGTCTCCTCCCCAAAGTAGGTGTTTTGTGTGGAAAATCTGAGCACACCTTTGCTCAATTGTTTTGGAGCAGAGTGAGGGTAGTTGGGGTACAGCCAGAGAGGAGGGGGTGTTGGCAGAACAATGCCTCCATTTCTTGCTTTCAAAGCAATTTTGGGAGTGTTTGTTTCTTCTCTTTTGGCATCCTGCAAACTCCAGGGAGCTGAACTCTCCACGTATCTAATGTTGAGTGAGGAAGGAGTGTGGTAGGGGAGGGAGGGCTGGAAAAGGCAGGGTTCCAGAAGAGTCCAAGTTATGACTGACTGAAGACTGGCACAGCCTTCAAGTTGTGTAAGGGCACTGTCCTCCAAAAAGAAGGGATGGATGTGCTACTTCTAGTGAAGATCAATACCCAGAGAGCTAAAGGTAAACACTGGCATCATGCTGATAATTTTCCAATAATCAAAGATTCATTAGAGACGTGTGTGTGTGTGTGTGTGTGTGTGTGTGTGTGTGTGTGTGTGTGTAACTCCAAGGGCAAAACATGAAGACTTGCCAGTCCATCAGGGTTGGGATTTTCTCTCTTAAAATGCCACAGCCTTGCATGGAACTACCTATCCTCGGGTGCTTAGTGTTTTGCTCTTAGCTACTTGCAAAAGCTCTTGCCACAGACAATTTGAAGATGGTCAATTTGCTTTTGATACTTGCCTTGAAATCTGTGATCATTTGTTTTCTATTAGTTGCCTTTAAATACAAGGACTCACAGTCATTCTTGCCCCCACCTCTCAAAGTGTCACTGGATTTCACGTTCTAGTAAAATATTTAAAACTTGGGGCTGGAGGGATGGCTCAGCGGTTAAGAACACTAGTTGTTCTTACAGAAGACCCAGGTTTGAATCCCAGCACCCACATGGAAGTTAACAGCTGTCCGTAACTCCAGTCCTAGGGGATCCAACAGCCTCTTCTGATCTCGACGGACATTGCACGACATGGGTGCACTTACCTACATGCAGGCAATACATGCATGCACATAAAATAAAAATAATAAATAAAAAAAACGTTTAGAAAAAAATATTTAAAACTGTTGGCAAGGTGGTTCAGCAGGTAAAAGCACTTGCCACACTGACCTACCAACCTGAGTTTGATTCCTAGAACCCATGTAAAGGTAGAAGGAGAGAACCAACTCAACAGAATTGTCCTCTAATCTCCACACATGTACCACAAAACACCATCTACCACATCATATACACACACTAAAGATAAATAAAAATAAAAATTTAAAACAAAAGAGCCAATGTATAGTGACCAACTTTTCATTTCGTTTAAAAAGAGGATATTAGGAAAATTTAAAAACACCTACCTGCTAGGTGGTGGTGCACGTCTTTAATTCTAGCACTTAAGAGGCAGGGGCTGGTGGGTTTCTGTGAGTTCAAGGCAATCTAGTCTACAATGCAAGTTCCACACCAGCTGAGGCTACACAGTGAGACTCTATCTCAAACAAACAAAATAAATTAAAAAAGCAAACAAAAACCATCTACTACATGCCATCACCTTTAATTAAAAATGCCATTTTGGGGGCTGAGGATATGACTGAGTGGGTAAAGTGCTTGTAATGTAAGTATGAGGACTGGAGTTTTGTCTCCAGCACTCACATACAAGCCAGGTAGGTGTAGCAGTTTGCCTGTATTCCCAGTGCTTGGGAGTGAAAGATGGGATCCCTGGAGCAAGCTGGCAAGTTAGACCAGCCAAATCGGCACTCTTGGTTCAAGTGAGAGACCCTGGCTCAATCTATAGGGTGGAGGGTGATCAAATGTCAACCTCTGACTTTTACATGCACATGCCCACAAGTGCACGTGCACCAGTACACACACATGAGCATCCACCAACATGCAAACACACAGACACATAGCCCCCTTTATTAGAGAACACTGTATCACACAGCAAACCAGTGAAAACTGTCAGAATGCTCCTTAGACAGGCAGTTGGAGCAACCATTGTGGAACACTTACAGGTACACCAGGTGGGGAGGAGTTCATGCTCTAGTCTCATAACACATGTGCTTGGCTCTGACCAAAACACTTAGACGTTGTAGTATTTTACATGCTGAGACTTGTGAAAAACATACAAGACAGGTTGCTAGGAAACTGGTGAGAACTGGTTTAAAACCTTGGACAACCTCCCAACATGGAGGATCTGCCTCAGCAAACCAGGAAAGGTCACCTTCCCAGGAGGGTGTTTATCTATCAACACATCTGGCTGGTTTGGAAGTCTTAAGACTTTTATTTACGATAATATTATAGACAGATAAAATGCTATTTCCATAGTTTACCTCCTAATCACTCATTTCCCACGAGCTGTTCATTGTACCAACCACAGTCTTCATTTAGGATGGAAGTCCCAGCTGAACAAAGACCTTCCAGTAGTGTAAATACTCCCACCAAGTGGAGCTGGCATGTGTGTCCTGGTCTTGTTTATCTCTATGCTCTTAGTGCCTGATCAAGAGAATGTGCTCACTGATCTTGGTTGAAAGCATCAACAAATAAGGCAGGACCAGAACTGAGTGGAGAGAGGCACAGGGGCCTCTCTTGCAGGGCTGGGAATCTCCAGTTTCTAGAGGGTAAATGATGTTATTATTAAAGTCAAAGATGGGCCGTCTTTGGGACTTAGGAGGGGAGGGTAGAAGCTAGGCCATCTTACATCAAAAGCCATCTTTGAAGCAAGAATAACTTGCTCAGAGTCAGAGTTGCATGACCCTCCTCTCATGCATGCCAGGTTTTGGGAGAGAGGCATGGGTCCACATGGCTTCACTCTTCCTAAAAGAAAACAAGGCCAAGACCTTCCTGGGGCACACATGGCTTCCTCAGAGTTTTCTGCGAGGCTGGCCTCAGTTGACAGGATATATGGTAGAGATGGTGGTGACAGGGATCTGGGTAGATGGTTAGGTGGTGGGCCAATTCCATTTGGACAGAGGGAATAGTAGACAGGCAATAGGCCAAAATCTTGTGGTGGCAGTTTGTGTTTGGGGAAGGACTCAGCTTACAATTCTCTGGCATGGTCTGCTTACATGGGGGCTAGGGACCTATTATAAAGGGGCACCAAGGCACTTAAGAAAATGCCTTGGCCTTAGGATCCAGCTCATGTTTAGAATCTTTAAGTTATTTCCCTATTCTTTTACTATTCTCTGATTAGGCAGCCCGGCCCTTGAGTACCCTTGATAGACATGATGCCCAATCTTTTCATTCTTTGCATGGCTAGTCAGCATCACCTACTCCAGGAAGTTTTCCCTGACTATTCCTTTAACCAGCCCAGCTTAGAGGCTCTGGCTTATTCCATGGACCCAATGTGTCCTGCTTTCTGTGTAAGTGTACTAGAGATTTTTTTTTTTTCTATCACAAGCCTCAGACCTAGTGAGCACTCTGAAAGTGCTTATTAAATGAATGCATGAACCGGCACATATTGTACCTTATAATCTGAAGTTTACTGTGTGACTTTGGAAGGGCAAGGGGTTCTGGAGTCTCCGTTTCTCACCAGGGGTAACCTGGGATGTGCAGCCTCCCAGGGCTAGGCTTCCAGGGACCCTTTTGGTGGCTCACTTGAAGCCAACAATTCCTTTTGTCTCATCATCAGCTCTAGGCCAGGGCTCTGAGGTGGTAGGTGTGGCATAACTATGTGATGCCATATTATGACTATGCACAAATAAAGACAGCCTGATTCTTAGCATCCATTTTAGCCAAAAGGGGACCTGAACTGCTCTGAACCTGTTCCTTCATAATTCTCTTGGAACTGTGCTCTTGAACAGGGACCCCCCTTCTTCTTTTATTGAAACAGTATATCCAGCATGAAATGGGGAAGTAAAAGTGGGCCCTTATCGGAGGACCTTGTCCTTTCTGATCCCTACTGATCTAGGTCAGCACACACACAACCATAAACATTTTCAGTTTAATCCCATCTGTTGCTTGAAACGCAAATAAGATACTCTGATAGGTCTAAGGAATATCTAGTGGTTGGCAGTGCTTGATATGTAAAGCATACAAACATTCATACACTGTTCTGGGCTGTGTCTGGGTCAAGGGCAAGCAAGGGTCATGAGGAATTAAAGCTATATAGCCAGGCCACAAAAGGAGCTGAAGGCTTAGTAAGCCTGTTTTACATTACAGGCAAATTGTGATGTGTTAAATGATCTCAAAACATCTTTAGTTATAGTAGGAAGACGAGCCACGCTAGCTGTACTGGAAGTTGGTGGCAAGGAGTGGGGCTGAGCTATTTAGTCAAGGATGTGAGTGTTAGTTCTATTATCTACCTAGGTGACTTTAGACAAGTCTCTTAACCTCCCTGACTTTCAGAGGCATTATGGGTAAAATAGGAATTAATCACACCTGCTAAAAAGTATTGTTGAGACATAGAGTCTGCAAGACACAGTGTCTAGCATATTATCAACACCCACTAAAAGAAGCTGCCAGAGTGAAGAGTATAATGATTTGTTATTGTTGGGCACATGCCTGGAGCCAAAGATACAGAGACAATCACTGCACTCTAAGGGGCTGACTGTATAGGTGGGGACCTTGATACACAGGCATAAAAAGCCCATCCACTGGATGAACCCAATCAGTGGCGTATCTAACAAGTACTTTTCCTTATTATTTAAAAGAGGTAGCTGCTGAAAGGTAGGCCATCAGGGATGGAGAAGTGGCTTTGAGAGAATACTAGCACTTAGGTGAGTGGTTAAGGGGAAAGCCAGAAAGCAAGTTCAGCCAGAGTGGGATGACTTAGGGGATCAGACTTGGGAGGTCTTCAGTGCTAGTCTGTGTACTGGTATTCTGAGGATATTGGGGAGCCACTGAAGATCTCTAAATGGGAGATGATATGGGCAAGGTAGGATTGGGAGAGTGTATTAGAGGAACAGCACTGATAGAATGAATATACATTATAAGGAGATTTATTAAATTGGCTTACATGATATGATCTGGGTAGTACAACAACAGATGTCTTTACACTGAAGAGACTGAGAACCCAACAGCTGTTCAGTCCATGAGGCAGGATGTCTCATTAGTTCCAGTCTGGTGTTGAAGGCCTGGAAGATTCCTGGAGAACCACTGGTCTTCAGTCCATCTTGGGTTCTGATGACAGTGAAGAACAGCAGCAGTAGTGGCGGCAGCAACAGCAGAGTAGATGCACCCAACAGCAAGACATGGTCAGGGTAGAGGAGCTTGCTAATGTGGGAAGGCAATGGGAAGGCAAGCTGACAAAAGCGAAGGTTTTTCCCTTGGACAACTCTGGCTGTTCTGTAACTTCTCCCAAACTCAAAGCTGTACTTGTCTGGAGGTGGGTGGCAGGGAGAGATATGGTCCTGGGAACCTTCAGAGGCCAGGATTTAGGGTTCTCATATCAGTTAAGGACCAGGCAAGGTTCTCTCCCTGGGGCAAAAGCTCCTCTGATGTGATGGTGGCAGGTGGTCCATGGCCTTATGGCATCTGGCCCTGCTGTCATCGATCTCTCTCTGTCTCCTCAGCCGTGTGCCAGCCACCTTGCCAGAACCGGGGTTCCTGCAGCCGGCCCCAGCTCTGCATCTGCCGCTCTGGCTTCCGTGGGGCTCGCTGCGAGGAGGTTATTCCTGAGGAGGAATTTGACCCCCAGAATGCTAAGCTGGTGCCCAGACACTCAGTGGAGGGGGCACCCAGCCTGCACAGGAGCAGTGAGGCCAGAAGCGGTCCCATAGCCAGAACACAGCCATTGGTACCACCACCACTGCTACCAGCCAGGTAAGTCTCCTGGGTTGGGGGTGGGTGGGACTGTTCCTCATCACTATGGAGGGTACAAGGCTAATACCTATGTTATGGACTTGTGAGGATTAAATTAGTGAATATAAGAAAGGTGTTCAGAACAGCAGCAGGTGCATGTGTCAGCTCTTTATAAGTCTTCCTCCCCTTCCTCCTCCTCCCCATCTTCCTCCTCTTCTATCTCCTTTCTATATTCCTCCCTAGTGTCCTCTCTGATGTTGGAAGACATCCTGCACCAAAGAAAGACCCCTCTGTCCATTCACCATTCGCTTTTCTCCTTTGAAGGAGGAGAAGGTACGCATGAAGGAAGAGAACGGAATAAAAGTGAACAGGCAGTTGACAGGCAATGGTCCCTGGCTCGCTTGCTAGCCAACCTGGCTAGACATTTTCTAACTCAGGACAGGAAATCTGAACTTTGTAAACTGGTCCATTTCTAGGGGATTGTGTTTTGCTTTGGGTTTTTCAGGTTGATTTTTCCATGTGCTTCTACTTAGGAAGTTCTTTTTGAAATGTTGCAACCGTGTCTTGCTGAACTAAGGGGAAAATGGATTCGCCCTCTCAGAGCCAAGAGAACCCAAGAGGAGGCTGACTTTGAGGTCAGGTCCTTAGCAGGGAAGGTCAAGAGAGACCCGCTGAGTAGGAAGAAGGAAAAGGAGAGGCGGTGGTAGCTGCCCAGCAACTCTGAAAGTGGGTGTAGCAGGCAGACTACTTTAAGGTGGCAAGGTGCCAGGACCCTGAACACCCAAGCAAGTGGTTTCCAAGGGCAGCTAAGAGCAGGAAGAAAAGATGGATGAGCTCAAGTTGAGGCTTAGGGAGCTCCAAGGTAAAAGCCCAACAGCCATCTGTGTCTAAGGCCTGCAGATGCTGGGGCAGACAAGGAACAGAACAAAGGGGCTGGTCATACCTATACTCTGTTGTAGGTGGTGAGTACCAGACAGATAGGCCTATGTGATGGTACATGCAAATGCCAGCTTGAGGGACAGCCAGGGCAGGGAGGGCGCAGAATCTTTCCAGCTGGACTTTCCCCCTGCAAGTCTCCTTTGGCTTGTGGAATTTATTCACTGGCAATGTACTGATCCTATGCATGTCCACGCTGTTTGGCAAGTTTCTCTCTCTCTCTCTCTCTCTCTCTCTCTCTCTCGTTAGAGTCATCTGACACCCTACCCCACCTTTAGTCCATCCAACTCTCCCCATTCTTTAAAGCCCAGTCCCACCAAAGCCTCCCCAAGTCTTTTCTGTCCTGCTATCTGGCCCCATAGCATTTTCTTACTGGCATGTTTTATGAGGGTCTGAGCCCTGTAATTAGCTAGACTACCTGGGCCATACCCTGGAAGACAGCAACTTTTCTAGCTCCTTCCGAGGTACATGACTTGCAGATAGTTAGCTTAACAAATAGGCCCACCTGGCATTGAATCTCACCCTGTGCCTGGAGCCACAGACACTACCCAAAACGCCACTGAGGCGACAGGACAAACCAGGCTAGATGGACAACATAGAGGTTCTGGAATTGGCTGTGAGTTTTCGGGGGAGAGCCAGGTCCTTACTCTGATAGTTATAGGCTGTAAATCCCATGTAGGGAGCTCTGTGTGAAGGCACCTATAAGAGGCCAGCTCAAGGGCCATGCTTTACCCTGTAGTACTTTTCACTTTGCCTTGGGATAGGTCCTTATTCATTGGACCAGGAGCTCTCTGACAGGATGGTGTCCTGCTTGGTCATGAATGCATTGTCCCTGGAACCAGACACCATGCCTGACACACTGTAAGTGGTCAATAGTAGGTGCTCAATCAATTTGTGAGTGAATGGCCGCAAAGTGAGGAGTATCAGTTACGGATGTTCAATACTTAGAGATGTTGTCTCCCTGTCTAAGAGGCAGTGGAGGCCAAGGTCCTGGGTAAGGTCTTTGACCCACAGTGGGGCCATCCTCCTTGACTTTCACAGGATTCTCAGCCAGGGACTACTGTGATGTACTCATGAGTTACAGCCTCCAGGCCAATCTCTTGCCACTTTGCCCTGAGGCCTCCATGACATGAAATCTGGGAAAGCCACTGTCAGCCACTGCCCACCCAGCTGTGTTTTGCTTTGAGAGGCCAAGTCCCACATACTTGATGGTGTTAGACATTTCCTGTGGGCCTGGCCAGCTTTCTCAAGCAGCTGCTGGCCTCTTTCCTTATAGCAGTTTGGACAGGCCATTTATGTCCAAAGGAGTGACATGACACAGAGGACATTCTAGGAGTGGGAAGGAGGGTGAGATGTCTGGGGAGGGGCGGCACTACAGGAATGGTGATGATAAAAGTCCCTTCAAAAGAACTAGGCAGAGGCCAGGAAATGTGTCCTGGAGGTGGAAGAGAGGGAAGGAGGCCTATAGAGACCAGTATGCATTGCTGTCCAGCTGTAGCCTGAGCTGCCTGTGGGACTTGGAGACCCTCTCAAGCCCTATGTCCAGGCTTCCTTTCCAAGATTGGGCAGAGGGCCTGGCCCACCTAGGAAGCAACTGAGGCAAGGGGCTTGAGAAATAGGGATGATTACAAGAATGGGGACAAGTGGGGCTGTGGAAAACTGACTTAGATCAGTACACGTCCTCTATGCTAATCTCCTGGGAACTTGATACACAGCTTCTGATTCCACAGGTCTGGAGTAAGTATCTTATGTGATCCCAGATGGTGCTGATACTGCTGGTCTGTGGACTACATTCCAGTACCACCGGTTAGCACCTGGGCTTTGGATTCAACTAATCCTTGGCCTCAGTTCTGTGTTTATACTCACCAGCTGTATGACATTAGGAATATATCCTAATCCCTTTGAGCCGAGCCAATAGTGTCCATTGGACTACTGGTTACCAGGATTACCAGGAGGGTTACCAGGAGTATTAAAGGATGAAATGACGACATCAGGTGAGCAGGGCACTTAATGTGGTATCTGATACTAGTATTCAGTATGTGTTAGTCATCAATGGGCGGCGTCTTTTTACCATCAGGACTTGGATGGAGAGTAGAGAATTGGTGAGGGGTGTGTGTGTGTGTGTGTGTGTGTGTGTGTGTGTGTGTGTGTGTGTGTACTCATGTAGATATATGGTCGAGGGAAAAGTAAGGACTCAGATTCAGTCCAAGGGGAGGTGTGGCAAGCAGATCTGCCAGGAGTGGCTTTAACTGACTTGGGTATGGTTATTATAACAGGATTGTTGTCACCAGACCCATGAGAGAAACCAAAGTGGAAAAGGTTTATTTTCCCAGGTCCAAAGTTGCAGACCCCCTACTATTTATTTACTTCTTTGTGAGAAGAGATCTTTTCGTTTTGTTTCGTTTGTTTTGTTTTAAATTTCAGCTGAGAACTTTCTTTACCACTTATGCCCCCATTCCTTGCTGTTTTCAGGGAGGTAGTTCTGGAAGTGTAGATAGGCCACCTGAAGGTCTCTGGACAGCCCTTTGACCCTAGCACATTTCTGCCCAACAGAGATACCTAGGGTGACCAGGAAGTTGGAAACACTGTTCCATCCAGACAGAGCAGGGCAACAGGCCGGTCTGCACTGGACCTTTCTGTTCCTAGAGTCAATAATATCAGGGGATGTCTTTTGCATAACAGACTTTGGGACAGATATCCCAAGAGTTGTGCAGTGCTCAGCCTATTGCAACTATATGTGTGATTCTAGACTTGGCTTATTTCAGAAGAGGTGAGGAGAGAGGAAGCTGTCTTCCAAAGCCTGTTGCTTCAAGGCGGTCTGCTCCAGCTGGGCTAGGCCACTGATTTCTCTCTAGGCTCTTCTGAAAGAAGAAGGGACTTCTGGAGGTTAGGGTACATCTGCCCAACCTAACAGATATTTGAGACTCAGAGCATTCAGGCCCTGGGTAGGGCAGGACTGGCCTTGGAGTGCACTTGTGCAAATTATAAAAAGACAGGGCTCTGCACAGATGTAGCCCAGGGCATGTAGTCTGGCTTTGACCCTGGGACTTAGGGGTTCAGGGAGCAGTTGTAAGAAAGGTAGAGGCCAGTGTATCTTCCTTCTCCATAAGCGGCAGAGCCAGTGAGTCTCCTTTTGCTGCACTTGACCCAATGCAGACACTTCTGTGTTAGTGAGGTGAGCCTCGGCTTGCTCAGGAGAGAGGGGGCCAGGGACCCCCAACATTCCCCTGCTCCCCTCAGAGGGTACTAGGCAGATTATGCTTCTTCTGTAGTACTTCTCTCTCCACATGTTTAAATTTAAAAGTGGACATCTGACCAGAGGAGGCTCCAAAATTTCTGGTAAAAAGTCTGGGTGCCTCACTTTTCCAGAGATCTCTCAGAGCTGAGACTTTTCAGGCCCCCTCCTTAGCTTTGGTTTCAGAAAAGAATTATATTAGCTCTCTATCAGTATGACAAAATACCTGAGGTAATTAACTTATAAAAAGAAAAGGTTTATTTTCAACTTGCAATTTTGGAAGCTCCAAAGACCCATTGCTCTAGACTCTGGTTGGCAAGCCAGATGGGAATAGTAGAGAGTGAAGTGGTAAAACAAGTTGCCTACTTCATGGCCAGGAAGCAAGACAGGAAGAGGAAGCTGCCAGGGTCCCAAATCCCATTTGAGGGTATATCCCCCACCCATATACATCAATGACCTAAGGACCTCCAATTAGGCCCCACCTTCCATAAGTTCTACCAACTCCAAATAGCACCACCCTAGGGATCACGCCTTAGCACATGGACCTTAGGTAGATGGTCAAGATGCAAACTATATAGCAAGGACTCTTCTGGGCCCAACCCTAGGCCCAGTCCTTTACAAATTCCGGTTTGGCCTCCTGCCTGCCCACAGCCTGCAGCAGCTCAGTGAGGGAGAAGGCTACAGATGACCATCATCGTCACCACCACCATCACCACCAGGACTCACTGTACCCCTGCTGTGTTTCAGGCACTGTGCTAGTTGATGCTCCTTATGATCCCTCAATCATTAGAGCCACCAGCTCAGTGATATGTAGGAAGTGGATGTTGCACAAATGTCTTTTGTTCAGTATTGTCTTACACTGTTCTTAGAGCATAAATGGGGGCAGGCAACTCCCAGGAGCAGAAGGGCAGGGAGGACCCCAGAGCTCCTTGTGCCTTACTAGTGGGTCTAGATTTCTGGTTACAGTGGTGACTGTTTGGGCTAAGACTGGGAGGACTAGGGATGTGGTTAGGGAGGTATTTAGTTTCTAACAGTGGAGTTGTGGTTACAGTGAGATTAGTGATGCTATTAGTGTGGCATTAGGGTAAGGGTTGAAACAGGATTGTGGTTAGGGTTATGGTAAAGCAGAATTTAAGACTGTGGGTGTTTTGAGTGTGCTGTGGTTTTAACCTTTCCTCTGAGGAGACTTAAGGAGGAAGTCGGGCACTTTATGGGCTCCACCTAACCCGATACTTGGGATGCTGTGGCCCAGGGGTTGAGAGTAGGGGTCATAAGTCAGACAGACCACAATTTCATCTGATTCTGTTGCCCACCAGCTGTGGGATGTGGTGGACATTTTTTCACTTCCCAGAGTCTCAGTGTAAAATACAGCTCTTTCGAATGCTGACTGCACAGGGCTATGGGCTGATGGGTGACAGACCCAGGACAAAGTGCTGAGTCACACAGTTCAGGGATCAGTACTCCATAGCAAGTAGTGTTTCTTATTTGGCTCAGAGTTCCAGCAGGAGAGGAGGATGCTCTGTAGGGACAGTTTAGTATAGCCTGTTTACAAGGTATGGGCTGGGGAAGGGAAGGACGAGGGCCTGTGGACCTCTGTAGCAATGTGAATTCTGAAGGGACAGGCAGTTGCTAGGATCCAGAGTAGTACAGCCTCAGGACAGGGCTGCTCCAGAGCCAACCTGCAGTGCTTGTTCTGAGGCTGTGAGAGGATGGCACCTCTACTCTCTACCTTCCTGCCCTCTGATCTCCTGCTGAGGTTCCCATTGGCTAGTAGGCAGGGTGAAGGTGACTCCCAGGGTCCACTGTGGACTGCAGGGGCAGGGAGAAGATATCCAGCACACTGAGCCGCCCTCACAGTGCCCCTGTGAGGAGGCTGGTCTGTCGTTGCCTCTCCACAGTGAGGAAGCTGAGGGCAACCCACATTTGTACACATTTTGCTGGACAGCCTCTGGAGTAGGTGAGCTGATGCAGGCACAATTATTTCCACCTGGGAGCTACAGAAGACTGGCTTAGGTGGGCTTCCAGGGGGTTTCAGAAAAATTCAGAAAGCAGTGAGAATCACAGTTGTATTCCACACAGTCCAATGTGACAGCAAGGGGTGCTTGCTGGTCTCAGTAGAGCATGGATATATATGCCGCTTTCAGCATTGGACTTGAAAAAGTAGTAAAGAAAGGCAGTACCCTTCAAGATTTCCATTTGGAAAGAAGAGGTTAGGGAGCAATGATGCAAGAGAAAAGGAAAGATACTCAAAGCTCTGGGGGTGCACGTGTGTGACACAGAGTCTGGGTGGAAGTGCACAGGGGGTCCACGTCTTCAAAGTCCCAGTGGAGGCTTCCCAGGCCCTGGGTTGTCTTCCTTTGAGTTCAAGATTTTCAAATTTGTATCAGGTTTCATCCCTTCCAGGGTATGTGGAGGAAGTTTCTGATTTATGGGCCCAGTAGTTTTTCCAGTTGCTCCATCTGTAAATCTGCCATCAGTTAGTTCATTTGGCACTGCCAGAAAAGCCACTGAGCACTTCCCAGGTGAAAATTACTTCAGCAAAGTCGAGTGGCATTAAGGTAACTGTAAGAAAAAAAGTCTCTGAAACACACTTGTTTCTTTTTGTGGAACTCATTGGATCTGTGCTCCTCCCCATCATCCTGCAACCATTCACATTCAGTTGAAGACATGCACAAGTACTCTGCCTCTGGGGAGGAGCTAAGGGAGAGGCCTAAGCTGAACAGGGTAATTTCCTAGAAATGGGTGAGAAAGGGGGAAATGGGTGGTAAGCAAACCCCACCTTATAAGACTCCTGCCTTCAGGACCTGGAGGGGCATCTGTGTGTGTGTCCGTCTGTCTGTCTAGAGATGACAGTGAAAATTGCTAAATGATTTCCAATAATGAAATGTGAAAACACATAGTTCCTTTGTGAGCCACATAGCTGTGGTTTTGTGTTCATGATTCATTGTGGAAGTGAGTTGCTGGGACAGGCATTTGGTAGAGGGTTTTTTTCTTCTTCTTCATATTTCTCCTAAAAAAATATTTGTGAAAGGTCTAAAATTCAAGGAAGTTGAGTGCTTCTTGAAGGGAAAAAAACCCCAAGTCTTGAAAACAAAGATTACAAATCAAAACTTCTGGAGCTACTGAGCATTTGCTCCCAGCCCTTTGCCCACACAGGACTTTCCTGATGGGTCCTCAGCCCTGACCCCCGCCTCACTTGTCCACCCACATGTGTTAGGTTGTATCAGAACCTCTTGCAGGAATTTGGAACTGAGGGGAAGCAGTGTCCTCTGAGTCCCCAGCTAGGTCATACCCTGCCAGCACCCTTTCTTTGAGGAAAGATAGTGTCTACATTTTTACTCCCACATACCTTTTTTCTTTTTTGAGACATGGTATCCCTGTAGCCCCAACTGGAACTTGCTATGTAGACCAGGCTTAACCTCATTTCATAGAGATCTACCTGCCTCTGCTTCCCTGAGTGCTGGGATTAAAGGTATGTACCACCATGGCCGGCTATTTCTTGCCATACTGGCTTGTTCCCCTGCCCTATGCTCAGCCTGCTTTCTTACACCACACAGGACCAACTGCCCAGGGGTGGCATGCCCACAGTGGGCTGGGCCCTCCCACATCATTCGACAATCGAGAAAATGCACCACAGACATGGCCACAGGGTAGTCCAATGGGGAAAATTCCTCAACTGAGATGCCCTCTAACCAGGTGTGTCAAGTTAACAACTAAAGCTATCTAGCACAAGCACTTTATGACTTATTTTTATTTTTATATGTATGTGTCGGGTGCATGTACACATATGTGTTTGTATATGTGGAGGCCAGAGTACAACTTTGAGTGTCATATCTCAGGAGCTGTCTGCTTTGGGTTTTTCTGAGACAGTCTCATTGGGACCCAGGGCTTACCTATTTGACAAGGCTGACTGGCCGGCAAGCTCCAGGAATCTTCCTGTATCTGTATTTCCAGTATTGAGGTTATGAGCACATGCCACCATACCTGGATGTTTTTTACATGGGATCTGGGGATCAAACTCAGGTTCTTGTGCTTGGGTGGCAAGCACTGACTGACTGAGCCATTTCCCCAGTCCTCATGGCTTCTCTTTGGCACATCTGAATTGCCTGCACATCTTCTTAAACTTCAGGCCAGGATTAAGCAAAATAAGGGTCATTTAAACACAAACACTATGATACCATGACAGGTGTTCAGATAACTGAAACAGCTACTAGGTGACTCACTGGGGTGGGCGGGGGTGTGGGGGGTAGCATATACAGTGTAGAAACACTGGACAAAGGGACAACTCACATCCTCACAAGTATAAAACAGGATGGTGAGCGATTTCATCATGTTCTTTGGAATAGTACACAATTTAAAACATAAATTATTTCTGGCATTTCCCATTTAATATTTTCAGACTGAGGTTGACCTTGGATCAATTAAATTACAGAAATGAAAACTGCATTAAAGGAAGAATATGTATTTGATTGAGATAGCTTGTGTTGGGAGAAATGTGACTCCCAAAGAGTCTACCACCTCATTTCAGCCATCCACCTGTTATCTGGGATACCAGCCAGAGGAGACACTGTTAAGACAAGTCTCATTATAGCCTGATTCAGCTCAACTGGGTTCCTGTCCTTGGATCTGAAAGCAGTAACCCTCCTTTAGCACAAGCAGATGTCTTGTTCCAATAGCCAAGGGAGGCCCAGGCCCAGGTCTCCAGTAACATATCTGCCCACATCCTTTAGTTCAATGTCCCTACTTATCTACCCTACAACAATCTAAGCGCGGTGGGGCGGGGGGGGGGGG